>NC_037679.1:63528601-63828601 GCF_003255815.1 Theropithecus gelada | reverse complement strand
GCACACATCTGTGAGTGCACTGCTGTGTGCTTGCGCCTGTGTGTGTTTGAATGTATGGATGTATCTGCCTGCATGTATGTATGTTCTATGTGTCCTCACTGTCCATGGATATATATGATGCACGTATCTGTGTGTGTTTGTGTGCATTTGGATGTGAGTGTATAAATGATCCCATGTATGCCAGTGGAGATTTAGGAGACTGGGTCCCCTACAGTGGAAAGTTATTCATTTTTTTTCAGCTAATAGAAAACAAAGAAATCTTTTCTTCAAGTTCTGCTTTGGGGCACCAGAATGTAAACTTTATGCGACTAGGTTTACAGTCTCCAGGGAAAGAATGTTCCTTTTGAACTCATCTAGGCTGAGAAAACTTAGCATTCACTGCTGAGCTTTGAATTTTTTGACTACCACACGAGAAATAAAGTATATCATTCCATATATATTTCTTAAAACAACAGTTACCCTTACCATGTGTAATGTGTGCTATTTTTTATTTTTTCTATTTCATTTTTTAAATGCCAGTAACTATGAGTCACTAAAGTGAAGTCACAGCCCATTTGTGGGACGTGAACTGCATTTTGAAAAACGCTGGCTGGGGGACTCCTGCCCCGACTCTGTAGAAGGGGTTTCACCCACCCATTTAGCAAATGAGCATTGAGCAGTTACTTTGTGCCAACTTCTTTTCTAGATTCTTGGGAAACAAGTGTCCTGCCTTCTTGGCACTTTCATTCTAAAGGAGAAAATGAACCACCAACCTAAAACATTTCAATCATTTCAGGTGGTTAGTGGGGTCTGGGAAGGTGCTGCAGTGGGCTGGTCTGGGAGGACTTCTCTGAGGAGGTGACAGTTGCACTGAGACTCGGATGATGAGAAGGAGCTGACCTTGGCAAAACGTGGGAGGACGACTGTCCTGTATTTTGTTTCCAGTCTATGCTGTCAAAGGGTGGAAATGGATCTCGATTCAGAGCCTCGCTGTGATCCCATCCTTCTCTCCACCCCTCCTCTCCCCTCCCCTTTCAGCTACATTTTGCCCCAAGTTCTCCATATTAAAATGTGGCAGTTCTCCAGTGACACAGACTCATTTCCCCCCGGGATATTAAAATATAACATTTAGTCTGATAGAAGACAGCTGAGTTTGTGGAGGGTGATTTCGCTGATCAACAAGGCTCAGGAATGAAGGGAGAGGCCAGGCAGGTGGGGTTGAGAGCCTCGAGTCAGAAAGTCCACTTCCAATGAGACAAAAACAATGGAAAGAGTCCTTGCCCCCAAAGTCACTCAAGGCTGGGGGCTCCCTCTCCAGGGATAGAAAGTGAAAGTTTCCTGGTGTAGGTGGGGTCATCTCCCTCACTGCCAGGCGGTCGCTTCTCAAATGCCATCTACTCAGTGAGCCTTTGCTGACCACTCACTCTGTCTATCATCTCTCTCTCTCTCTATCCACCCACCCACCTACCCACTCACCTGTGTACCCACCTGCCTACCTACCTACCTACCTACCTACCTGTTTTTTCTTGTTTTTTTTTTTGAGACAGTCTCACTCTGTCACCCAGACTGGAGTGCAGTGGCACGATCTCGGCTCACTGCAAACTCCGCCTCCCAGGTTCAAGTAATCCTCCTACCTCAGCCTCCTGAGTAGCTGGGATTACAGGCACGCGTCACCACGCCTGGCTAATTTTTGTATTTTTAGTAGAGACAGGGTTTCACCATGTTGGCCAGGCTGGTCTTGAACTCCTGACCTCAGGTGATCCGCCCGCTTCGGCCTCCCAAAATGCTGGGATTATAGGCGTGAACCACTGTGCCCAGCAATATCTGTCTGTTTTTGAGATAGGGCCTCACTCCATCTCCCTGACTGGAGTGCAGTGGTGCAGTCACAGCTCACTGCAACCCCAAACTTCTGCACTCAAGCAATCCTCCTGCCTCAGCCTCCCCAGTAGGCGGGACTACATGCACGTGCCACCAGACCTGTCTAAGTTTGAATTTCTTTTGTCATTTTTTGAGACAGAGTATCACTCTGTCGCCCTGGCGGTGTTGTGATCTTGGCTCACTGCAACCTCCGCCTCCCAGGCTCAGGCAATTCTCTGCCTCAGCCCCCTGAGTAGCTGGGATTACAAGTGTGTGCCACCAAGCCCGGCTAATTTTTGTATTTTTTGTCGGATGGGGTTTCACCACGTTGGCCAGGCTGTTCTCAAACTCCTGGCCCCAAGCAATCCTCCTGCCTTGACCTCCTAAGATATTGGGATCACAGGTGTAAGCCACTGTGCCTGGCCCTGCCCTCATTATTTAACCTGCAGCCCTTAGCTTCCGGATTTGCTATATATTAATATTTCACTTGCTTATCTGTTTATTACCCAGCTCCCCATCTAGAGTGTGAGCACCAAAAGGGCAGAGATTTTTATTTTGTTTCCCATCTAAGGCACAGTTGGTGCTCAAAAAAATAGCTGTTGCCCAGGTCAATGAATAACAGCTCCCATTTACCATGGCCCTGGTATGTGCTGAGCCCTCTACATACCTGCGACCCCTGGTCCTCACAGAAACCCTGCAAAGTGGTTACTATCATTCCCATTCTAGAGATAATAAAACGGAGGCTCCAAGAGGCGAAGGCAACACAGGGAATCAGTGATGAATTTGGAGCCGAAGCCTGGGTCTCCCTGACTCCAAACCCTCCAGGCCACAATGCTTCCACTTAGCAAACAGTAACACTGTATACACCAGGTGACCCACAGCAAAATCTTCCCAAAATCAAGCTCTGTAGGCACCAAGCACTTCTCCGTGTTGTGCCTAAAGAAAGTGTGAAGGTGGTGTTATTAATCAGCAGAGAGGCTTCTCTGGCCAACAGCTGGCCCGTCCTCTCCGAGTGGAAGCAGTTTCATATTGTAATATGATTCATAAAAAATGTCCATGTTTTTTGTTTCTCAACACACTAAGGCACATAAACAGTTCCGTGCCTTAGAAACCTATGCCCCTAAATACCCTTTATCAAGTCCCCTGAGATTAAAGCTAGGTGCGCTCCTCTCAGCGCCCCAGAAGGAGTACCGAGGGGCCAAGGTGGCCCGGTGATGCGGGATGTGACAACCTTCCGCTTCCCTCCATACCTCGGGGCCAAGCTGCCAAGAACAAATGAGCCAGGCATCTGAGGCCTCCACAGGCCAGCGTTCTGGGGCATCAGCAGCATGATTTTGGTTAGGGACAGCAGCTGCTTCAAATTGTGAACTCTTCTAAACAGCAGATTCACAAGGTTTTTCTGCCCTGGAAAGAGACCAAAAGACTTGGGCCACAGCCTTCATCTTCAGACTCTTCTGGCTAAAGCCTCCAGCTGGGAGGCAGAGAAAGGCCACAAGCAGTGACGTCCAGGCAGCTGGGTCCCACCCCCTCCTCTAACCAGCAGCAGTTCCCAGAAGGCCTGGGCAGAACCTGAGCAACAGAGGTGAGGCGGGGAGAGCCCAGCACAAGGTCTCACCTCTGCAGGCGCTGCTGCCTGGCTCCTGCAGTTTCCCCTTCCTCCCTCACCTGCAGCCCCCACCCGCCCCCCCGCCGCAATTAAGCCAGGTCTGGAGTCCGGTTCCTTCCAGGAGAGCACAGCCCTGGCCTTCCTGGATCTCCCTGAGCACGGAGCCAGGAGGCAAGGGTTAGGCCCCAGGAATGTGACATAGGCAGGGGTGGGAGGTGGGGGTGGAAGGAGTTTGCTTCCAGAATATATGGAAGTGATGGGCTGTCACCTTTCTCTCACACTGTCCAGTTCCTATGGCCTGAACTAAGCAGTGTATGCACTGCCCCCAGGCTCGTCTCTACACCTTCCATTCGACGGACATTTGAATTCCCACTTGGTGCCAGGCATTGGACTAGGCCCTGGACACGTATGCCATTCAACAAAAGGGGCATCAGCTACGAACCAGGCCCTAAGGAGCCGTTATAAGAACCCGGCCGTAACTACCAGCTATTGAGCTGGGCACTGTTCTAAATGCTCCTCACATGCAAACTCGGCCATCCTCAAAACCAGGCGTCGATGATAAGTGATTTTTGAGCAGAGGCCTGAAGGAAGTGAGGGAACTAATGGGGGATACCTGGCGGAAGGATGTTACGGGCAGCGTTGACAGCAAGGCAAAGGCACGTGCCTGGTGTGTGCCTGGTACATGCGAGGAACCACAGAGTGAGCCTGGAATGGAGTGGGCAGTGCCAGGCCTCACAGGCCACGAGGAGGCTCCGACCTTTCACTCTGAGCGGGGAGCCCTTGGAGGTGTGAGTGTGGGAGGAACATGATCCGACTTATGCTGTAGACCAGCTCTGGCTGTGGTAGTAGAATGTTCTCAGGTGGGAGAGGGGGTGGAGGCAGGGTTCATCCAGGTGAGACTGGAGAAGAGAGACAGCAGCCGGGGTGGGGGGAAGTAGCTGAATTATTGATCTCCTTTGAAAGTCGAACTGAGAGGACCTGCGTGGGGGCTAAACACGTGGCATGGAATAGGAGGATGTCACAGAAGCCTCTGAGGATTTCACCCTGAAAAAACCAGGTTGCATTTGTTGAGACGGGAGATCTGAGCGGTTTCAGACCTGTCAAATTTGCAGCGCCAAATAAGATGGCCAGGAGGCAGCTACAGAAACAAGTCTGGGGTCTGAGAGGCCCGAGGTGTCAGCTGCCTCATGCTAAGAACAGGAATTATGAATGCATTCACTTAGCACGCACTCTAGGGTGCACCCACTATGGCCCAGGCACTGTGCTAGGTGCAGGGGATGCAGCAGGAAGCAGATAAAGTCTTTGCCCCAGTGAGTTCCCATGAGCCAGCAGGCATGCCGCAGGCAGGGCGACAGGGAAAGTCGCTGGGAAAAGTGAGAAGCCGGCATTGTGTGTGATTAGTCCCAGAGAGTGTGCGTGTGGGGCTGCAGGGCCAGGTCAGTGGTGACCACACGCCTGCCGTCCCATCCAGGCTGCTTTGGAGTCTGCTGCTAAGGCATGAGGAGGACTTGGACTCCAAGTCTGTGAAGGGCGCCAGGCTCGAGTTAGATCTGAATGGTGTCCAATCTGCTGGAACCCATTATCGACTCTCACAGACCCGCTGTCCGCCCTTGGAGAAACGTCGAAACGGTACTGTCTGAGCCAACATCAGCTCAGATGAATAGCAGGGGACGACTTAATGTTTGCAACGTGCTTGAAGACACTGCTGGGGACAGGGTGGAATCTGGGAAGGAGCCGAGAGAGTGGGGAGGGAGAGGTGATTCGCCCCAGTGGGAGGGGAGTCTCTCAACCACTGGGACAAAGAGCTGTCTCTTCCCTCCCTGCAGCTTCCTGAAGGACCCTGAGGAATGAGCTGGGTGCCATCCTCCCATGTCCCATCAGTTGACATCACAGAATGGGTTCAGGGCCACCCAGGTTCCCAACCTTGCTAGCTGTGAACCTGGAGCAAATGATTTAACCTCCCTATGCCTCAGTTTCCATATCTACAAATTAGAGCTGCTGTACAGTCTCACAGAATTGTTGAGAGGATTGAATGAAACAGCACAGAGCACGACTTAGAAGTGTCTGGCATGCAGTAGTACTCAGTAATTGTTAGCTGTTATTATTATTATTTATTAAGCACCCAGCTTGTGCTGGTATCAGGATTTCTTTGAAATGGGCAGTGGAGGACTTGGTAAGATGGCAGGGTGAATGAAACACTATTGTGAGTTACCCGGGGTAGAGACACTTTCTCCAACAGTCTCTGAAAATGTCATAGAGCGGAGTCTCTCGGCCTGCTTCTCGAATGAATAAAAGATGGGCTTCTAGAACCCAAGGGGATCTTGGCAGTGCTTGGTGCAGCTCACATGAACCTGTGAGCCCAGCCTGGCTGCTTGCCAGAAGTGAGTGCCTCTGAGTCCCTCCCTGACCCCAAACCAAGGTGAACTCTGCTTGAAGCAATATTGGGAGCTTAATACTGGTGGGAGGGGAACACGGCCAGGGTCACTGTGCCCCCTGCCACGTCCAGCACCCAAATGCCTATCAGGCTGCACCTTCCCTGCTCAGTCCCACTAGAATAACACACAGACCGGCCCGGGGCAGCCCAAGTCCAGGATTCCCCCTATTTCCCACGGCTTGGTGAGATGGCAGGGTGAATTAAACACTGTCATGAGTTACCCAGGGTAGAGACACTTTCTCCAGTGGTCTTTGAAAAGGTCATAGAGCATCCTGAAGTCTCACCTGGAGGGACCCTGCTGGTCTGCTCAATGCCGAACATTCTTGAACACTGTGTCTTTAGCCTCTGCTTGACTCCTGCAGTGACAGGGAGCTCTGTACTCCTAGGCAGCCCGCCCCACCTTCTCAGATCTGACCAGCACCTGGCCTTTCATACTGGAGGTGAGCCCACACCACACAGTGTGCCCGTCGGGTTCACTTCATGCACCTACAGTCAGTCTGGGGTTCACAGAAAGCAGAGGCCTTCTCATTTTAACCTCAGTGATTTATTTTTGCTTGTCCGCAATAACATTGGGTATAAGAGATGTCTTATTATGAAACAGATTTTCAGATACAAAAAAGGGATTAATCCTATCTCTTTAATGGAGAGAACTGAGTCAGTAGAAAGAGGGGAGACATTCTGGGCAGAAAGACATGGGTTTGGATTTAGTTTGGCCACTTAGCAGCAGGTTGGTTAACCTTGGCCCGGTTACTCAACCCCTTTGAGCCTCATCTGCATCAAATGGAGGGGTTATGAAGAGGAAATGAGACCATGTGTTTAATGGGACTGGACTATGGCAAGCATCTGGTGTTATAATTATTGTTGTTGCTATATTTTGCCTGTCCAGCTCCTATGGGGTTCAAGCAATTCCCTTGCCTCAGCCTCCCAAGTAGCTGGGACTACAGGTGTATGCCAACATGCTTAGCTAATTTTTGTATTTTAGTAGAGACAGGGTCCCACTGTGTTGGTCAGGATGGTCTTGATCTCCCGATCTCGTGATCTGCCTGCTTCAGCCTCCCAAAGTGCTGGGATTATAGGTATGAGCCACTGTGCACAGCTGGACTTTTCCCTTTTTGAATCTATGTCTGTTTACATCTTAATCCTCTCATTATGCCATTCTCCCAAAAAGCTTCCCTTGTCTGGGATACTAGGTGACATCCTAATCATACTGGCATAGAGTAGGTGCCAAAAAAAAAAAAAGTTTTTGAAACAGCAATCAATAGCAATATGAATATATTACCAGGTGCCAGGTACCATGCTAACTGCTTTACACACATTAGTCACCTGTAACCCTCCCATCTTACACAGGAGCTAATTACTAGTATTATCCCCATTTTACAGATGAGGAAACCGAGGTGCTCAGTTCATTTGTCCAAAGCCACATAACTAGTAAGATGTAGGGATGGGTATATGAGCCTAGATAATTAGATTTTGAAGGCTGCTCTTTTGACCACCATAGTAAATATGTAATTTTCAGAGCCATTTAAGCCTGCAGTGACTCCTGTGAAATAGTGACGGAGGCAGGCATTTCTGTATTCCAGGAATTCTGGGGATTTCAGAATGGGTTCATATGATTTTCTTTTTTTTTTTAATTTTGTAATTTATTCATTTATTTTTAAATTAATTTTTTATTATACTTTTTTATTTTTGATAGTTTTTAAATTTTATTCTATCAGTATTTTAAATAAATGTTTATTGCTGCATTCCCGACACCCCCAATATATTACTGTTTCATTGTTTTGCTATCCTTGTAGTAATGGAATTTAGTTGGAAGAATAAGACATTTACTTCTAATCTGATTTTTTAAAAACCAGATGGGTAGTATTTGAATACAGCCAGTGTTTTAAATGTAAAAGAAAATGTTTAATCTGGTATTTCTAGAGTTGAGTCATGAATTACAGGCAATGGGATAAAAGTGAATAATTATAGTAGTCCTGTGGGGACAGCTGTAAGAAAGATGGGCACCACAGCTTGCCACAGTGGGCAGGACTATTCCTAGTTTTGGGTGGAACTGAGAGATTTGGGGAAGGATGGCAAAAGAAGATAAAATTATCGAGGGCTCCCAGGAGGCGCAGGCCTCATCACTTGCAAGCTGGAGGCAGCACCATTTCCCGCCCCTGCTGATGGAGCACTGTAGTCACTGCAAGTGGAGGCCCAAGATCCTTCCCCAAATCACTGAGATCCAACTGCAGGTGAACAAAAGGGCTCCAGTTACTCTGCTTATATTACAGATATAAGAGAAGTGGAACAGCTTGTCTAGGTCCCGTAGTAGGTAAGTGGAAACCATGTGTTACACATCAACCTCATTCACCCATGTGTCCACTCAACAGATACTCAGTGAGCACCAACTACCTGAAAGCCACCAGGAGAGAAGCACCACGTTCTCCGTGACCCACAACTGAGACCAGTGCTGTCCCATAGAGGGAGATATCATGTGGGCCACGCTTACAATCTAAAATGTTCTAGCAGCCACCTTTGAAAGCAAAAAGAGGCAGGTGGAATAAATTCTAATCATTTATTTCACCCAATAGATCCAAAATATCATTTTAACATGTAATTAATATTTAACAAATATTAATGAAAGAGACATTTTACTTTCTTTGTACTCTTTGAAATCTGTATTTTACACTTATGGCACATCTCAGTTCGGACTGGCAAAATTTCAAGACCTCAATCACCACCCATGA
Organism: Theropithecus gelada; assembly: GCF_003255815.1. NCBI lineage: Eukaryota > Metazoa > Chordata > Mammalia > Primates > Cercopithecidae > Theropithecus > Theropithecus gelada. Next base: position 63,819,999 of record NC_037679.1, on the reverse strand, counting down.
GCTCCCTACCATATTGGAAAGCACAGATCTGTATGTACAGTTCTCAATCTCACGATGTATTAGAATCACATGGGGAGCATGTACAAAAATACAGCTTTCCAGCCCCCACCCAAAGATTTGATTCATTAGATCTAGGGTGAGGCCCGAGAATTTGTATTTTAACCAGCATTCCAGGGTATTCTAATGCAACTCGTCATTTTGGAAGCGGTGAGCTGAGAAAATGCAGCCGAGTCATTTATTGTGCCTTCTTAGAGACTGGCCAGATAGCCAGTGAAGACGCTTCCCTAATTCATATTGATTAGGAAAAGCCTGGTTTTTAACTAGCAAAGTTGGAATTAAAGACAATATTCAATCACATTCAGTTGAATTACTTTTAAGTATAAAGAGTAAATTCAAAAGAGTTTCCAAGTAAACAGTGCTTGCTTTAGTAAACAGATAAGACTTCCTGATTAATAATAAAGAATATTCATTTGCACACGCTATGTTAAACTCTTGAAATACTAATTTATTTTCCCAAGATTAAACAAACCTTCAATCATATCTCCAGTAATTTGCTCAACAGAAAAACTTTCCAACAAGACAATAGATAGTTGAGTGGTAGCACTGCCTATGCCGAGCTGGTAAGTGCAGGAAGGAAGGTTAGGAGACATTCACCAATATGCTTTAATTGAATGCCTTCTGTATGCCAGACACAGCCCTTAGCCCTGAGACTACAGAGATGGGTGAGAACTTTGGAATTACAGAGTTTGCATTGTAGTTGAAGAGATAGGTGATGACAGGCAGATAACTCTATGGAAGCAGACAAGGGAAAAGATGGAGCCCAAGGAAAGCTCCCTGGGTAAGAACTGAGCTTACCAAGTGACTTCCAAGTGACAGGAAAGTGTTTCACAAGTAGAGACAGGGAACATTAGCAGAGGGAGCAAGAACATTGTCATCGAGTGCTTAGAGTCATGTGGGTGAGGAGGTGAAGAAGATGGAGATGATGCTGGAGAAATGGGTTGAGGTTGGGATGATGAAATGCCTTGAAGGCCAGGCTAAGGCATTTGGGTTGGGTTGTGCAGGTAATGAGGGGCCATAACTACAGTTACAGGGGTGCACTGAACAGGGCTCTGGTCAATGATGGATGAATAAATGGCTGGATACATGATGGCATGAAATAAACATGTTGATGCATTCAACTAGGGGACATTGACGCCAGGAGACCAGTGAGGATACAGGGCACCCATCCAGGTAAAAGATGAGTAATGAGGCTTGGACCAGGTGCTGACAGCAGATGGGAGAAGAGGCCCAAATATTCTTAAATGACCCAGGTAAGAAAGTCAAGACTTGGTAAAAATTGCCATAGGAGGTCACCCTTTACTTGGCAAAGGCTGAAATGCTAGGCCGCTGTGCATGGTCCCAGGAAAGGCAAAGAGCTCCTGAGTCCAGAATCTCCAGGAGCCCTGAGGAAGGACGATGTTGAACTCTGGGATTTACAAAGCATTCCTTTTCACGGGCAGGTTATGACGCTTCTGAGCAAGCTCCTTGTTTTAAATTTTCTTATTTTTTCAATGGAGAGGCCACTTAGTTGGGAAGAAATACAAAACATCTGTGTGTTAGGGTTCTCCAGAGAAACAACCAGTAGGCTATATAGAGATATATATAAGAGGAGGTTTATTATGGAAATTGGCTCATGTGATTATGGAGGCTGTGAAGTCCCATGATATGTTATTGGCAAGCTGGAGAACCAGGAAAGCTGGTGATAAGATTCAGTCTGGATACGAGGGCCAGAGAACCATGAGCTCCGATGTCCCAGCTCAAGAAAAGACAGTATTGGCCCTTCCTCCACCTTTTTGTTTGATCCAGGGCCTCAAGTGATTGGAAGGATGCCTGGCCACACTGGAGAGGGAGCTCTTCTTTACTAAGTCTACTGATTCAAATACTAATCTCTTCCAGAAACACCCTCACAGACACACCCAGAAATAATGTTTTACTAGTTATCCGGGCATCCCTTAACCCAGTCACATTGTCACAAAAAATTAACCACCACAATATGTCAACACAAAGCAGTAAAGGAGAACCCAGGGAAACGGGTCCCCATCCACTGCTGGAGGGTGTCCTGAGACACACACTGTAGGGACACACTTATACTTGTGCATCCAAAGGCAGATATGCACCAGAATGCTTTGATCAATGTTATTCATAATGATAAAAACAGTGGAAGCAATTTATGTGTCTACCTATAGGGAGATACATAAATAGAATGTAATATAATCATATGATGGAACATGATACGGTAATTGGAACAGACTGAGGGATTCACAGGGCTGGACATCAAAACACATAGTTGCATAGAACAGGCAAATTGAAGAGCAATATATTCAGTATGATAGCACCTATATAAATTATGAAAACATAAACCTGCGTTGCATATTGTATCTGGGTCCAGATATAGGAGTCGCAGTATAAAACAAACACTGGAATTTATATTGTAAATTCATAAGAGGTTGAGAGGCGGGGATGAAGGGGAGAAGAGGAGATTCAAAAGAGATTTCTACCTTGGTGATGGTTTATTTATTTTATCCTTTTTTGAGACCAAGTCTCACTCTGTTGTTCAGGCTCGGAGCGCAGTAGCACGATCTCAGCTCACTTCAACCTCTATCTTCCCGGTTCAAGTGATTCTCCTGCCTCAGCCTCCCGTGTAGCTGGGAGTACAGGCGTGCACCACCACGCCCAGTTTTTGTTTTTTGTGTTTTTTTTTGTATTTTTAGCAGAGTCGGGGTTTCACCATGTTGGCCAGGCTGGTCTTGAATTCCTGACCTCAGGTAATCCGCCTGCCTCGGCCTCCCAAAGTGCTGCGATTACAGGCGTGAGCCACGGTGCCTGACCCTGATGGTTTATTTCTATTATATAGGCAGATCTATAAAAGATCTGAAGCAAATATGCCACAATGTTACATTTGTGAATTCAGGATGGTGAGTAAAAAGTGTTTATTATATCATCTGCTGCACTTTATCTTCAAAAATTTCCCAAGTAGACAAAAGGAAAAAAGAAAAAAGGTAGGGTGGGTGGGAGCCAAACAGAAGGCTTGGAAACCATTTCTGTGCTCTTTGCACAGCAAAGGGAGCATGCAGATGGCGAGTTAACATACCTAGGAGGCTCCCCTGGGGTTTAACGTTGCATTGTGTACACTCAGAACGACTGCTCAGCAAAGGCAAAATAAACACATTTCCTGTGCTTCCCTTTCTCAGCCCTGCAGCCCTGCCAAAGCGGGGGTGGGAGTGTCACATCATTTATTTACACAAGGTCCTCTTTATATGGACGCCTCCAATAACGTTATTCATCGGGTTGGCTCCTCCAGGGCTGCCCCACCGTTCCCAGCTGGCCAGGAGCGTGACTTCACCGTGAAGCGTCACATCCAAGTTACTCTGTACGTGGCAATGCCAGCTACCCACAAGAAAGGAGGGTTGTGATGGGGGAGCTGGGGCCACTTCTGGGTAACGGATTTCCCCCGCCCCCATTTCTGGCAAAGAGCTCTGTGGTCACAGAATAAAAAAAAAATCTATCAATTGTAAGCTAAGGCACATGCTGGGTGGAAGTGAGAGTGAGGGAACCTATACTTATCACTAGCTCTGAGGTAAGATAGAAATGTCTGGAAGCTCCCCGCTTGCAGCCAGGAACTGTGCCTTAGTCATCTTCATGTTTCCAGGGCTTTGCACAAAGTAGGTGCTCAGGAAATGCTTGTTCAATAAGCAAACCACAAGGACACACACACACACACACACACAGAGTCATTGTGTTGTGAACTGTGTTTTCATGAGTTTTCTTTCTCTTCACAGACAGTGTCATCTAATGGTTAACGATGTTGATTCTGGAACCAAACTGCCTAATTCCGGGAACAGACACAAAACCTCTACCTCAGTGCCTTCAAACTGTCAGGCTATGGAGGGGGCTGAGCTGATGCCCTCCCCACAATGGCTGGCACATAAGGAATATTTGAGGAATGTTGGCAATTTACAAATTTAGTCTCGGGGCAAGCCAGCTGGACAGGCAACACCATGTCCATCTCACAGATGGGACAGCTGAGGCTCAAAGAAATCCTGTTGCTTGTGAAAGGCCACACGTGTTCCTGGCAAATGACGATGCCAGGATCTGAAGGCAGGGTGTCAAGTTCTGGAGAACCCCCCAGTGTCCCTTGAGCCTCCATTTCTCAACAGCTGACTCAAGGACCAACAGATCCTTTTTGGCTGCTGTGTTTTCCATCCAGCAAAGGGTCCGGTGGGAACCCCCTTGGCCAAATGGGAGCCACTGACCTCCCCCTTGGGGCCCAGAATCTGACTCAGGCCCAGGGAAATCTGATTCCCACGTCAAAGCTCAGGACTCGGAGCTGCTCTGGTTCCGCACACAGAGCAGGCAGAAAGTACTGATGCCACAAGAAGGCAGGAAACTCCAACGGGCTTTAATCACTCCCCCATCACGAACAGCTCCAGTGACAGCTCGGCCTTTTTATCTCAGGAGTTCAAAGAGATTCCATCGTTCGTTCTCACAAAGGCCCACGTCCCCTCTGCCTCGTTCCCGTTTCACTTTATTGAAGTAACTGTGACCCCAGATAGAATCCTGGCAGGCGACCCAGGTGAAGTCACCCGCTTCATTAAACTCATTCCCTCCACTAATGCAGCATCAAAATAGGGGGCTGTGCTCCTGACCACACCCAGGTTTTTCAAGAAAATGACCACAAAAACCAAACCAAACCAAAAAACACATTCAAAAAACATTTTCTTCAAAAGTGGCATCTTGGCCACCTTTGAACTCCGGGGCCTGGTGCAGTGCCCAGTGCAGGATAAGTGTTTGATGAATGCTGAGTAAGAGGAATGGGAAGACAACTAACAGCAGCCCTGAGAAGCAGTGCTATTACCCACATTCCACAGGGTCAGGAAACAGATTCAGAGAGGTTAAGTGGCTTGGCTGGGGCTGGACTGCGGCTGGATAGTGGAGGTAGGTTTGAATATGTGTTTTTGCTGGGATTTTGGGGGCTTTTGACATAGGTATGTCCACGATACAAGCTACCCCCTGCCCCATGGTCTATACAATACCTGGCAAAGCTTTCTGATGAACAGATATGCCATAAAGCTGGGCAAGACCGTAACTTTTGATATAAATGTGCAGGTCAAATCCAATTAGCTGCCTGTTTTAATATGGTCCTGGAGCTAAGAATAATTTTCATATTTTTAAATGGTTATGTTTTAAGTAACTATACAAGTTCCTATGTAATATCCTTGATATTGCCTCTTGGCCCACAGAATCTAAAATATTTGCTATCTGGCTCTTTAACAAAAAGTTACAGATCCTTGATGTAAACTGTATCTCATTTTATATAAGCGCTCCCAGAGAGTAGGGGTGTGCCCAAGCCCAGAGGCCTCATCTCTAGACTGAGGCCTTGGTATCCATTCCATCTCAGCTCTCACCACAATGTACTTCACTTTGGCTAACTCCTGCTTATCCATCAATCTCATCTTAGTTGTCGCCTCCTCCAGGAAGCCCTCCCTGACCCCCAAAGACCAAATCAGGGGCCCTTCTCTGTGCTCCCATCTTCTCATGGTCCCCTGAAACCCCCATGTCCTGACACTTGGCATGCTGCATTACCATTGCCACTTTCTTGTCTCCCACCCAGTGGACTGTAGACTCCATAAGGGCAGGCACCATTCTGCCAGAGTTAAGAAGTTGTATAATTTAAGTGACCACACATCCTGGTGTGCCTGAGACAGCCACATCTTATGCCTGCTGACCCAGCACAAATATTAACAACGATCCTTCCTTCTCAAAGTGTCCCAGTTTGGAGGATAAATTATATAGTACTGCCACCCTAGGTAGGGCATAGTAGCTTAAGAGCATGCGCTCTGGGTTCCAATCTCAGTCCTCCATTTTTCAGTGGTGTCATACTGGCTGTGTTGTGCTGATCTGTGACCCCTTCAAATTTATATGTTGAAGTCTTAGCCCCCAGCACTTCAGAATGTAACTGTATTTGGAGATAAGATTTGGAAAGAAGTAATTAAGATACAATGAATTCTTTGGTGGGTGGGGCCTAATCCAATCTGACTGATGTCCTTATAAGAAGAGGAAATTGAGACATCAGATAATGTGTATGTAGGGAGGAAAGACCAAGTGAGGAAGCAGCAAGAAGACAGTCATCTGCAAGCCAAGGAGAGAAGCCTCAGGAAAAAACCAACCTGCAGCCACCTTGATCTTGGACTTCCAGCCTCCAGGACAGTGAGACAATAAATTTCTGTGGTTTAAGTCAGCAGTCCCAGCCTTTCTGGTACCAGGGACTGGTTTCACGGAAGACAGTTTTTTTTAATGGATGGGGGTGGGAGGCGTGGGGTTGGATGGTTTCAGGATGAAACTGTTCCACCTCAGATCACCAGGCATTAGATTCTCATAAGGAGCCCACAACCTAGATCCCTCACGTATGCAATTCACAATAGGGTTTGTGCTCCTGTGAGAATCTAATGTGGCCACCGATATGACAGGAGGTGGAGCTCAGGTAGTAATGCGCGCTCACCTGCCACTCACCTCCTGCTGTGGAGCCAGGTTCCTAAAAGGCCAGGGACTGGTATGGGTCTGTGGCCAGCAGGGTTGGGGACCCCTGGTTTAAGTCAGCCAGTCTGTGATGTTTTATTATGCCAGTCAGAGCAGGCTAATAGAGTAAGTTATTTAACCTCTGTGTCTCAATTCTCTCCTCTGTAAAATAATAACAGTTTCCCTCAGAGGTTTGTAAGGCTTTAGTGGATTAATACATGCAAAACACTGAAAACATCACTTGGCAAATTGCAAATGCTATGAAAGTGTTAGCTACTTTTGTTGGTCATGCCGAATCCCTGGTTCCTAATGCAATGTCTTGAACGTGGTAGGCAGTCACACACATTGTCTGGATGGACAATGCCTGACTTCAGAGCGGGTACGAGCTGCCCAGGGAGCACTGCATGCGTCAGAGCAGCTGTGCTCGTTGGCTGCACGCTCTGAGGACTACGGACCAAGGTTCACTCCGTGGGTGAAATTGCAGAGACAGTGAACAGGAGCTGCTTTTGGGGAAGTTGCTGTGCCTGGAACCAGGTCCTCCATTCAGGAAGAAATGCAATCCTTGAATGACTTCATCATCTTGCTCTCAATATTCAAAGACCTTGTATGTATTTAAAAGTGATGATAAAGTCAAAACAAGGAGACACGCTGAGGTCTGGTCTGCGGTGTGGCACTGCTCTGCAGAGAATCTGCAGCTTAGGAGAGAAAGCGTTTCTCTGAGGCAGTGACTTCCTGAACAGCAGTCACTCACCACATTGTCACACATCCAAGTACCAAGCCACACACTCAGAATTCATCTGGTCTGCATGAGGCTGGTTGCCAAAGCCTGGTGTCCCTTGTCCTGCCCTTAGGTGACAACACCTGTGTTAAATTGTGCCTCTAGGCTGGGGGCGGTGGCTCATGCCTGTAATCCTAGCACTTTGGGAGGCCGAGGCGGGCGGATCACGAGGTCAAGATTGAGACCATCCTGGCCAACATGGTGGAACCCCATCTCTACCAAAAAAAAAAAATTAGCTAGGTGTTGGTGGTGCGTGCCTGTAATCCCAGCTACTCGGGAGGCTGAGGCAGGAGAATCGCTTGAACCAGGGAGTCGGAGGTTGCAGTGAGCCGAGATCACACCACTGCACTCCAGCCTGGTGACAGAGTGAGACTCTGTGACAAAAAAAATTGTGCCTCTAATGTGCCTGTTTTTTTGTCCCCCGCCTCCGCCCCACCCAGTATTCTTTAAAATAGACATATCACCATGAAGAGAAAAATGGTTGATGTGGGTAGCATGCTTTGGGGAGTGCTGGCTTGTGCTCATCTAACAGTGGATCAGCTGAAAGTCCAACTCTCACTTCAGCACCCACCTGATGCTCTCTCTAGGCGCCCTTCCCTGGTGAAAGACAACAGGACACAGAACATCACATCCTCGTGGCACATCCAGAGCTGAAAGGAGGTTCAGAACAAGCTGAGCCAATCAACCCTTCCCGTGCCTCGTTGGGCACTGGCACATTTTCTTAGCAGAGAAACTGAGGACCTGGACACCTGTCTAAGGCCATCTATTCTTCAAGGACAGGACTGTGGCTAGAACCCACATCTTTGACCCCAGACCTGGTGAGAGTTGGGAGGAAAGAAGATGGCAGGAGTCTATACATTACCTAATTTTTTCAACATAGTCAGTAATGGATTCTTTCAGGCAAGAAAAGACCACTCTTTGATGCTGGCCAAAGATGATTCTGACATGCAGTAACTACAGTGAGTAAGCTGCACTTGTGAAAATCCTGTTTTGGTCTGACATTCCCCGATCACTCTGTTTTTATTTTCTTACTCATATCTCTTTTATTTTTATTTTTGGAGACAGGGTCTCACTCTGCTGCCCAGGCTGGAGTGCAGTGGTACAATCCTGGCTCACTGCATCCTTAACCTCCCAGGCTCAGGTGATCCTCCCACCTCAGCCTTCCCAGTAGCTGGGACCACAAGTGTATGCCCCTATGCCCAGCTAATTTTTGTATTTTTTTTATTTATGTAGAGATGGGGTTTCACCATGTTGCCCAGGCCGGTCTGGAACTCCTGGGTTCAAGCAATCCACCCTCCTCAGCCTCCCGAAGTGCTGGGGTTACAGGCATGAGCCAATGCGCCCAGTCTCATATCTCTTTTCAAACAGCCTGTTTGTTACTGTTTTACGACTGACCAGAGAAGACCTCAGATGTTGGATCTAATGCATCCATTTTTCATATGAGAGGGGATCAGAAATCTACTTCTATTCCTGCCCACCAAGAAGTAACAAATGGATGCAACTTTAAGAATAGTTTTTAGCAAATTGAAAAGAGAAATACAAATGAAATGATTCAACCTTCAAAATGTACAGAGACCCAGGGACAGGAAGGGAATGTTTAAATCCTCATGGAGTCCCCATACAAAATCCTTGCAGTGCAATTCTTTCCGTCAACTCCACTTTAATAGAAAGCTATTAACTGGATTCTCACCTTATTTATAGGCACTGTGTTATTTTAATGAAAACTAAATCTCACTTGCTCGGCTCAATCCTTTCTCTGCTCAATTGATTTCCTGTGGCTACATGGGAATAATTTATTTTTAAATCTTCACCTTCGTCACCAGAGTCTGAGTCCACCTGAATGGGGAGACAATTGATATTAGACAAATCGAAAATACTCTTGAGAATGTCACGCAAAATCCTCTTTGGGTTGAATCGACCCAGTTTTAACTTAAATTATGATTTCTGCGTAGTGGTTTTAAGTAAAAAAATATGCATGGACATTTTGTGAAAGAGGAAAGGGAAGAGGCAGGGGGACAGACCACAGCAGAGGGGAATGGGGAAGAGCATCTGGGGGGGCAGAGCTGGGGACAGTATTGGGAGGGGGAAGGAGAGACGGAACTGGGCTTTTCTGTCCAGTTAAGCAGATAATGCCTGTGTTGGGCTCTATTTTCCCATAATGGTCTTCACAGGGCTCTGTCTCTCCCAGGACAGTCCAAACCTCTCCGATGTTAAAGGACAGCTGTCTTCCCCACCCTGTCTCTAACTTCAGACAGGTATGCTAGCTGCCTTGGGCACTGACTGGTATAAGGCAGCACCTACCACAGTGCCAGGCAAGGAGAAGAATCACATAAAGGTAGTTACAATGATTAATCACGTAATTATAGTAGGTGCGCGATAAAAGGTTGCTGAATGAATGCATGAAAGAGAATTCAAAAGGACTTGCTCACCTCGTCTCAGCCTCACAGCTGCTGGGAGGTAAGTCATGCCCCATCTTCAACAGAGCATAACACACAAACGAGGGTCTCAGGCATCTGCTTGCTATGGGATAGAACAGCCATTGGGCCTACCCTTGGCAATGGAAAAAGCTTCCATTGTATTTCTATGGGAAGCAAGCATGTCCACCCAAGGAGGCAGCGGGCGATTTATGGCCCTGAGGTTTCAGGTTGGGTAGGAAGGGATTCTGGCTGAGGCCAAGGTTTATTTTGGTCTTAAAAATTTCTTTTCCTAATCCTTACTCATTGCAGGCAGCTTGGAAGGAAAATGAGAAAGTTACAAAAGAATGAAGTCTACATCACAATAGACCCTTACACCCAAGGGAAATACTGTTAATATTTTGACATTTGTCCTAGAAATGTTCTTTCATGAATGTGTGTATATACCAATAATTGTATCATATAATACTTATATTAAAAACCTACTGTTTTTCTTTAACAATAGCTTGTCTCCTTCACCTCCTCCTCCTCCTCCTCTTGCTCCTTCTCGCCCCTTCTTGCCCAGGCTGGTCTCAAACTCATGGGTTCAAGCCATCATCCTGCCTCAACCTCCCAAGGAGCTGGGACTGCAGGTTCACCACCATGCCCAGTAGCGATGGCTTTTAACTGACATCTTCCCATGCCCATAAACTTCATGCTACAACATCATCTTAAGGGCTCTATACATTTTCCTTATATGGCTGTGACAGGATATACTTAACCACACCCCTATCTTTGGTTACTGTCTAGTTCCAATTTTTTGTTATTAGAAAGAACACCTGTGTGAACATCCTTAAGGATCCTTAACATTTTATTTGTCACATATTTCTGAAGATTATCTTGAGAATATTTTACAGGTTTTTAAATACACGTTTCAGGTTGATGTTTTAACATTATGTTTCTAGCAAAACAAGTGAGAGGAAGAAGCAATTTATTCAGAAGACTTCCCAAAACGTCAGTCTAGCCCTATAGTTCAATACATAGACTCAGGGGCTCTTGAGCCTTGCTACCTGGGGCCACATCTCATTTTACTACCTACTGGCTCAGGGACTAGTGGTGAGTTACTTCTCCTTGCCTCAGTTTTCCCATCTATAAAATGGATGGAGTGAAACCCACTACACAGGGTTGCTGTGAATATTCAACTTGTCAATCTACACGGAAAGCACTTGTGATCAAGGATCAGGACAAGAGCTCCATGAATCTGTCGGTACCCATCCTTTCTAACAGCAAGCTATTCATCCAGGGTTAAAATCCCACAACCACAGTCACCTGAACACTGGCATCCCATTTGAAAATGGTCCCTATTGTTTCCCTCTGCTGCAACAGCCTGGGGTTCTTAAAGCGCACGCAGGGATACCAATCTCCGGCCACACAAATGACCACATCTTTGTGTTTTCTGAGAATCAGAAGGCCCATCTGATGCCATGCAGGGAAGTGATGCACAGAAAACACAATCACACTGTTGCCAAATTCAAGTGTGAACCACACACTGGCTGAGAGCAGGAAATACAGAATAACAACTGCCACCCTCACCCAACGACATTCAACTGTGAAATGCTGGTATGGTATGAAAACAGCTTCCCGCGTACCAGAAGACTGCATTTGGAGTATTTCTCCAGGAAATATTGTTGGTGTTACTAAAATCCAAAGCTGCAAAAGAAAAAAAAAAAAATTTGGGGGGGGGGGGGGGGGCGCTGTTTGAAATAGGATCATTCTAGGCAGGAAAGGCCATTTCTTTAAAAAAGAATCTTGAGCTAAATTGGCCTTGACATCTATCTTTCCATTTCAACTCGTAGTACCTCTTTACTTCCCAGAACCTCCTCACTGCCCCGGTCTTTGGGAAGTACCTCCTCACTGCCCAGGTCTTCGTCTAAAGACTACCCTGGGATCAAATCCTTGCCTCCGGCTTCCCGGCTATGACTATGGGCAAATTCTTAAGCTCTTTGGCCTATTTCTTCATCTGTAAAATCAGGGCTAGTGCAGCATCTACCTAATGTGGTGGTTGGAGGGTGAGATGAGATAATTCGGGTAAAGAGCTTTGCATGGTGTGTGGTACACAGTAAGTGCTCAATAAATGAGAACCATTGTTATTAACCATCACTACTGCCGTACTGTCCAGGATTTATACACATTTACTTGGTGTCTCTGATGTGTAAGGTGCTTTTATGAATTCAGTCAACAACCCTTGGCTTGACCACCCAAATGAGAACAAGGTATAAAGCACTTGGATGCTAAAAAAACAAAAGAGTTCCAGAAGTGCTGGTGAGGGACATGGGCCCTGTGGACTGCCCAAAGCACTTCTGAATCGTAGGCCCTATTGCAACCACTCTTAGCACTTGGCAAGGCCAGAAAGGTTGCTGTGTTAACTGCAGGTTTGTGGCATCTATACAGAAGGACCACGAGCCTTGGCAGTTGGGACCTGCACAATGCTCAAACCAATCCCTGTAGAGAGAGAGATGCAAACTGATTCAAAATATACCATCTTACAACAAAAATAAACAAGAATGGCCAGGTGTGATGGCTCATGCCTGTAATCCCAGCACTTTGGGAGGCTGAGGTGGGTGGATCACCTGAGGTTGGGAGTTTGAGACCAGCCTGACCAACATGGTGAAACCCTGTCTCTACTAAATACAAAAAAATTAGCCAGGCATGGTGGTGAGCGCCTGTAGTACCAGCTACTTGGGAGGCTGAGGCAGGAGAATTGCTTGAGCCTGGGAGGCGGAGGTTACAGTGAGGCGAGATCACGCCACTGCACTCCAGCCTGGGCAACAAGAACGAAACTCCGTCTCTAAACAAACAAACAAAACAAATAAATAAAATAAACCAGAACAACAACAAACTAAAGGCTCTACTTAGCAGTTTAACTTTTGATACAGTAGCAGCCACAGTTGCAAATCTTGTCCAGAAGTCCTATAATTTTAAATAAATAGCCAACAGGAAGTGACACATAGTAACTGAATTTGTGTGGGCCTAGTACCAGATTCCAGTTTCTCATCCTTTATTCCAGCAATCATCAACAAACTTTCTAGTCTTTAGTGTCATCTGCACCTGAGTGAGCAGAGGACTGTCTCTCAGAGCACAGCTGTCCCACATTCTGGCACCTGGAGTCAGTTAGCCAAGTGCTGGATCAGCGGCTGAGCAGCTATCCATTAGACTCTTAGGAAAAGTCAGGTCAACCTTATGAATCACTATGTTGTCTTTTTTTTTTTTAAGAGATGAGTTCTCCCTTTGTGCTCAGGTTGAAGTGCAGTGGTGGGACCACGGTTCACTATAGCCTCCAAACTCGGGCTCAAGCAATTCTCCTGCCTCAGCCTTCCGAGTAGCTAGGACTACAGGTATGCACCACCATGCCCAGCTAATTTTTTAAAAATGTTTTTGTAGAGATGGGGGTCTCACTAAGGCTGCCCAGGCTGGTCTCAAACTCCTGGCCTCAAGTGGTCCTCCCACTTTGAACTCCTAAAGTGTTGTGATTATTGGTGTAAGCCACTGTGCCCAGCCTACAGAAATGTTTTGCATGAATTTCTGGAACCATCAGAAAACACTAGAGTCTGCCAGAGAAGTCCCCAAATAGCACCAGACTAATGGCATAAAATATTAATAATTCATGTCTCAGCAAGTGAATAGGCAGAGAACACACGTTCAGCACCAGCAGTGCCAGGAGCAGTTATTTTGACCTAACTTGCTCCAAATGAAAGTCCAGACACAATCTCTCACACAAAATCCTTCACCAGCTCGACCATAACAAGAATAGTCCCTAATAGCATTTATTAAGTGCTATTATGTGCTAAGCATCCTACATACATTAAACATTTAATCCTCACAGTAGTCCTGCAGGCAAGTGTTCATCTAGGTGATGGAAATGGAGCTCAACTAGGCTGAGAGACTTGCCTGAGGTCACACATTTAATGAGTATTTGAATCCCTGGTCACTAACCATACATTATGTCTTAATGATAAATATTTAAAAATGGAGAAAAGGTGTTCAAAATTTATCATTGGGTAATACATCACGGCATAACTTTTCTCAATAAAAAGCACCTACGTAACTTGAGACGAGCATCTGTATTAAAAGTCATAAAATAAGTTTGGGTTTCTTATACCAAACAACCTAATTTGCTTATATATAAATATCAAGGGATAGAAAAGCAGAATTTCAAGCCAAATTAAATAAAAAGCATGCAGTAACATCGCACTTCAGCCCTCTCAGGAGGCTATATATTAAGATTTTTTTAGGCCTTACACCTAATGCTTCTGGAGCAATGAGACAGATGAGGTTTTGCAGATTTATTTCAGCATAAATTAATGCTAACCATCTGGATGGATAAGATAACCAAATAGCCATAAAATCTTGGCAACCTCCAATGTAAGAAAAATTACTTGGGAGCTGAGAGGAGGAAAAATCCATGCAGAGTTTGTTGGAGGAATGCCAAAGTGATCATAGAGTTTACTAAGATTTTGACTTACTCTCGCACTTTAATCATAATATATTTGCAGCATGGGGGATTAGAGGCAGTCTTTGGAGGGAAGAGGTTACAAAGAAAATAATTCCTTATAGCTGCAGAGCACCTTGACTGAACAAAGGTGTTTTGGGGCTGGGTGTGGTAGTGGCTCACGCCTGTAATCCCAGCACTTTGGGAGGCCGAGGCGGGCAGACCACTTGAGGTCAGGAGTTCGAGACTAGACTGGCCAACATGGTAAAACCCTGTCTCTACTAAAAATACAAAAAATTAGCCAGGCATGGTGGCGCATGCCTGTAATCCCAGCTATTTGTAAAGCTGAGGCAGGAGAATCACTTGAACCTGGGAGGCAGAGGTTGCAGTGAGCTGACGCGCCACTGCACTCCAACCTGTGTAACAGAGTGAGACTCCGTCTCTAACCAAACCTAACCAAACCAAACCAAACCAAACCAAACAAAGGTGTCTTGGCTTTCAGTCTGAGCTTTCTAATAGCCTTTGGAGCCAGGGAGGGTCAGGGTGTATTATCCCCTTTTTACAGATGACAGAGTTAGGCTCAAAGAGGCTGAGTAGCTCTGCTATTCAAGGCCAATGCTCTTTTCACCACCCTATGTAGATGTCCTCTCATCCATCCACCAATCTGTCCATCTATCCATCCACTCAGCCACTCATCTATCTATCCATCCATTCACCCATCTATCCATCCATCTATCCATCCACCCATCTATCCATCCATCCATCCATCCATCCATCCATCCATCCATCCATCCACCCCCCGCCATCCATCCATCCATCCATCCACCCCCCACACCCCCCATCCATCCATCCATCCATCCATCCACATTTTGTACCAATTCCTATTTATTGTGTAATCCTTCAAGAAAGGAGGAAAGGAAAGTCAATCCTTTGGGAGAAGAGCCACACCCATGTGTCTACGCACAGTTTTGCAAGAAGAGTCCTTACTCATAAATAATGCCACCATCATGGGGATCTGGGGCTCTGCCCCACGGCTAGTTCTACTGCATCTCCTCGCTCTTCCCTCATTTCCACTGCTGACTATTCTGCCAGCAGTGTGCACTTACAGTCACGTGCTAAGCATTGAGGGAACTTTCTTTCACCTCTCTGCCCTTCTAATCCACTGAATTGGTAGGACTCCAGGCCTCTCCAGCTTAGGTTACTTGGCTAACAGATGCTAGCATGATGGAACTGAGTTCAGAGCTGAATCCAATCATAGTGAATTTTCCCATAGATGTGAATGCATGCGTTCACTCACACATTCATTTACTCCCCAACAGATTCCTTCATTCATCCTGGTAGATGTTCTTGGCATCTACTCACTGCCCAGCACTGCGCCCAAGGGATGTAACAATGGATACAATTCAAATGTCAAAGAAAAATGTTCAAATCATGATTTTTAAAAATTTTCCATGGGGGTGGGTAATCTGGTGTTGGCAAATCAAAGATCCACCCCAGGAGAGTGAACAGTTCTGGGGTGGCTGAAAGGGGAATCTCGTACCTTACTATTTCCTGGGAAAATCTATCCATATTTCTGAACACCATATTTCAACCCCACAAAGTTGCTCCCAGCCATTACAGGAAAATTGTTCAGTGTAGCCACAGCTGGATTTAGGCCTTTAGAGGTCTGAAACCCTAACAAAACCACAGGGCCACCTCCAAAATGTGATTCGAAGTGAAAATAAGGTGAAACCAGAAAGTAAGTATAAGCCCAGCCTCATTTCTGACTGGTCCTATGATGACTACATTGATGATTTTTATAAATATAAACAATTTCTCTTTCCTTCCCTCTCTGTTTTGGGGTGGGGAGCTAGCATGCGTCCAGCTTTGCTGAAGCCTCTGCCATGGTTTTGTCTGACTGCTGGATTGTTTCGCACTGAGCAGGTGGGTACTGGGCCCGAAAGCGTCAAACCCTGTCTATTGATGACATTCTCCCCCTGCCCAATCAACCCCATTCCTCCTCCTGCTCAAGACCCCACCCCCTTCTGCCATCTCAACACTTTCTTCCTTCTTGCCAAAGGTTAGTTTCCCTTTTGAGGTTTGCACATCTTTTAAAGTGGATTCACTTTTGTCTTTGAATGCATAACACTCCCGTGAAGGTGAGTACAGTTTACCCCATTAGACCTAAGTTTGGAGAAGAAGGACAGAGAGTCAGGCGGGGCTGGGCACAGGGTTGGTACTCGGTGATCGGTGACTACAGTTACGGTAGCTGGCTCATTAGGGCTAGGAGCAGTGTTGAAATCTGGAATCTGATTCTCAGTGCTTTCTGCTGGGCTATGCTGCTGTCACTGTGATTGAACATCGGTTGCCACGGAACAGAATTTATTTCCCAATGAAATGGTTTCACGGGAGAAACACATCATACAGGTGAAATCCTTGTACCATGTGGAGGACACCATTGCTATCTCTAGTCTGTCTCAGATTCGCTCAATGTCAGTTTGGTGAAAAAGAAGACCATAAACACCAGAGAGATGAAATCTTTCACTACCAAGATCCAGGCCAAGACATTACAGGTGTTACCAAAACTGGGGTAACCAGGAGTTAACTGATATCAATGACCCACTTGTGTGCGGTGGCCAGGGAGGGTTTCTTGTCACCAAGGACACAACTAAAATACAACTATAACAAATGCTGCTGCTGTTTCTTCAGGCAGCTCAAAGCTTACAGAATATTATTGATCTTTTTTTTTTCTATGCTGCTGCTTCTACCCAGATTGTGGCAGTTGGCCAGACAGATGAACACCTTTACTCCTCAATGGCATGCTCAGAGGCAACCTCCTTTAGAAAACTTTCCCCATACTCTTGCTCCCTCACTTTGTCCCACTCTGATGGAATTTGCTGTTCCCGGTTGCTGTACAACATATAGACTTCCAGTAGAGCCCAATCCCACATTATATTATTTCAGCATTTGTCAAAATATTATGCCAGTTTCTTTTCTAAAAAATCAAAACAAAAAGAAAAAAGAAGTATATTAATGTTTCTAGACCGATCAGACTGAAAAACAGACCTCAACTGCCTCCCAAGTAGCAGCTGGGACTACAGGTGCATGCTACCATACCTGGTTAAATTTTTTTTTTTTTTGTAGAGAAGGTGTTTTGTCATGTTGCCCAGGTTTAGCATGTCACTTTAATCTTTGTATTATTTCTGAAAGTAATGAAACAATATCTCTTTTTAGAAAAGCAGCTTGAGCCTGGGCAACAAAGCGAGACTCCGTCTCAAAAAAAAAAAAAAAAAAGCAGCTTGAGATATAATTTATATACCATAAAATTCATCCATTTAAAATGCACGATTTAGTGGTTTTTTGTGTATTTACAGAGTTGTGCAATCATCACCGTAATCTAATTTTAGAATATATTTATCATCCCCAAAAGATTCTGTCTACACCCTTTCTAAGCCCTATGCAACCACTAATCTAGTTTCTGTCTCTATAGATTTATGCATTCTGGAAATTTCACATTAATAGAATCATATCATATGTGGTCTTTTGTGAGTGGTTTCTTTCACTTAGCATAATGTTTTTGAGGTTCATCCATGTTGTAGCATGCATCAGTACTGCATTCCTTTTTATTGATGATCTATTTAGATGTATTCTATCATTTAGATGGTAATGCATGAAGTTGCACATTACAAAGTCATTAGATGGCCCAACCCTACTCATTGCCACCCAGAGATGTGTTACTAGAGAAGTGTACCTTTCCTTCCAGGTACTCCACAACAGGCTGGTAAGAGACTGCAAGAAGAGAAATCCTTTAAACTAATCAAGTACTCGCCTTGCCCTAGATGTCTTCATTTATTATCTCAATTCATCCTCACAAGAACCTTTTGAAGGAGATATTATTATCCCCAGGGTTATTGAGGTCCAGAGACTTTAAGAGACTTGTCCAAGACCACACAGCCATTAAGTGGCAAGACTGAGATTCAAACCTAAGATCTGTCTGCCCCTAACATCTATGCCTTCTTCACCTGAACCCTCCACTCACAGCAGGAACGTGGTGGCAGGGGCACTCAGAGATGTGGGCCCGGCGAGTCGCGCTTTGCTTGCACGTGAGAACCCGGGGGAGTGTGGTATAAGTTAAAGGTCAGGGTGACCTGATGATTTCAAACGTGGTTTGGGTGGGCACATACCAGAGGAGGAGGGATTGAGAAGAACTGACTTTACTGAGTGCACAGCATTCCCTTCCCACGTGGAGCAGGTGCAGGAGCTGAATCATTGACCCAATAAGCAGAAATAAACCCTCGAATGACAGGACACCAGTGGGAGGCTCCACACGTCTGCCCAGTAGGCAAAAGCAATGGTGCTTCCTAGCAGAACATCCTTACTTCTGTGGTCTGACCAGGCCCCGCACATTGGCCCCTGCCTGCCTGCCTGGCCACATGTCCGTCCCCATCCCCACATTCATCAAAGTTTCCCTGCACAGCCTTTGTGTTGGCTTCTTCCAGCCACCAGGCTTACTTCTGCTGTGGTGCCTTTGCACTTGCTCTTCTCTCTGCCTGAGTATGTCCCTGAGATGTCCCATGGCATTTGCATCTCACTCAGGTGTTGAGAGGCAAGAGCATGGCTTAAGAGCAACACCCACTGGCTAACCCTGTTTTCTTTACTGCATGCTATCACTACCTTGTATCTTATTTATCTATGTGCTCACTCTGTTTTCCTTACTGCATGCTATCACTACCTTGTATCTTATTTATCTATGTGCTCACTCTGTTTTCTTTACTGTATGCTATCACTACCTTGTATCTTATTTATCTATGTGCTATCACCTGCATCCTCTCCACCAGAAAGTATGCCCCTTGAGAACAAGGATTAGACAGCCTGATGCACTGCGGTACCCCTGGGGCCTAGCAGAAAACCCCCACACATATCAGGAGTCCGGTTGATGCTTGGTGAGTCAATGAATGCTCAGACGTTCCAGTCACTCTGATGAAAGCAGACCAGTTGGCGGGGCTTTGCGAATTATAAGGTGGTCCAGCAGATAACCCTGATTCCTGGGGCAGTAAAAACACAAACCACCAGCAAAAACAAACCGGAGGGGTTTTGTTTTGGGGAAGCCTCTTCCTCTGAACAGTCAGGGCTGCCACCCTTTGACAAGAGCCAGGGAGGCTGTGAGGAGCCTGCCATGATCCTGGTAGCCCTGTGGGGAGCTAATTAGGATTTTCCATGGGGCAGGGCTCCATTGCATCTTTTACAGGAATTACATGTAATTCATGTAAAAACTGCATGAGTTACACATGGCAGTTTCCGAAAGGGAAAGAAAGGTGCCTGCTCTCTGCAGGGCAGGTGATAGTGCCGGCTGTCCCTGCAGCTGGGGCTCGGCAGCCCCAGTATGTTCACGCCACAAATCCCACTCAAAATCCACACAGGCCTGGCCCCCCTCACCAGCTGCTGAGGTCTCATCTGCAAATGACTTTGCATGAGGGCTCTCTCCATTTCCAACTCCTCCTTCCCAAACCACACATGGGGAGGAGGAAAAAGGTGAAGATCTGACTCCAGAGTTCTGCTCAAGGAAGACTGCGGCTCGGGGGGAAATGGAGCAGGACACGGAGGCTCCAGGGCCTGAATTGGTTCCAGGCCTCAGTGGGCACCCTCCCAATGGGTTTACAGACAAACATATATGCCCTCGGTTTCCCGTCGCCTCTCTCCTGGCCGGTGGGGGCTCTAAACTGTGGAGAAGGCATTTGGGGTCCTGAAGTCCTCACTGCTAAATTCTACCTCCCTCAGAAAGCACTGGCTTCTGGAATTGGAACTTTCTGGGTTGGAATCTTGACTTGATCATTTACTGGCCAGGTGACCTTGGACTGAATCTCTCTAAATTCCAGTTTCCTCGTCTAAGTACCACGAAGATAGGAAAGTCCACCCTCACAGGTCAGTTAATGGCCTTTCCTCCTCCTTCATTCAGCCAATGTCTACTGAGTACCAACGACAGCCTGGGTGCCCTCTTATGAGCTAGAGCTTTTGTCTGGAGAATCTCAGGAGAGATAAAAATAGCGGCAAGACTGTGTGAGCTAGAGCAGGAGAAATTAAAATAGCCCTGAGACTGTGTGAGCCAGAGTAAGTGACTTTACCTCTCAGTCTGTTTCACAAACTGAATGAAATGGGGTCAGTGCCATACTCCTGAGGATTGTTTTGAATGTTTAATTCCAAACGTAACAGAGAGCCTGACGCACAGTAGATGCTCAATTAATGCTCATTGTCACTCTCTGAAAATATAAAATGTAGTTTTTATCTCCCCCACCATGAAGTAAAACAAAAACCTTGTCCTTTCCCTTCCTTGGCGGCCTTAACGAGCAGGAAGAAATAGGGTGTTTTGTTATGCAGAATTACTGTGGCAACGGAAAACTGATACAATTGCTGAATCAATTCTGTAATACCTCCAATATACCTGAATAGTCTACTCATTTGATGTCTTTCATTTATTAACCTATGACTCCATTTCCTCATCCGTACAATGGATGAGTTGAGAGGACTAAATGAATTAAATCATGCAAAACATTTAGAACAGGATGTGGCCCATAATAAGTGCAGCGTGTTAGCAAGTATTTTCATAAACGTCCTTCATGTGTTAGGCAATGTCTCACTCTGGGATTATGGCAGTCAGTAAGAGCCAAGGTCCCTGTTCCCTTAGAGGTTCCATTCCAGAGGCGGTGAGAGAGACACCACACAAATAAGGCGTTTTCTTTCAAAGAATGGAAATGTTGGGGAAGGACACATCTTTCTAGGCAAACCTTTACAATATATTATTAGAACATTTTTCTTTCTCCATTGGGCCCTAATAGAGGTCAATAGGGGTATCCAACAATAAAAGTTAAATGTAAGGTTAAATTCTAGAGGTGATGAGAGAGACACCAGACGAATAAATGAGCAAGATCACTTCTGATGGTGACAAGTGCTATGAAGACAATAAAACAAGGCAATGCAAGGAGCAGTGCCTGGAAGGGTGGAGAAGGCCTCTCGAAGGAGGTGGTATTTCATCTTAGACTTGATGAGAAGGCACCAACCACAGAAAGATCTCAGGGAAGTATGTTCCAGGAGTGGGAACAGCAAATACCCAAGTCCTGTGGTGGAACCTGTTTGACATGTTTGAGGATTGTGGGCCAGGAGGCTGGAACAGCAACTGAGGGACAGGGTGATATGAGGTGAGGCCGGAAGGCAAGCAGGGCCCCTTGGAAACAGAATCATCTAGCCCTCTGGCCATTGAATCTCTAACCACCCGTCATGGCAACATGGTACCCAAGGAGGAGGGGAAGCTGCGCACAGCTATATGCCACATTTGAACTTCCGTGAACCTGCAAATGAACCAAATTTCCCTACGTCTCTCTCTCTGCTCTATTCCCCTCAAATTCCTAGTGGTTTCTCCCACTTTCCAATGGACACCCTGAAGGAGAAACATCACATGACCTGTGAAAGGCTGATCAAACAGAGTTGCTATTTAGGCTCTAGGCTCCAATAGGGGCTATAAATATCTTGGGCCCCTTTTAATATAAACGCTGTCACAAAAGACTGCCTTGATCTGCAGCATTCACAAGAAAATACTGTTTGACAAGCTAATCTCCACTCACCTTCCCCTTCTGGTCCTCACCTATCCTCTGGTCGGCTGAATAACCCTTTTGTTCCTAACTGAGTCCAGTTCTGGCTAGTTGGAACCAGGTTTTGTTTTTTTCTGCTTTTTGGAGGCCACGGGGACCCCTCGACCTGCATGCTAAGACCGTTGTTCCCTCTGACCAGGCCAAGACACTGGGCTCTGTTTGTTGTTACAGGAGCATTAAAAATAATTGAAAAGTAATCATTGCGAGAATAATGGCTCCCATTTTTGAGAGCCAATTAGGACCAGGCACTTTCCACACATTACTTCATTTTGTGCTTTCAACAGTCATGCAGAACTGGTACTGAACACTCTATTCTTCAGATGAGGAAAGGAGGAAATGGGGCAGGGTCGGGGGAAGGTTGGAGAAGGGCAAAGAAATGAAATGTCTGCTTAGCCTAGACTCACAAACTAGTAAGGGCAGGGCCTGGGATGGGGCCCGCACCATGCAGCCCCTCTAGAAAGAAGAATGTGCCAGCACCCTGGCACGATGAGAATGGCCATCTGTGCTAGGCAGAATCACATGCCCAAAAGGTCGCATCCTAATCCCTGGAAGCTGTGAATGTGACCTTCCACGGCAAAAGGAGAATTTGCAGCTGCGGTAGAGTGAAGGGTCTTGAGATGGGGAGGTTATCCTGGATTTCCCAAGTGAGCTGAAGCATCCTTAGGAAAGGAGGCAGGGAGGCCGGGTGCAGTGGCTCACGCCTGTAATCCCAGCACTTTGGGAAGCCAATCACAAGGTCAGGAGATTGAGACCATCCTGGCCAACATGGTGAAATTCCATCTCTACTAAAAATACAAAAATTAGCTGGGCATGGTGGCACACACCTGTAGTTCCCGGCTACTTGGGAGGCTGGGGCAGGAGAATCGCTTGAACCTGGGAGGCAGAAGTTGTAGAGAGCCGAGAGCCGAGATTGCGCCACTGCACTCCAGCCTGGTGACAGAGTAAGACTCCATCTCAGAAAAAATAAAAAAAAAAAAAAAAAAAGGAGGCAGCGAGTCAGAGTCAGAAGAGATGTGACAGCGGAAGCAGAGTTGAGGAGATGTGGCCATAAGCCAAAAAATGCAGGAGGCATCTAATAGCTAAAAAAGGCAAGGGGCAGATTCTCCACCGGAACCTCTGGAAGGAACTCATTTCTGTGGACACCTTGATTCTAGCCCCAGGAGACCCATTTCAGACTCCTGACCTCCAGAACAGTAAAATAATACATTTGTGTTGTTTCAGCCTCTACTTTGTAGCAGTTTGTTACAGCAGCAATTGGAAACCAATATGGTGCCCTAACTGCAGGCTGATCTCTTCCTCAAATGAGATACATGGCTCAAAAATCAAAGCAATATAAAAAGGTAAACATTGAACAGGTCTTTCCTGTGCAGACAAAATTACAGGAGTTGACCAGCCGAGGCGCACGAGGATGTAGCTTGTGAACCTTGGCTCTGGAGTCAGACCTGGGTTTTAGCCTACACCTCCTGACCAAAGCACAGGTGACCTTGAGCAAGCCCCCAGCGCTTTGAGCACAAGTTCCTCATCCACAAAACAGGGGTGTACCTCTGTCAGAGTCCTTGAAGGAATTAACAGCAATTAATGTAACTGAGTGCTTATAGCCTGACAGCATGCTGTGGACTTTGCATGTATATATCATCTAAGCCTCAAAACAACTCTATAAGAAGGGCAATGTTATTAATCCCATTCCACAGGAGAGGAAACTGAGGCACAGGGAAGTAATTTGCTCAAGTACACAGTTTAGGACCAGGAATCTGACTCCAGAGCAGGTGGTTCTTCAACCCCTGGATTGAATAAAGTCCAAACAAAGCATTTGACACTGAGTAAGCACTTGGCTCATAACAGTGGTTGTTAGTTCAGTTCATTCATTCATTCATCTATTTATTTATTATGGCCTCAGTTAATTGGATCCTGTGAACAGGAGATAGTAATACATCCTACTCACATTACATAGCTAAGAGAAAATAAGAAAAATGAAGATTGGAAGGTTATGAGTCTGTATCACCCAGGGGGGAAAAGGCAAATCTATGGTTGAGGCAATTCCATACCATTCTTACTTGTATAGAAGGCACATGAGTGTATTCAATGCTCCCATCAAGACGTGAGCACAACAGAAGCAGAAGTAATTTATGTCAATTATAGGTCCTTAATGAGATCTATTTCAATGGTAAACTATTCTGTTTTTAAAATAATGACGACTATCTTCATCTATTTCTGGTTCAATTTGAAAAGCATTTCTTTATAAACGTTTCATTTGGCCAGAATATTTTAATATATATAACTGCTTAGAGTGATCACCATTAAAACATTAATATAATAGAGACACCGACACTAGATTGATCAGAGCAAGGCAAATATAGTAAAAACATACCTTACGAGTTACGTGGTACCTTTCTTCAGAGAAATGCAAAGTATTTTGTATTTTATTTTTCAAGTCACTGTGTATCAGGACCTGTTATTATGCCTGGCACTTTACATACATTAGCACATTTAATGTGGTAAATGTTATTAACCCCTGAAAAGTTAGGCTCAGAGAGGTTACGTGACTTGCCCAGGTTACACAGTATCTGGGTTTGAAAGACCATCCTTTTTATACCATACACAGGCAAGAAGACAAGGGCATTATATCCTAGATACAGGACTAGGAGACCAATGAGAGAAAAATCTACACTTGTTTCAAGCCAGGGGCTGAAAAAAAAAAAATCTAATCCATTAGCAAAGATTGACTAAGATTCCTCTGTTAACAGGAAAAGCCATTCAATATTCAATTAATTCTATAAACATTTATGGAACTCTGACTTTTAGAAATTATTCAGGCATTTAATGAGGGACAGTCCTGGGTGGTGGCTCAGAGCAGAGCTGCTGGACTCAAGAGGGCCTGGGTTTGAATCCCAGCTCCACCACTGACAAACTGGGTGATACTGGACAAGAAGTTACTGAGCACTTTTTGTTTCTTGGGCCTTGTTTGTTTGCTCATTTCTAAAATGTGGATTGTAACAGCACCTTCCTCATTAGGATGCAAGGATTAAGTGTAAAGTCCTTACAACAATGCCTGGCACAGAGTAAGTGCTATGGCAGGGTGGTTATTGTCATAGAAACACTGGTTGTCGTAGAATTAGTGATCTGGTTTGGACCACTCTGACAGACCACTGAGAAATGAGGCAGCATTTTAATGAACAGCTAAGAGTTTTAAACACACAAAGTGAGAATCTACCTGGAAATCTTTTACCTAACAGAACAGCTAAGGTTTGATTCCGTGTTAACAAACATCCTCCCCAAAGAAGCCAGCAAAAAAATCCTGCTCTGGGGCGGCAGTCTGAAATGTACAGCCTTATCTGTGCTGGAAACTGGAGAGAAATCAGACTCAGGGGAGGAAATTGACTAAAACTAAGTGCAGGCCATTTAATAGAGGCCGGGAGAGCTGACAGCAGAGGAAAACCAAGTAGCCATAAAGATACGGGCAGGGAAGAAAGATGCCACCAACATCCGTGGAGTGACAAGACTGTAACATGCTGCTTTCTCACTGCTCAGCCAATGTGGATTGATGCAGAACATGTGTCACGAGGCTGACCACATTTAATCTTTCAGCAGCCCTTCCAGGGAATGTTCTACCAGACTCAGAGAGGTTAAGGAACTTGCCCAAGGTCACACAGCAACAAATTCCAAGTGATTTTCACTAGGTCAAAAAGTCAACATAAACGGTCTGCACACAAGAATGTGCAGTGCTACATGTTAAATGAGTTGTCTAGGACAGCCTCATTGCCTGGGGTAGGTTCCAGTGATGATTATGATGCCATGATGATAATCACCATAAGAATGGTTGATATTTATGGAGTGCTCTGCTAATTGCCAGATAGCACTCGAAGCACCGTACTTACATGAACTCATTTAATCCTCATAACAAGCCTATGGGTAGGTACTATTATCGTTCCCATTTTATAGGTGAAGAAACTGAGGCCCAAAGAGGGTAAGTTACTTGTCCAAGTCAAATATCTAAAAATAGGTGTCACCACGTCTTTATTTTTGAGAAAATGCTCTAGGCTCACCCTAAAAAGCCTCAAGTTAGTGTTAATCCATGTAACAAACCATTCCATTAACAGGTACAGTAGGTTGCATGATACCTCCCCAAAAGATAGGTCTACATCCAAATTCCCAGAATCTGGGAATGTGATCTTCTTTGGATAAACGGTCTTTGCAGATGTGATTAAATTAAGGATCTTGAGATTATCCTGGAGTGTGTGGGTAGGCCTTAAATATTAATGACATGTGTCTTTATAAGAGACAGAAAAGAAGAAGACAGAAGACAGGGCAGCAATGTGTAGATGGAGCAGAGAGATGTGGCCCCAAGCCAAGGAGTTTGGCAACTGGGAGAGACAAACAATAAATCCTCCCTTAGCGTCTCCAGAGGGAGTGCAGTTTTGATGACACCTTGATTTTGGATTTCTGGCCTCCAGGACTGGGAAAGAATACATTTTCTGTTGTTTCAAGCCACCTGGTCTGTGGCGATTCATTATGGCAGCCTCAGAAAGAAATAGGGGCAGGTATGGCCAAGCATCAGGGTTTCAGAGTAATCCTCACGCCTGGCTGTCTGGGTGGTGGCAGCAGGAGAACAGAGGTGCCATGCAGGAGGCATGTGAAATCTGGGGGAGGCTCTTGGCTTGGAAAGTGTAGGAGGGAGAGTCACAGTCAGAATCACGAGCCAGTTTTCCAGCCAAGATCACTGCCCAGCAGTGCATACGCTTGTTGCCATGCACTGAGTTGCCCGTCATGGGGAGCAATCTTGCCCCATTGGGAGGTTACTCCTCCTGAGATCCCTTTGGAGGTGGTGAAGCCAACCATCCTCACATGTTCTATTCCTGAAAGAGGCCAGGGCCAGGCCGGCTTCCAGCTCTCAGAAACACCTGCTGGTGGAATCAAAGGTCACAAGGCATGGGATAGCTGATACAGGGGTTTTCCTTCAACGTTTTTCATTCTCTGTAGAATTTTGGCAGAATTTGCCAGAAAGCAGAAAGCAGAAAGCAGAAAGCAATCGTCTCTTTATTCTCCATTTCTGGAGCTATCTGCTCCTTCCGCCCCTCTCTGCAAAGACACTTGCCACAAGACAGCTGGACAGCCGGGCCCCTCATGGAGTCCGCACACACATCACTCACGCGAGCCATTACTCTGTGAGCCAGAGCTGACCTTGGGAACTGTTCCACAGCAACCTCTCTCCCACAGGGTCCACCCCGCTGTGCGGGCCAGACAGGTCTCGGGGAGGTGTGCTTCCAGAAAACGCACTTCCCTGGCATTCCTGGGCATCTTCATTGTCAGGGATGGAGAACTCAAGCTACCCAAATTGTATCAAAACATCTGAAGTCAGAGCAGAAATCTTAATGTTCCTTCTCCCAGAGCTGATCATTACAATATTTCTTAATGGGTAGGACATGGTCACTGACCGGTCAGAAGGAATGCTGGCTGGGAACTGTGCCAAGGCCTCCTGCCAAGTGCTAGCTTCGCCCCATCCCCCAAGCACAGCCCAGTTATGGAGAGGAAATAGATGAGTCACTGGCCAATTTACTAACTTCAGTGTCCCAATGCCACACGCCTACAAGATGACAAAGGGGGTTTCCATTTGGCTTTCGAAAGTCTCTACTCACATTACACAAGAAGAGGGCTGGGGGCAGGGCGGAGAGAGAAACAGAGAAAGAGAGAAAGAGAGAGAGACAGAGAAAGACAGAGATAGAGAGAAAGAGATTGGGTAAAATGTCTAAAACTCAAATCATCAGTTAAAGGGGGCCTTTTCATAAGTAAAGGAATCTTTGGTGAATAAAGTGTCACCTCACTTTAAACAGTGGCTTTGCTCACACTGCAGTGGTTCTCTAGGTTGCCTGAGATAACTGTCCTGGCCCGTTTGCTGTGAAACCTGTAGGGGAAACGACAGGACTTCTTAGACCAATCACAGTGCAGTGGGCTAAGAGCTTCCACGATCAAAACAATGATGGCGCTGGTAACAGAGGGGATCAGTGGGCAGGCATTCCAAGCGCTTGATGTGGCTCACCTCATCGAATATTCTTAATAACCCTATGAATCGGGGCAAACACTGGCCCTGCTCTACAAATGGGGAAATGAAGGCATAGCAAAGCCAAATAACTTACGGAGCCAAGATTTCAACGAAGCAGCCCGGCTCCAGCCCTCTTCCCTGCCACCCCACACCCTGTGCTTAGGATCACAGGTGCAGCAAGAAGCTGGGTCCAGTCAGACTGGAGATCACGAGGGGCTTCGCGGAGGAGGGTGTGCCCATGGCCAGCAGACTGTCAGCTAAAAGGAAAAGGTCATCTGCTCCCACCCCGTGTTAATGAGAAAAGCTAAAACTGGCCATTCTCCACTGTCTCATCTCCAGCCTTCCAATCTGGTGATTATGTTTTCAGCTCTGAACATGATCTTGGAGCTTCTCACCTGCCCAACACCCTCAGAAGGCAGGGCAGGAAATCCACATGCGGGAAATCAAAGAAACTGAAAACGCAGCAGAAACACAAAGCTGGAAGAGTGTGTGTGAGTGTGGGTGAATGTGCGTGTATGTGTGTGTGTGTTGGTGTATATGTATAGGTGTATGTGGGGTATGTGTGGGAGTACGTGTGTGAGTGTATGTGTGGGTGTGTGTGTACAGGTGTGTATGTGAAGGGTATGTGTGGGTGTGTATATATGGTATGTATGTGTGTATGCAGGGGTATGTGTGAGAGTTTGTGTGGGGGGGTTTGTATGTGTAGGTGTATGTGGGGGTATGTGTGGGAGTGTGTGTGTGGGTCTGTATATGTGGTGTGTATGTATAATGTGTATGTGTGAGAGTATATTTGTGTGTGTGGGGTGTGTATGTGGGTATGCATGAGAGTGTATGAGTGTGAGTGCGTGTGTGGGTATGTATGTGTGGGGGTGTGTGTATGAGTGTGAGTGCATGTGTGTATGTGTGGGCGTGTGTGTATGAGTGTGAGTGCATGTATGTGTGTGTGAGGTGTGAGTGTGAGTATGTGTGGGAGTGTGTGTATGAGTGTTAGTGCATGTGTGTGTGTGGGAGTGTGGGTATGAGTGCGTGTATGTGTGGGAGTGTATGAGTGTGAGTGCACGTGTGTGTGGGTGTGTATGCATGGGAGTGTGTGAGTGCATGTGTGGGGGGAAAGTGTATGAGTGTGAGTGCATGTGTGTGCGGGAGTGTGTATGTGAGAGTGTGTGTGTGGACGTGTATGAGTGTCAGTGGATGTGGGGGTGTGTATGAGAGCATGTGTGGGTATGAGTGTGTGGGTGTGTATGTGTGGGAGTACGAGTGTGAGTGTATGTGTAGGAGTGTATGTGTGAGTGCGTCTGTATGTGTGGGTGTGTGAGTGTAAGAGCATGTGTGTATGTGTGGGAGTGTATGAGTGTGTGTATGTGTGAGTGTGGGTGCGTGTTTGTGCGGGAGTGTGTGTATGAGAGTGTGGGTGGGTTTGTGTGTTAGTGTGAGTGTGGGTGGGTGTGTTTGCGTGGGAGTGTGTGTGAGGGTGGGTGGGTGTGTTTGTGTGGGAGTGTATGAGTGTGAGTACATGTGTGTATGAGTGTGAGTGCATCTGTGTATGGATGTGTTTGTGTGGGAGTGTATGAGTGTGAGTGCATGTGTGTATGGATGTGTTTGTGTGGCAGTGTGTATATGAGTGGGAGTGTGTGGGGTATGTGTGGGAGTGTATGAGTGTGAGTGTGTGTGGGAGTGTATGTGAGAGCATGTGTATGGGAGTGTGTGTATGAGTGTGAGAGTGTGTGTATATGGGAGTGTGTATGTGAGAGCATGTGTATGGGAATGTGTGTATGAGTGTGAGAGTGTGTGTATGTGGGAGTGTGTATGTGAGAGCATGTGTATGGGAGTGTGTGTGTGAGTGTGAGTGGGTGTATATGTGTGGGAGTGAACATATGCACTTGCACATGTGTGTATGGTCCATGAAGGAGGCTACGTTGGGGGTGGGTGGGGGAAATGGAGGCAGTTCACGGAGCGTCTGGAATAGAAAAGCGGGGAAGGACCACCCTGCCCTGGGTGCCGCGCAGAGGCAGAGATTGCTGGTGGATTCGGAGTGGTGGGGAAGCCCCTTGGTTTTGAGGACTCACTATCCTACAGCCCTGTTAGCGTCCTAAGGACTGACGAAGTTGGGAGACCACAAGTCCGCTGTGGGCCGCTCTGGACAGCAGCCCTGTGAGGCCAGCAGGCCCTGCAGCAGGCGGTGTGGAGTCCAGATTCTTCTGACTTGGCAAGCTTCCGCCGCTGTCCAGCTGTTGGCTTAGGTGAAGCTTTAGGAAAGCGAGAGGGGAGAAGGGAACTTAGATTTATTAAGGGCCTCCTCTAAACTAACATTTGTTGAGTTGAGCACTTTCTATGTGCCAAGCACAAGTATTTGATATGCATCAACTGAGTCCTCCTGCCACCTTTTGAGGGAATTGCTATTATTCCTGACTGAAGGTAAATCAACTGACAAAACAAAAGCCAGGCTCACAGAAGGAGGAAGTGGCAGAGCTGGGATCTGGACACGGGCAGGCTGGTCTCTAAGCAAGTAAGCTACGAGTCGTCATCATACCCATTTAACAGATGAAAAACTGCATTCCGGAGAGGCTGAGAACTGTGCCCAGGGTCACACCGAATTTGCAGGGCGTAGCTTGACCTTGGGTCAGCCTGGATCCCAAACCCAGGCTCTCTGACCTCGTTTACTGCGCATGAGTTAGAAATAGTCCACTGCAGAAAGGGGGAGTGCTCTACAACCACAATGTAGGCCTGGAGCAGGGAGACGCCCAATTAACGTTTATGAATGAACAAAACCTCAGCGAATGCACTCCGGTCTGGGCGCCTGCATTCAGAATCCAGCCTCGGGGCAGTGGAAGGACCTAGAAGCATCCTTTTCAAGGGGGGAAAAAATCATTTGCACCATTTCTGAGAGCTGGAGGGGGAACGGATTCAAAACAAGCAAAGCTCTCCAAATAGCGATAAATACCTTAAATTACCCAGCAAGTTTAAAAGCCTTCATGCTGCTCTTTTTCCCAGTGCAGAACAGGCTCCTGATTGTGGCTGTTTAGAATGGAACATTCAGGAGGGCGTGGAGCCGGCAGGGCAGGGGAAGGGGAGGGGAGTGTGAGGAGGGGAGGAAAAACGCTCTGGCTGCCCGGGAACATTCACCCAGCTGGCTGGCAGGAGACACAGCGGGCGATTGTGCGAGCCTGTGCTTGCAGAGGGGTGCATACGTCTAAAGCGCTCTGCAGTGGGGACATCCTCAGTGCTTGGAGGCCATGTTCCTTGCCCACAGAAATGAGAAAGAAATGTCAGGGCTAAAGTGGCTTCTCAAGGAGGCCTTCATTCCTGGAACCCAGCATTGCCTGGGTCATCTCTGTGTTCTTACAGGAAAACAACTGTATTTATTCCAAAGAGAACAGTTTGCTGAGGGCTGTGACTACCAGAATCTCATTCTCTCCAAATAGCACGAGTCTGGGGTTTCTCCCTCTTCCGCCATGACCCATACATCTATGGGGGTTGCTGCCATCAGACAGACTGGTATGAATTAGTGCTATCCACCCGGGGGGATAATAAATGTCGGAACTAGGGGACGATAAATGTTCACAGGCAAGACAGCTGGAAAGACCTGGAATGCCTCTTCCCTTCTGCACAATACAGCTAATCTCTAGCCCCAGATAAGATAAACATGCTTTATGGGGACTGCATTCAGTTGCCCACTTGTGTGGTCAGCTGCAGCTCAGGGAGCGTGCACTCACAGGTCCTTCAGCCGACTCAGCTGACGGCCCAGTGTGGTGTGTTCTGTGTTGTCATGGTGTCTCGGGAGTGGGTTTAACACCCGTGACCTTAGAGGAGTTACAGAGATGCTCCACATATGGAAACTGGATGACATAATCCACTACCAGGGTTGCCCTGGAGAGTGAGTTAACATATATCACGTGCTCACCGCTTCCTGGGGGCTTCCTTTGTGGCAGGCACTTTTTAATATAAGACTTGCCATGGGTAATCTCATTTAGTCCCTGTATGACCCTATGAGGGGTGCTCATAAATACTGTCCTCACTTTCTTGTTGTGTAAACTGACTTCCAGGGAAGTTAAGTCATTAGCTCAAGGTCACACAGCCAGGGGTGTACGGTGTGGGGTAAGGCAAGGGTGGTACTGGGATTGGAACCCAACTATTCTTACTCCAGCCTCTGTGGGTTGACTCTACTGGCTAGAATCCCTCCTAAAGACAAAACTCCATGAGTCCACTTCCTTTAGAATTAGTGGTTTCAATCCTGACTAATCATCTCTGAGGATCTGAAAAACCAAGAACTCATGGGCGCATACCCCTAGAGATTCTGATTCCGTGGGTCTAGGTGTCTAAGGTGTTTGAAAGCTCGCCAGGTGCTTTGGGTGTGCAGCTGTAATAACCAGCGTCACCAGAGACCTTAGGTGGTGCTAAGAAGCTGACAGGTAGCACCTCATTCCATCCTCACAACCAGCCTGAGGTAGGTCCATGACTTGCTTGCTTTACAGAGGAGGAAACTGAGGCCCAGAGGAATTCATGGCTCCCCTGAGGACATAAAATGAGTAGAAAAGCCAAGTCTGGATGAATGTGGAAGTCCTAGCTCCAATACTGGATGGAAATGTAGATGAAAAAGTTAGGGTTGCTCGTCTAAAACCATCCTGTGTCCACTTGGCCCCTTCCCAAATGACGGCCAAAATTCTGTCCCTGACTGAGATGCAAGGTAAGGACTGGTATGAAACTCTAAGGGCTGGAGTTTTAAGGAACATATATGTTACCATCCAATGACATATATCTGGAGCCAGACCAACATCTAGCAAAAAAAACCCAGGCTAGATTGCATAGCCTTGGTGTGTAATCTGGAACACAAAGTGAGCTGAGGCTGGATGACTTTCATATCTCATTACCGGAAGAGTGGTGGGGGAGAAGGACACCTGCAGGTCTCTGCGGTGCCAAAGTGCTGTCACCTTCTAACGAGAGAGCCTGGAAGAACCTTAAAAGTTTGTAGTCAATAGCTCAGGCCAAATGGCTGTTAAAAACCAGACTCTGCTGGACCAAATTCACTGAACTGAATAATTCTTGTGGACAGGGTCAGCGTCACTTACCTCTCAAAATAACTTCATATCATTTAACACAAGTTCTGTCAATGACAATGAATGACTATGTTCATGAAGAACTATCAGCTCAACTGGAATGTTCTGCTCAACAAGCGTTTTAAACGTACCTACGATTTGCCAGGCGCCATGCCATACACTGGCAGAAGTGTGACCCAGACAGAGTCCTGGCCAGCTACCCTGGGCATAGTTTTGGGGGATGGCAAGGGGCAACAACTTGCCTGTTCTGGCTCACTCCAGACCCCACCGCACATGGTACTGTAGAAGAGTGAAAAAAGGGGTTATCAGACCTTACCCCACCTCTCTGATGAGGTCCCTGATCCCAACTCTGCTGTTCCACACAGGGCTTCCCTAGCTTCTCCTCCTCTCCCTTCCCTTTCCTTCCATCTCTTTTCAATCAAGAAACATTTGTTGGCCATCCACTGTATTTCAGAGCAAATCTGTATTTCAGGCATGTGGAGCCTTGGATACTGAATTTGAATACAAATGTGGCAGGACACCGGTATTATTCCATCTCATTTCATTCTTCCATCATCGCACCCTCTAGAATTCAACACGCAGACAGAGGCAAATGAGTTGCAAAAACGCAGAGTCCCAAGAACAACGGAAGGAAATTGGATAGTACTATCTTAATAAAATCTTGCTTTGGCAAAGCAGAATTTAAGGTAAAGGGGACTACAAAAGCCTGCCCACATTTCACAATAACCCCAATCTTCTGTATTGCATTTTGGAAAACAAACAAAAATCTTTATTAAATTTCTCCATTCTTGCTCGCATCCAAAGTTGAATTGTTTTGGAAAGCTTGAGGGAAACAGTTCAGGTGTTTTTCAGGGAGAGAAAGCCTGTACCTGTGATCATGTGAAATATTAAGCATATTTTAAACCCCTACCAAACAGAACTTGCAATCAGTAGCAATTTAAATAAAGTACTCAATCTCAATTCTATACATGATAGTCTGAATATCATTAAAAGAGAGAGAAAGAGGCCAGGCGTGGTGGCTCACACCTGTAATCCCAGCACTTTGGGAAGCCGAGGTGGGCAGATCATGAGGTCAGGAGATTGAGACCAGCCTGGCCAACATGGTGAAACCCTGTCTCTACTAAAATACAAAAAATTAGCCGGGTGTCGTGGTGGGTGCCTGTAATCCCAGCTACTCCGGAGGCTGAGGCAGAGAATCGCTTGAACCTGGAAGGCACAGGATGCAGTGAGCCGAGATTGCACCACTGCACTCCGGCCTGGTGACAGAGCAAGACTCCGTCTCAAAAAAAAAAAAAAAAAAAAAGAGAGAGAGAGAAAGGGAAAGAAAAAAAGAAAGAACACCCCCCCGCCAACCACCCGCCACAAACCACGGGCATTTGCTCAGCATCCAGAGAAAATTCCAAGTATGTTGTTTCAAATTTACATGCAGTGTTTTCAAATTTTCAATAGGCATAAAAAGTTAAAAATTAGAAAAATTGAACATGATGTACCTGATGCTGTGCAAAGCACTTTAGGTTGATTAATTAAGTGAATACTCAGAACCACCCTGTGAGTAGTCATTATTATCCCAAGTTGACAGATGAGGAAACAGAGATTCAGCTGTGATTCACACCTAGGCAGCGTGACCCCAGGATCTGCATTTGTAACCTGCTACATTCAACTACCTCCATGCAGGTGGCACAGTTTGAAACAAGACTTTCTGGACTGTGATACCTTTTTAAATGTTTTTAAGACTAGACCCTCTTCTGTTCTTCCATGCTGCTCCTCGCTCCTCCCAAAGTTCTGTGTCCCCCCAAATCCTGAGATGAGTGCTATTAAGTATGCTGGCCTTTTATAGATGTAAAAATAAGCCCAGAGGAGGACAGTAACGTAACCAAGGCCACACAGTGAATAATAAACGGGGTAGAATCAGATCTCAGAGTCAGGCCTTTCGATCCCAAATCTCAAGGTCATTCTCATACATCTGCGATTCATCCAAGAGTGACCAGATCACCTAGAGAGGTGAAAGTGGGAAGAGGACGGAAGATAAAAGTTGACGGAGGTAACACCCTGAGTCTGCCAGCGCAAGGTGAGACACTCAGGCAGAGCACAGAGCCTGTCTCTCTTCCTGAATAGCCTGGGTGTCGGCCACATTCGTTACTGTAATTAACCCTCGAGGTTTGCCTCAGGGTTGGGGTTGTTAAATATATTTTGGTATCTTTAAAAGAGCACATATAGCAAGTTCCATAAATTTAATAAATAGGCCTACGTTGCTGACATGGAAATGTTTCCATGAAACAGTTCTTGCAATTTCATAACTGGCTCATGTAAAACTTTAGGATGTCACTTGGGCCCATTGGAGCAATTATTTCCTTATAAATCTATGGCAGTCTTAGGAAGTCAAAATGGCACCATAAAAAGAAATAACCCCATTTCCCTGGAAAAAGGGCAGCGTGCTCTGTCCGAGGAGGGACTGGGGCTGTCTGCCCTTGTAACGTTTTACAGTGACTGTTGCTGGCATGCAGTGAGGATGTATGCTGTTGCTGGGCTGGGCTGTGTGTTATATTTTACAGGCAAAAATAAATCTTACATTTTTACATAAAGCCGTGCTTCTCTAGAACACACCAAGAGAAAGAGAAAATGCTGTCTAAACCTTAACAAAAAGGCCTTGCTGTCTCTCAAAGACCTAAGAAGACCACACTTAGAAAAATAAAGTCTTAAGGAATCAAAAAACATTTTTGTTAGCATCCTCATTTCTCTTTGATAGATGACATACATAAGAGTTGTGTTGCTTTTTAAAAATGTTCCCGCTGCTTCACCCTCAGCTCTAAAATTCCGTTCACCTCGTGGTCTCCCTGAGTATTAGGCTACAAGCACAGTCAGCATTCTGCGGTTTATAGAAGAGAGGTGATATACAGTCCCTACCCTTGAGATGCCTCCACTGTAAAGGGAGGAATTATCTGCCAGAGAGCTTGCTGGAAGTAATCAATTCCATGGTGAAGAAATAAGATGGAGGTCCCTATCTCATGTCCAGGGCAGACGGAAGTTCTGGATGGAGACCAGTACCCTAGTGGACAGGGGCTGCTGAAATTATGTATCTGCGTCTTTATCACCAGATACAATGCCTAGCACAGACTAATTGCTCCATACATGGATGGCTGGCTGGATAGATGGATGAACAGATGGATGGGTGGAAGAAAGAAAGGGAACAAGAATAACAAAGTCACCCTTATGAACTTATTAATAAAGTATCTTAAATGGGCTAAAGAAAGGAGGAGGGGCATTCTTATCATGTCAGTGCCCTTGAGATGACATTGAACCAACCCGAACAGAAATGCACAGCTCTCTACAAGGGCACAATGCACTTGGACAAACCATTCCCAGTAAGATCTTTTTTAAATTAGGGTTGGTCTGTACGAGCCCCCTTTGAACACCAGTCTAAGCAAAGCAGTTGAGTGTTATGGAGAAAAACTGCTCAAAAATGATACATGAATAAACACAGGTTACCAAACAATATAAGCTAGGAGTATCCATTTTTAAAAAATACAAACATGAATATCAGAGAAAAAAGTCTGGAAAGATATTTACTAAAACTGTTAGCAATGATTATCTCTGGGTGGTGGATTTGCTGGTGATTTTTACTTTATTCATTTGACTTGTATTTATTTTCTATACTTTCTATACTAAACAAGTATTTGTCTCATACCCACACACACAAAAAAAAGCTTAAAAATCGCAAGAAATCTCTGATGATGCCAGAGAAGAAAAAGTATTTGCAAAATAAACCCACTGAAATCAAAAACTTAGCAAAATCACAGATTCAGTAGAAGGTCACAAGAGGAAGTTGCACCCAGGTGAGGCTGGAGTAGGTTAGAAAGGGCTCGCCCAGGCCTCTGGAAGGAAGCCTTGTCACAGTGACCCAACACAGGCCAGCCTGCTGGATCCTCCCGGGTGCTCTCTAGTCTTTGGCCCAATCCCTCGGGGCACTCCCCGTTTTTCTAGGGGAACAGTTGGTGTTTGTTTTTCCTTTGTCTGTGTGAGGAACAGCTGTACAACCCAAATCACGTTAAATAAATTAGTGGCACCTGAGTGGGCTCTGTGGCACAATTTCTAATTCATACAATGCCTCCAGTTTTGCTATTTCAGCTAAATCATTTATCAATTCCTTCATAGATGTCAGTAAATCTCAGCATCTGGGGACCTGTAAGCATTAAAATAAGAAGCTATAAAAAATATTAGTAAACCAATTAAAAGCTCAAACAGCAATAAACCCTACTTCCATTGCACCTAAAAAACAAAAACAGACCCTCCTCCTCTGAAATTAAATAAACATTCCATATCAGCAGTTTTCAATGAGCTTTTTCTTTCTTCTCAAAAGACCTCCTGAGCTCCCATCTGGCACCTTGGTGAGCTGGGAATTACACATCAGGTAAAAAGGAATAAAGCATGAAAGAAACCTGAATTTCTGACTCCAGAAAGCAAACACGATCCATATTTGATTACAAGAGTTAGGAAATGGCCTAAAAATCATGTCATTTGAAAAATATCTAGTTTGAGTCATGACTGGGAATTGACTAATATTTCCCCAAGTCAAATGAAAAAGATACACAATTATCACTAACCACAATGAGGAGGAGGAACTACCATTCTATGGAGTTCTGCCATTTACAAAGCCCTTTCATTTGATGATTCAAGCCTCATAACTGCCCCACGAAGTAGGTACAGTTGCAATTATGTCCAGCTTTTAAGAGGAGAAACCTTGGGCTCAGAGATGTTAAGTGGTTTTCCTGAGGGCACACAGCTAATGAGAGGAAGTGCTGACACTCAAACCCAGATCTTGGACTCCCGGCCCGTTTCCTTTGTTCGATGACCTGCTTCAGGTGTGACATCAAGGATAAGAAGGTAACATACACTGAGATCCTACTATGTGCCAGGTGCCTTGCTACCAACACGTATCCTTGACTTTCATCTTGTGACCATCAGAGTTTATATTTCTATTAAAAATGACTTTCTGCTCTCCTTCACCTCCACCCAGATGGAGCTCACTGACTCATCTCAGACTGAGAAACCAGGCTCAGGATGTTTAATTAAAAGTAACATCTTCTTTTTGCCAAGATTCCATGTTCTAATCCTGACACAAATAGAAAGAACAGGTGTTTTCTGAAAAGGAGGTGGAAACACTAGTAATCTCCAACTTCCAGAATATTTTATCCAAATTTTGTCGTGGAAGAGACCCCATCACTGGGTGTGGTTAAACTGGGGTGAAAATCATGTGGCTGCTAGGAAACCAGGCATCCTGGGTCCTGGTCAAGGAGAGGAGCGCCTTCACCACTACTGCTGTGTATCAGGAGGCAGAGGAGCGTGAGACGGAAAAACTAGCACTCAGGACCCAGGACAGAAGGAGCTCTCCTGCTTCCTAAATGTCTACCACATGCTGGGCGCTGTTTGCTGCTTTTTTTAACCCGCAGTGATGGTGCCACTGCACTCTGTCACCCAGGCTGGAGTTCAGCGGTGCCATCATAGCTCACTCAAAGCTCACCTCAACCTCCTAGGCTGAAGTGATCTTCTCGTCTCAGCCTCCCAAGCTGCTGGGACTACAGGTGCATACCACCACGTCCAGCTAATTTTTTGTATTATTATTATTAGTGGTAGTAGAGACGGGGTTTTACCATATTGCCCAGACTGGTCTTGAACTCCTGGGCTTAAGGAGGTGGAAACGCTAGTAATCTCCAGCAATCCACCCGCCTCACCCTTCCAAAATGCTGGGATTACAGGTGTGAGCCACTGTGCCTGGCCTGTTTGCTGCTTTTTACATATTGTCTCGTTTAACCCCACTGACAAATGAGGCAAGAGCTCCTCCTTCCGTGTTTATGGATGAGGAAACTGAGTCTCACAGAAGTTGTCACTTGCTTGGAGACACAGAGCTCAGGCGAAGCTATGTTAGGATTTGGGCACAGGTGAATCGCTGTTCACATAGATTCAGCTACATCACCCTTCCCAGGCTCGCGGCAGTCTGGAAATGGACGGAGTGGATCGAGCTGAGGATGTGGTCATCTCGGCTCATTTCTCTTGCATGCTGAGGCCCTCAATAGTAGCAGAGATGTCACAGAAGGATAAGAACCACAGAAATCCCAAATGTAAGTAGTTTGGACTTTGAACTCCAGCATCCTTTAACTGCAATTCCTTCCCTGAGATGCTCCTCCCAGTGGCCTCAAATCTTGGGATTGATCAAGACTGCAGGTGGAGCTAGACTCAGTTTTCATAAAATGTAAGGTCAAAGAGGAATGGCAGATACACACCCCTTTACAAGAGCTGGGTTTGGGGTTTTCTTCTGAGAAGAAGGGGATGTGAAAAAGGGCCGGGGATAGAAGGAGTACACTTCTATCTTCACAGGGCTCCTGAGAGCAGCCAAGTCCAGGAGAGGACCTCAGCCGGGATGGAAATTTCCTTCGGGTCTTTCTCTCCTGCTGTTTGCGCACAGCGTTCTCTTTCACGGGCCTCCTCGGGCCTATGAAATGAGCTTTCACGTCCTCCGTACAAAGTTGGTTTCTCTAACGTGCTGAAAATAGAAGAAACTACCATAGCCATGTTTTCCCTTGGGCTGAAGAGCAAGGCGGTGGCCTGGCCATCAAACCCAGCCATTCAGCTGGGGGCCCACCTGCGCCGAGCCCATGGGCCATGGCAATGCCACAGAGACCCAGTGAGCTAAAAATCCCAGCCTGCAGGCCTTTCCCTGAGCTTTGGGAACAAAGGACTTTCCTCTGGTCCTGGCGTGGTACCCAGGAGACCTTTCTGAGGCTAAGAACAGAGCATCTGTACAATCAAAACAGCATCAACAAGTATTTTCTGAGCATCTACTATAAGGCCAGGATCTGGGCTAGGTGCTGGGATACAGTGACAAGCAAAACAGACGTGGTCCCCGGAGCTTCTCATTTCTAGTGTAGCCCAGTACAGTCCAATAGAAGTATAATGTGAGCTACATATTTAATTTTAAGCTTTCCAATAGCCACAATTTTAAAAAGTAAAAGAATGAAATTAATTTTTATTTTAGAGTCAGGGTCTCACTCTGTTGCCCAGGTTGGAGTGTGGCAGTGCCATCATAGCTCACTGTAACCTCGATCTCCTGGGCTCAAGCAATCCTCCCACCTCAGCCTCCCAAGTAGCTAGGACTACAGGCGCACACCACCATACCCAGCTAATTTTTAAAAAATTATTTGTAGTGATGGGGGTCTCACTATGTTGCCTAGGCTGGTCTCGAACTTCTGGCCTCAAGCAATCCTTCTGCCTTGGCCTCCCAAAGCACTGGAATTACAGGCATGAAACACTGTGCCTGGCCTTAATTAATTTTAATAATATATCTTTATTTAACCTAACATATCTAAAACATTTTCATTTCAACATACAATCAATATAAAAATTATTCATGAGATCATTTACATTTCGTGGTACTCACTCTTCAAAATATGGTATATATTTAACCCTTACAGCACATCTCAATTCACACTCGCCATATTTCAAGTGCCCAGCAGCCATGTGGAGCTCAGGGCCACCACCCTGAGCAGCACAGCTCTGCACTGTGGGGATGGAGGATCGGGGCAGTGATGGCTCTTAGAGATCCCCGGAAGCTCTTAGAGATATGGAGAAATAATATTACCACCAATGATCATATGTCTTGAGCAATTATCATGTGTCAGCCCCTCAAGGAATCCTCCCTAAACAACCCTGAGAGACTGTCACACCACTTTGCAGATGAGGAAAGTGAGGCACAGAGAGGCTACATCACTTGGCCAAAGTCACACAGCTAGTCAATGCGGAGCCTGCGACGCAGAACACAGAGCCGTACTCTTATCCATGGCATCATCCCAGTTCTTGAGCACGGACCAAGACAGGTCCCAGGTTAGAACCCATTCCTTCTGAGCCCCTCCAATGGTGCTCTTTTTTGATGGAGATCAAGTGAGAGAACGTTTTGGGAGCCCTTGGTAAGATGTGAAGGGCTTCAAGTGGAATATTACGTCTATTAAGTGAAGTAGAAGTGGTTTATAAAGTATCCTAGGCCGGGCGCGATGGCTCAAGCCTGTAATCCCAGCACTTTGGGAGGCCAAGACGGGCGGATCACGAGGTCAGGAGATCGAGATCATCCTGGCTAACACAGTGAAACCCCATCTCTACTAAAAAATACAAAAAAACTAGCCGGGCAAGGTGGCGGTCGCCTGTAGTCCCAGCTACTCGGGAGGCTGAGGCAGGAGACTGGCATAAACCCGGGAGGCGGAGCTTGCAGTGAGCTGAGATCCGGCCACTGCACTCCAGGCTGGGCGACAGAGCGAGACTCCGTCTCAAAAAATAAATAAATAAATAAATAAATAAATAAATAAATAAATAAAGTATCCTCTGCAGCCAGACTGCCTGAGTTCAAATCCCAGCTTCACCACTTACTAGCAGTGTGCCCTTGGGCAAGTTACTGAATCTCTCTGCGTCTCAGTTCCCTTGTTTATACAATGAGAATGGCAATAGAGCCTATTTCAAAGGTCATCATGAGGATTACATGAGTTAATAAAAATAAAATGCCTAGCACTTTGCTTGGCACCTAAGGAGCAACCAATAAAGAGTAGTTATCATTATTACAGAGTGAACAGGGTACAGATGCGGGGGTTACTGGATGAGTGAGTCTGGGAGGAGGAGAATGGAAGCAGAAGGTAGGAGAAAAGCCAATCATCAAGGCGCTAGGAAGTGCCAGAGCTACAGTCCCCAGGGCTGCTTCCCCCTCTCCAGATAAACACCAGGGAATATAAGGTACACGCTGTCATGAATTAACTGTGTCTCTCCAAAATGCACATGCTGAGGTGCTAACCCCCAGTCCTTCAGACGGTACCGTTATTTGGAGATAGGGTCTGCACAGAGGTGATCAAGTGCAAATGAGGTCCTCAGGGTGGGGTCCCGATCTAATCTGTCTGGTATCACAACAAGAGGGGGAAATTTGCACAGAGGCAGAAGGAGACTGCCGTGTGAACACGAAGGTGCATCTACCAGCCAAGGAGACAGGCCTGGGACAGCCCCTTCTCTCATGGCCTGAGAAGAAACCAACTCTGCCCACCCCTTGATCTTAGACTTCCAGCCTCCAGAAGTGTGAGAAAATAAATTGCTATTTAAGCCCCTCAGCCTCTGATACTTTGTCATGGCAATGCTAGCAGACGCTCATCCTGCCTCCTCTCCTCACCAAGAGGCACTGCAAGTTAGGGGCGGCATAGGGGGCTCTACGCCAGCCCCCGCCCCAGTCCACACGGCATGCTTGTAAAACTCTGAGTATCCTTGGCCGGCGGGCCTCGGCGGGTCTGTCGCAGTGGAAAACTACCCAGGAAGGTGGGCTGCATCCCTGAACACTGCTCACTCTGTTTCCCCTGCTACCTTCAAAATCCCCCTCCGTCAACTGAAGGGGAAATAAAGCGTGTCTTTATTCGGGTCCGGGCTGCCTTGGACACCCTGCTCCAGCTTGAGCCAAGGCAGACACAGATGCTTATTGAGCAAGGTTCTCTCTATGTTCCCGACACACCACACTGGAGCCCAGGGACCCTGAAGAATGCGAGTCCAACCATTGGAGTCCAGAGGGTGAAGGTGGCAGAAGCTGTCCAGGTAGCCAGCGCCACCATCACCTGTTTATTCAAACACATGGGGCACTTGGAAAAGTACAAAGAAAATCCTTCCAAAATTCCAGCAATCTGAAACAACTACTGCTGATTTTCCAAGCTGTGAAATGGAACATGCATTCTTTCTCCTGTGCTCCTCGCAGAAAAAACATGGGAGCGGGACTGGCCTGCAAATGATCTCAAGGGTTTTTTTTTTTTCATCTGCCAGGGAAGAAAGAAGGGCTGTGGCTCCCAGATCAATTCTCCATTCCCAACAAAGGCTGGGTGAGAGGCGTGATCCTGAAAGACGTACACTTCCCTCCATGAACGGCTGTTTAAGTCTCTAATCAATCATGTCTCTCACCCAGGAGAATTAGCTAAACATAGCGAGTCTTGTATTTTAAAACACAAATCGCTGACAATACTTAAAATGTGCGTAAATGGTCATTTAGGGTGAAGGATATGAAAACCTTTCAAGTTTACTCTTTTTGTTTCGCTCCCAGAGATGAGAGAGACATGCAACTAGTGAATTAAAGATGCTTGCTAGCCCAGGGAATATGATTCCACTTGACTGTTAGGTAACGGGAAAAACAAATGGGGATGGCAGCATGGGCTTGGGCTGACAGCCCGGAGCTGAGGCTGGGCTCCACTGCTTCCAGGTTTTCTGGCCTGAAGCAACTCAATTTCCCGGTGCCACGCTTTCTTCATCAATTAAAAAAAAGGAAAAAAAAAAAGATGAAGTTTGATCAGACAATGCCTGAAGGTCTTTCCCAGCATGCTGTCCCTTTGTAAGGAACACCGTATCTTAGAAATATTGAAACTTCCGAAGTATGAACTAGAGGTAGGGACTTGGGATCGTCACCTCTGTAGTCTTAACACCTAGACGGGGTCATTGAAAGCTTGTTGAACAGGAAGACAGTAAATAGCAACAAACAAAATAAGGATTTGGTCTTCCTTTCTCCTCCACTGTCTCTGGCTTTAAACCAGCAACCCCCTCTGTGGTCGCGAAGACGGTTTGTGAGTGTGTATCTGTGTCTCACTGGCTGGGGACAACATGCCAACATCCCGTGAGCAAGGCCGGCAGGGGCCACTTGTGCGTTAGTGAGACCAGTCGCAGTGAGTCTGGGGCTGGGGATGTCCTGCGGTGCAAATTCCACAGAGGCCAACGAAGAGTCACCGCGTGCACGCTGAGCTCTGCCAGCACGCCACAGTTGGCTTCATAGGAGATATGACACAAGATGATTACTGGATCTATGCAAAGTTACGGGGGCCACCTGAGATGGAGTCTGTGTGCTGTGCTCAGGTCAAGGCACTATCTTTAGTCTGTGAAGACAGACCCAGGGCCTCATCCCAGGCTGACCACTGCACCTCAGCAATAGGAAGCCTGATGCATCACTTGGAAAAAAGACAGAAAATGAATGAGAAAAAAAGAGGAAAAGTGGGTGGAGGGGAAATATGCGGCTAGACTTTGACTGAATCCAAAAGAAGTGCTACAGCAGGGTTGCTAATTACCTACCCAGCATCTGGTCTTCCCTCTGTTCCTCACCTATTTGTTTGATTTGATTCGAAGTAGACACCAAATTTCCAAATCTCCCTACCAGTGACCAACTGACATAGTTCTATCCAATGAATTGTAACCAGAAATCTTTT
Source organism: Theropithecus gelada (assembly GCF_003255815.1). Classification (NCBI taxonomy): domain Eukaryota; kingdom Metazoa; phylum Chordata; class Mammalia; order Primates; family Cercopithecidae; genus Theropithecus; species Theropithecus gelada. Next base: position 63,775,822 of record NC_037679.1, on the reverse strand, counting down.
AAGGTTTGTTCAGAAAGTCTTGCTTTCTAGGTCTAGGAACTACGCCTTTTGTCTTGTATACCTTCCTTCTTTCTGCTGCCTGGAATCTAGACATGATGGATGGTGCTACAGCAGCTGTCTTGGAACCAGAGGGAAAAACTAAGAAAATTATAGAGACTTCAGCTCTGCCATTTTTGAGCTGCTGACTTATAAGAGTAACTCCAACTTTGACTTCTTGCGATGAGAGAAAAACACCCTGAATTTACATAAGCGACTATACAGGGAGCGGGACAGAAGAGCACTCTGACACTTATACCTGAATGGGCCCACCCTGGTTTAATACATGAGCACAGCACCCCTTTTATACTCTGGGACTTTTAAACTCAAATGTGCTCCTTAGGTTCAAAATGATTACATTTCCACTCCCTTCATTACCTAAATCTCTTACCTATTGCTTGTAACACTGTTTCTGTTAAACTGACTCTCTGGTATATCTTTCTGAGCAACAAGGAGTGAGGCAAGGCAGCCCCGCCTTTGCTAGTGAACTCTTGGCCATGAAAAGCAAGGAGGCTGTCCCTTACTTCCCACCACCTTCTCCACCTCCCCAGGACTCCCGCTCCCAAAAGGAAAGTCAAATTCCTCAAATCTTTGCTGAGAAACCCCCGGGCTCCAGGATAAAGGGATGTTGGGGGGAGTGAGAGCACTGGTGGAATCCATCCCTAGCCATCCTGCTGAGGCTGGAGGGGCAGAGCTGCCTTCACACTGGCATCTCATACATCAATCAGGAAAGACTTAAAAGAAATGCTGTGAAGTGGAAAATACCTGCCCGCGGCTCCGGCGCGAAGGTCAGGGGGATTTGTACCGAGCAGCTGGAAGCCTGCTCTGGGCTCTGCAAAGTTGCTCACCCTTCCACCAAAAGCAAGGCATGCAGAAACCTTCCCCATCAACTTGACAAAGCCCCCTGCCATTTCCATCAACTATTATTGGGCATGAATGTGTCCTCACCAACCCCCACTTTCTAAGCGTTTCCCAGAATTCCATGAAGAGATAAGAGAGACACAGACAGACAGAGATCTAAGACACACATGCAAACAGCCAAAGGATGAGAGAAAGGAGAGCTAAATGTGTGTTCTTTAAGTGCCAGACACAGGACCAGATGCTTCAAGTTTATTTCATTCAGTCCTTATAACGTGGATGCTATGACCACTCCTGTTTTGGAGACGGGGGATGGGGTAGTGGCCTGGTGATGACTTCCATAGCTAGGGGGAAGTTGGCAGTGGAAATAAGTAGAAAGCAACAGTGGAGGGGCTCATGGTTAACTCAGTTCACTTCTGTGGGGAGGCTAGAGGTTGGCATCTGTCTGGACGTGACCTTGCAGCATCTAGCCTCAGCTACAAGCTGGGGTTAGCAGGTACCAGTTCCTTGCTCCTGGTGAGTGGACAGGCCACAGTCTCTGGAGCACTGGGCTGGGGGCAGGGGCTGGCATGAGGAACATTATCCCCCACAGGAATGGCAAAGGAAGCTTCCCTGCCAGGTGGACTCCTCCTCTGGGCTCTCACTCTGTGCTGCGTATCACCACCATGGGGAATCCAGGGACCTCAGGAGTGACCACCCAGTAGCGCGCTGCACTGTCCTCACTGCACAGCCCTCCCCCATGTTTCCACATCCTTAGTCACTTCCTACTGTGTCCGTGGGTGTCTTTCTGTTGATCTCATCATCATCCTGTTGAGACAATCAAGCAGCTTCTCACACTCTCAGCCCTACACCTTCTTATACAACTGTCCAAAGAGGACTCAGTGGAAAATTTTGGGGTTCTACCAAGTGCTGGGATCAACCTGGATGATTCTGAACACCAGGGCTTATTTGTCCAAGACTCCAGTGACTGCAGGTAGCCTCGGAGCTCCCTCCCTCGGCTTCCCTGGCCCTGTATTCAAAAAGTTCCCCTTGCTGAAGGCACGGCCTTGCCTTCTAGATCACCTCTGCATCCCCGGCACCTAGCACACAGGAGGTGCTCAGTAAATACTTGTGGGATGACCCTCTTAAGCCTGGCACCCATCCAGGGTTCCATTACATTCTGCAACTGGGAAACCAACCATGTATCTATGACTTGCTCCAGACCATGGGGCAGAGGTGGGGTGGGGGACATTCTACTACCCTGGGAAAAGCACCGTGGTCCCCTGCAGGTGAAATGGCACTGAAATAGAAGGACAGCACCCACCTGAGGTTTTTCAGTCTAACTATGCATCTGCAGTTTAGGAATTGCGGCCTAGAGCCAGGTTGCCTGGATTTGAATCCTGGTTCTGCCACTACCTGCTACATGATCTCGGGACGTCACTTAATCTCCTCGAGCCTCCATTCCTCACTGGAGATAATGTTAAGTTGACGGGAAAGGTTTCTGCATATAGGGTTGTTAATAATTGAATGAGATCACATAAGATGGAGACACAGATACAGTGTCAGGTACATGGTAAGGGCCCAGTAAACACGGGCTGTTGTATTATGGGGTGGCTGTGATCGTGGTCCACATTCAGTTTTCACTCAGTGGGAGATGGTGTTTGTTTTCTTTCCTCTCAGGTACTCGCATTCACTCATACTGACCCTCCCATGAGTATACATTTTAGCACGAAGATCGGGGGTACTGTCCACCATGTAGTAGGTACTCAGTATTTGTTAAAGAAGGGTAAACTTTGGTGGAAGAAAGCCAAATGTCTATGAACAGATGAATGGAGAAAGAAAATGCAGTATATATATCCGGCGGAATATCATTCAACCTTACGGAGAGGGAAATCCTACCGTGTTACAACATGGAGGAGCCTGAGGACATCAGGTTGAGGGAAATAAGCCAGTCACGAAAAGGACAGATACTATATGATTCCACTTACATGAGGTATCTAAAAGCATCAAACTCATAGGAACAGAAAGAATGGTGCTTACGAGGGGATGGGGGTGGGGAGAAATGGGGAGTTATTGTTCACAGGGTATAGAAACTCCACGTTGCAAGATGAAGCAGCTCTGGAGAGCTGCTGCACAACAGGGTGAAGGCACCGAGCTCTATGGAACTGTATACTTAAAAATGGTTGTGATGGCACATTTTAGGTTATGTGTTTTTTATAATTTTTTTAAAAAGGTCACTGCCTCCCTAGATGGAACGAGCGGTCATTAGGCCCGAGGCGAAGCAGTTTGACTAAGATGTGAGTGGGGAGTGCGTAGGGAGCAGAGACCAAGCAGGGCAGCCTCCCTCTTTGCTGGCCGGGACGAGACTGTCCTGAGCAAAGCTTCCACAGGCAAACAGAGCTCAGGATTGAAACCAAAAAGACTCATCCATTAGCAGCTTCATTTTGACCCTGCTGGGGCTTCGGGTCTTCCCCCAAGATGAACAGGGTGGCCCTTCCTGGGCTGGCTTTGTAAATCACTTCCTCTGTGGCCTTGGGAATGTACCAGTTTCCTCACCATGGCTGGGAAAGCGAACAGTAAATACAGCTGCAATAAAATATCATCTAAACCATCCCCAATGTGAGCTCCGTTCTCCAGAGGCAGCCCAGCAAAATACACATGAGTGATCATCTGTGGGCAAATTGGAACAATTTCCCCTTGAAGACTTGCTGCTCCCGTGACTGTCCCCTCACCTTGTCTTGAACCTTCTGGTTTTCTTACAGTCACTCAGGACCTGGGACACGGCCTGAGCTGCTGCCTGCAGGAGCCCACCGGCTCAACTCCTCGGGGAGCTGCTTTCCTTTGTGTAATTAGATCAATTATCCCGCTGCCGACAATTACCGTCATTGTCCATGCCATTTTTAGTCTATTTGGCAGTTATTCTTCTCATCTAAATCAAACTACAAGTTTGATTGCACTGAAAATGTAAATGATTATTAAACAACACTAAAAAATCTTCACATTTTTCCTGAATCTCTAAGAGCCGGGGGTGGGTGGGAAGGATGGAATGTGGCCTGGAGTGGGGACTGCATTAGGGACAGTCACACAAGCCACTTGCTTTGTGCCTCACAAGCCTGCTAAGTGGGTATAATTATCCTTGCTCAGGAAAAGAATCTTTCTTGTCTAACGTCACCCAACCAGGAAGTGCAGGAGTCAGGGGCTGTGGCTCAGGCATGGAAAGAATGAGAACGAAATGTTAACTCTATTAGATGAGGTGCGGTTGGGGGAACCCTGTAAGGGTATCTTCCCAAATGCATCGATTGGGAGCTTCTCCAAGCAGCATCCATGCACGAGAAAAGAAAATGGGTCAGATTAGCAAGAGCTGGGATGGGGAGAAATCAAGAGGCAGTAGAAAGCAGGAGGCATTTTTACAATTACGGGCAAAGAGCAATAAAAAGCAAGAAAAGAAAAAAGGGGGCTGGGCTGGGAGTCACAGGCCCTGGTTTTGTTTCCTTAGAACGTTCTAGAATGGCCTTGGGTAGGTCACTTCTGGTCAGTTCTTCTCAAGGCACAAAGGAGGAGTGACCAGGGGCCAAGGCCGGGGAATCCTAAGCAGGACTGGCACCCAGGGTCAAGGAGAGGCTAAGCAAGAGAGGTCTGGGCTTCTCCCACTCCTACCCCAATCCTTTTGGCGAGGGTTCCAAGGTAATATTTTATTTAAGGTGTTTTTCTTCTGAAAAACAGTGCAGGGTAGTGGTGGGGACACTGTTGAGGTATGCAGTGAAGAACGGCACAGCGCCTCCAACAGAGTAGGTGTTCAATACATGTTAATTACATTATATGCATCCAAACAGCTTCCAAAGAAACAAACCAGAGTGTCACATTCTTGGCTCATATTAACTTTTTCAGGGAGAACCCACAGATCGTCTTCATGTGAACCGATGCCAAATTGCAAATCAGGTCTCTTACATCTGGTATTAATTTTTTTAATGCAAATAAGCAATGAACACAAAGCTTTAGGTTAATTTAGAAATCAATCTGATGGTGATGTGCTGGATGGCTTTGGACCAGGAGATGAATTGGCAATTGGGCCACCAGACTGGGGGTCTTGAAAAAGTCTGGGTATCAAAGGTTGGCTTGGCTATTTGAAAATGGGGCTAAAAATTAGAAATAATAATAATGACTAATAAATACTATGTGCTAAGCTCTTCACAAGTATTAAATCATTTAACACTTGCAACAACCTCATGAAGTAGGGTGATTATTATCTGTGACTTGCCCAGGATCACAGAGGGCGGGATGCAAATCCAGGCCCTCTGGCTCCCACGTCCCCATTCTTAACCACCTCCATACTGGCGAGGTTCTTAGCAATGCTGGCTGAGGAAGGGCCTGCTGTGTGCAGGACCCTGGCCAAAGTTCACCCCAAGTGCTATTGTGCCTCTCATGTTTTAGGCTCAGATCAAATTCCATTTCCAATTCCAGCCTATGTGGAATTGTCCATTGGCTGGCAAAGCCTTGGATGGGTGCCTGGTCACTTCTTTAGTGCCCTGGAGACTTTGTGAACGCATGGGCTACCCACCCCCACCATCATTTCCTCCCTCCTATGGTCCCACTCCCCCTTGCACTGTGCCCGCATCTCCAAAGTGAATAAGCAGAGCGTTCTGGTGACCCTTGTAGAGACTCCTCTCACAGACGCAGGTTCTAATCAGCGAGATTAACTTGGCAAGCATCTGAGCATCTCAGGGTTGATGGCATCTAGAGTTCTGAGGTATAAATAGAGAATTCTCTACCTGGTAGAGAAACGCAAAACAAATCCGCCAAACCCATCACGTTCTGGCTTCGGCTCGAGGAGAGCCTGTCCCAAGAGTTGGGCCAAAGTCTTTGGAGACTGTGGGCTCTTGGCCGCTCTCCAGCCCATCCTCCACCCTGTGACCTCCCCAGCACAATGGCATCAAGTCCCCTCCTCCATTTCAGGAAGCACCCAAAGGACATAGACAAAAACAAACCAGAGAAGTTCCTAAATTTTTTACTACACGTCCAGTGCTGAAGACAGAGTGGGTAATTTTCATTATTGCAAAATATCAAGTGTAAAGTAATGTCATTCTGTTGCAACTCTCTCCCTCTCCCCTGCCCTCTCCGACTTCTGCCAATCCTTCTCTCATCCATCCATCGGCGCGGTGGGGGAAATTGCCTTCTAAAACCAAGTAATTGATGGAGTGCCCTTTGGGTGCCCAGGGCTGCCAGAGCACTGAGGGATGCCAGTGTGCCTCGTCCATCAGCAGCAGTCTCTGCACAATAATTTACTGAGATCTACAAGGTGACCTTTATTATGTGAGCTCACCATGCTGAGTGCTGCATTCCCCATTCCATTATTTCAAGGGATCTTTTCCTCACTTCTTGCCTACTTTGTATGCACTGACACAAAACTCATAATTTGCCAAACACACTATGCTCTGACTCCTGGGCAATTGTTCAGATGAGCTGGCATGCTAAAGATTTTCTTCCCTTCCTTCTTCTTTTTAAAATTATTGCTCCACTGTGGAAGAAGCCATTGAAGGCTTCTTACAGAAACCACATTGGTTCGCCCACTCCTCTCTTAGGTTGGTCTAGACTGCTTTTAGACAAAAGCACTTGGAGTTTACAGTAAAACAGACCTGAGTTTAATCCTAGCTTTACTACAGATTTTGTGACCTCAGGCAGATACTGAGCCTTTCCAAACTCATTTTTCCTTGCCTGAAACAGACTCATAATAACATGTGCCTAACAGATTGGCTATAAAGATTAGAAATTGTATGTGTTAAATGCCCTGTAACATAATACAATGCCCTGTACATGGAAAAGACTTAACACAGGATAGCTAATATTGCTGTCAAGATTATTATTAATAATAAAATTACCTCAGATCTACAATAGGGCAGGGGTCAGTTACCTCTGTTCTGATACATCGTTCTGTGTCTTAATGATGTTCCAAGAATATTGACTGAATGTGTTGGCTTTCCCATTCCCTCATTTTCCCACCCCTAGCCCCATCCATTCCCCACCCTTCTCTGCTCTGCCTCCCCCCACCCCCGAGGCTGACTCCCATCCTACATCAGCCGGGCTCCATGCTGGCAGCTGGCTGACCTCTGTTTCAGTTTGGCCAACAGGAGGAACCAGCAAGAGGACAGAAAGGAAGAGAGGGAGGAAGGGGAGGTTGATTGGAGTAAGGGTGTATTTCCCCTGCTTCCACTGCAGTTCAGGCAGCTGTCACCCCGGCTCTTCGGGCCTCAGGGTGGCAATGGCTCATCTCTGTTGCTAGTTTCAGGGTGCCTCAAATCTTGCTGGTTTGCTAGTCCCTGCTCAGCTCTTTCTTTCTTTTCTTTCTTTTTTTTTTTTTTTTTTGAGAGTCTCGCCCTGTTGTCCAGGCTGGAGTGCAGTGGTGTGATCTTGGCTCACTGCAATCTCTGCCTCCTGTGTTCATGTGATTCTCCTGCCCCAGCCTCCCGAGTAGCTGGGATTACAGGTACATGCCACTACACCTGGCTAATGTTTTTTTGTATTTTTAGTAGAAACAGGGTTTCTCCATGTTGGCCAGGCTGGTCTCGAACTCCTGACCGCAAGTGATCACCCACCTCAACCTCCCAAAGTGCTGGGATTACAGGCGTGAGCCACCATGCCCGGCCCCCTGCTCAGATCTTTATAAATGGGGCCTTCATGAGAGTCTCTGAGTTGATTTTTGTTTCCTGCCAGACCCTGCTAACCTACTGAATCACGATGACCATCCCGTCAGGAGATAGTCTATGAAAATGCTTAAAGGGAATGGTCCAGATGGGAGGCAGCTTTGGGTATGGCCCCAAAATGACTCTGCTCCTAAGTTGTAACTTTGAAACTCTGGTTGGACTAAGTGAATTCAAATGCAGATCAGGCACTTGTCCCACATCAGGTACCTAAGGTTTTCGGGAAAGTGAAATTTCCCTATGAGAGTGAAACAGTGGAAACAATATAGATGCCCCCAAACACAGGGGACTGGTGAAGAAGCAATTATTGTGGAAAGAGGGTACACAATAGTCAGCCTCCGAGGTGGCTCCAAAAAAACTTCATCCCTTGTATTCATACCTTATGTACACATGCTCCCAAAACAGAATGGATTGACCTACGTGACCAATAGCATACCACCCAAGTGACAGCATGTGGCTTCTGAGACCAAGTCATAGAAAAGCCACATCCTCCACCTGCCTCTTTCTCTCAGAGCATTCACTTGGGAAGCCAGCCACCATGTTGTAAGGACACTCAAGCAGTCTAGTGGAAAGGCCACGTGGAAAAGCACGAACTTGATAACCATGTAAGGGCACCACCTTGAAAGCTCCAATCCAGTCTTCAGATGATGGCAGCTCCAGCCAACATCTGACTACAGCCCAAACCACAGACCCCACAACAGACATGTCCAACCAAGCCACTCTCAAATTCCTGACCCACAGAAATCAGGAGAGATCAGATTATTGTTAAGCTGCTAACTTTGGGGGTGATAGATCATATCAATAGATAACATATATATGGAAATATCACACAGAGGTAAAAATCTTATTTTGAAACGACATTTAGCAAAGTAAAAAGCACTCACAATCTTTTAAGTGAAAGGAACAAGGTGGAAGATGTGATCTCGTTTTTTAAAAAAGTGCATTTTTATATATTCATCAAAAAGGCCATTGTTAAATGTTTACAATAATTACCTTTGAGTAGAGGAATTAAAGTCCTTCCAATTTTCCTTTCAGTCTTTCTGTGTTTTCCAAAATGATCATTTTTCTTTGAAAAAAAGTACACCTAAAAAAATAGATTTCCTGTTTTTTTTTCAATGAAAATTTATTTTATATCGAATGCAAGTGTTTAGTTCTGGTTTTCAAGAGAAGCCAGTTGACTTCCATCAGGAAAAGACAAAGATGTCTACCTTGCATGCTGCTGCTGGGCTCTGACAGCCACACAACAGCAGCCACCCCATGGCGTCCTCCAGAGAACCAGAGAATCCTGGAGGTAAGAGGGACCTTCAGGAGCCTCCGCTTGCAGCATCATGACAATGGGCTCTTTCTTGTTCAGAATCTTATTGAATACTTCCTGTGTTGGGGAGCTCACCTCCACGTAAGGCAGCCGGTCTTATTGGCTGGCAATGCTCATCACTAAAAGTGTATGTGAGAATGAGTGGGCATTCCTCTTCCTGTTGATCACTTAGTGAACACACACAGAATGAGTGGCTCGTCTGCAAGCTCCATGACAGCAGGCACTTGCCTTTGTTCACCGTTGTATCCTTAGCAGCTAGCAGGGTACCCAGCACAGAATAAACACTCAGGGGATTATTTGTGGAATGAATGATTGAGTAAATGAATGGATGAATGAGTAAGTAGTATTTGTCAGACACTTTAGCCTCTGGTGATTCAGTGTTGAGCCTGGCACATTGGTCCTGGCCTTCACTGAGCTTATAGTCTGGGAGGGGAGATGGGCGCAAAGGAAATAATAAGTTTCTTTTGTTTGTTTTTTTGAGACGGAGTCTTGCTCTGTCACCAGGTTGGAGTGCAGTGGTGCAATCTCGACTCACTGTAAGCTCCACCTCCCGGATTCAAGCGATTCTCCTGCTTCAGCCTCCCAAGTAGGTGGGACTACAGGCACCCGCCACCACGCCCAGCTAATTTTTGTATTTTTAGTAGATACGAGGTTTCACCATGTTGGCCAGGATGGTCTTGATCTCTTGACCTCATGATCAAGACTCGCCTCGGCCTCCCAAAGTGCTGGGATTACAGGGGTGAGCCGCCGCGCCCAGCCGGAAATAATGGTTTAATCACCACTACGATGAAGGTGAACTCCAGGGTTCCATGAGAAATCAGTTTAGGGAGGTTAGGGAAAGGTACCCTGAGAAAGCGACATTTAAGACAAAGTCTGAAGACTAAGCAGGCGTTGGCCAAGTGAAGTGGAGGTGAGAGGAGGAACACTGCAAGCAAAGGCCACCAAGAGGTTGCAGCAAGAGAGAAAAGAAGGAGCAAAAAGTGGGGTGGAAGCGAGGCATGGAAGGAGGGCAGACTAAAGGGATGTGGGGAGTGGATCTCCCAGGGCCCTGGAAAGTGGAATACAGAGGATAAGAAATGCAACTTCTCCCCTGTAGGGGAACCCAGCGTGGGAGCCATTACCTGGGTCCATTCACCAGGGAGACGCTGGCTGAGCCGGCAGCATCCTGCAGCATCCGGCACGTGGGACTCAGAAAGAAGTCAGGGGAGGGGCTAGTGTGAGCAAAGCACTGGAGAGTATGGTGCCACCATCAAGGTCCCCAAAGAACATGTTTGCGGAAGCCACCATGATGACCAGCTTGACCATGACAGGCCGGCAGAGCTGGTGAGGGTGGAAGAAGAGATGATGGCCCTGCTGGGAGCCACACCCTAATTTGTAGGTAGACAGATACTCTTTAGGATAAAGAGTGGTGCTCTGTCAACTCATCTTATTTGGTGCTGTTGTTTTTTCTCATTTGAGGTTTGTTTATCCTTTCATTTCCTAGTTTAATTTCCTTTTAATAAAGCTCTAATCTTGTCTTGGCTCACCTAATGGGAAAAGGGATTAGTCCACAGCTAAGCCAAGGGGAGGGTGGAGGGAAGGACTTGGAGCCCTTGGTAGGCCAGAACCAGCAGGGGAAGATGAGTGGGTGGGGAAGGGCCCCCAGAGCCCAGGCAGACAGAGAGCAAACTCAGGAGGGGCCAAAATAAAGACAGCTGCGGTACCCACCCCCACCTGCAGGTCGCTTTTGCAACAAGCACTGCTGGGCTTCCAACACAAATATTTCTTGCAAAGCAGAATGGGAGGCCTGAGCTCCAGTCCTGGCCCAGCCCCCTGACTCTCTGTTGGGCCAGTTCTTTAACTTCCTGAGCCTCAGTTTCTTCACCTGTATGACGGGGATGAGAATCACGGATTCCACCTCAGAGGATTAAGTGCAAGTACCTGGCTCAGAGTGAGCGCCCTCCAACCATGGGAACTATTATTATTAATTTAAAAGTGGAAGGCTGGGCGCGGTGCCTCACGCCTGAAATCCCAGCACTTTGGGAGGCTGAGGCGGGCAGATCACGAGGTCAGGAGATCAAGACCATCCTGGCTAACACGGTGAAACCCCATCTCTACTAAAAATACAAAAAATTAGCTGGGTGTGGTGGTGGCCGTCCGTAGTCCCAGCTACTTGGAAGGCTAAGGAAGGAGAATGGCGTGAACCCGGGAGGTGGAGCTTGCAGTGAGCCATCGCACCACTGCACTCCAGCTGGATGACGGTGCAAGACTCAAAAAAAAAAAAAAAAAAAAAAAAAAACAAAAAACAGTGGAAGAAGGCTCGCTGCAGTGATCTGTCCTCAGGTTTCATGCAGACAAGCCATGGGCCTGTTCCAGCACAGGGCTGGTCTCTACAGCAACTCCTACCAGCTCTGCTCCTGCACTGCCTCCCAGACTGAAGCCTCTAAGCGGTCTCATCCCAACCCTACTTTCAAGGGACAGATTTGAGATGGAGGTCCAGCCAGTCTTCCCCTACCTACACTGGTCAGTCTGCCACCGGGCTCTGAGACAGAACCACCACTCTGCCTGCCAGGGCCAGGGCCAGGACTCAGCCAGAGACTCCAAACCTGGCCCTCTTCGTCTCCTCCCCAGTGCTGCTTCAAGGCTTTGAAAACCAGAAGCAGGAAAGCTCCTCTAGAAAGAGGGCACGCTGGCCTGGCAGGATGCCCAGGCAGCACCACGCCAGCTGCAGGGAGCCCAGGGGTGTCTTTTTGGCAGATGCGAGCAGAGCCACTCTGCCTTTGAAGAAAGAGGATTGGCCACACGTTAGACACTGAAGGCAGGAAACAGAATCTGGTCTCAAAGAGGGCTGGAACCAAGGAGAAACCACTTACAAGATGGCTGAGGAAAGACATCAGCAGGGAGGCCACCGTGTGGAATCATAAGCGGTGGAGAGTCAAAAGGCAACCTGAGACAAAGTGCAGCAAGTGCATGCGGGAGCCCATCCAGATGCGGGAAGGTGGGGGGTGTCCAGGAGCTTCCATGGACAGATATCCAGGAGGTGCACTCTGTGAGCGGGGGCTGCGGCAGGCATTTCCCAGCAGCCTCTGAGCGGCAATAAGCACAGTGAGGAGGAAGCAGAAGTCGCTCTCCTCAGAGCAAGCATTTCTCCATCCTTGTGAGCCAATCCACAACCGGCTGGACAGCTCCTTGCAGAAACCCTCCAAGAAAAGCAGTCTCCACTAGCAGATAGCAAAGGCAGAGACCTAAAAGTTTCCTTTCTTTGCTAACTGCACCCCTAAACTCCAGAGGAAATAAGAAAATTCAAATTGCTTCCTCTTGGTAGCAGAGGAATCAGGTTTGACAAGTCTCTTTATGAGATGACAGCTGAGAAATGTTCTAGAGAGCTCCCTTCTTGCCCTGGGTTAAAAAGTCTTGGCTTTCCAGGAGCTGGAAAACACGTTCATGAGACCCAGACCAGATTCTCAGGCACAACTGATGTTTCCATCCCTGATCTAGAATAAGTCATTCCAGACACAGGAATTTTCCAGATAAGAAAAACTCCTCAAGTGCAACAGCAGCAAAAAAAGTCATGAGAACTTTGTGTGTGTGTGAAGAGAGAGTCTCTGAATGTTCTCTTAAGTTCCCCAAATGGAAATCCCCTAAATGAGCTGGGGTTCTTTAAAAGAGCATACTGGAAGAAATCTGTTACTGCTAATCCTACACAAACGTGCTACCCAGTACAGTGGCACATTGGCCCTACCACGGTACAGAGGCAAAGACTTGGACTTTGAACACACGGGGTAGAACCCCATCTCCGCATTTGACGTGTGTAACCCTCCAAGCTTCTGCTTCCTCATCTCTAAAATGGGTGGTGAGGAGCAACAACAAGGTTTGGGGTTTTTTGTTTTGCTTTAAGAGATAGGGTCTTGTTCTGTTGCCTAGGCTGGAACACAGTGGCACAATCATAGCTCACTACAGCCTCAAACTTTTGGGTTCAAGCTATCCTCCCGCCTCAGCCTCCCCCAAGTAGCTGGGACTACAGGCATGTGCCATCATGCCCAACTAATTTTTTTATTTTTTTGTAGAGACAGGGGTCTCACTATGTTGCCCAGGCTAGTCTTGAACTCCCAGCCTCAACTGATCCTCCCACCTTAGCCTCCCGAAGTGCTGGCCTTACAGGTGTGCACCACCATGCCCAGCCTACAACACGGTTTTTTGAGAAGTAAATGAAATGTACAAAACCTGCATGTAGTGGGCATCTAATTGGTATGACAATTTGTTCCTTAAAATGCTTTTGAAAGTAATTAGTAGTTGAATAAACCTTAGTATTTAAGCAACCTCTACTTGACTACACATCTGGTTTCATAATTTCTTAATTTTAAAAAGTATTCTTGTTTTAATTATAAAAGTAATAAATGTTCATTGTAAAAAAATTCTAAATCCCAAAAATAATTTTCAAAGTTAAAAATTACCTATATTTCAACCACCTAGACACAGGCTTGAGATTTTGTTATGTGTTTTCTCAGAGATACATAACAGGCTGGGTATGGTGGCTCATACCTGTGATACTAACACTTGTGAAGGCTGAGGCAGGAGGATCGCTTGGGCCCAGGAGTTCTAGGCCAGCCTGGGCAACACGGTGAAACCCCATCTCTACAAAAATACAAAAATTAGCCAGGCATGGTGGTACATGCCTGTAGTTCCAGCTACTCAGGAGGCTGAAGTGGGAGGATTGCTTGAGCCTGAGAGGGCGAAGCTGTGGTAAGCCATCATTGCGCCACTGCACTCCAGCCCGGGCAACACAGCAAGACCTTGTCTCAAAATTTTTAAAAATCAAATTAATTTTTAAAAATTAAAAGAAGAAATGAGCATACTCTGCCTTTACAATGGTACAATTCTTCTATGCATGTTGCTTTGTAATTTTTTTCATTTATAATGTCTCATGAGCATTTTTTTCATATTAGAGATCATAGTCCCATACAGGCATTCCAAAGGCTGCACACGATCCCATAGTATGGATATACCATCCTTTAATTACTGCCACATGATATTTTGATCATGTCTAATTTCTCACTACTATGAACAATACTGAGATGAGTACTATGTACCTGCCCACTTCCTCATTTGGGCTTCTCAGCAGTGTCACTAATGACATACAGGATCAGATAACTCTTTGTTATAAGGACTGTTCTATGCATCATAGGATGTTTAGCAGCATCCCTGGCCTCTACCCACTAGAGGACAGTAGCAGCTCCCCAGCTCTGACAATCAAAACTGTCTTCGGATGTTGCCAAATGTCCTCCCTGGGGTGGATGGGGTGAAAATCCCCCCTGGTTGAGAACCATGGCTTTAGGATAAACTCCTGGAAGTGCCAGATCAAAGCAATTACAGACTTTTTATTTTCTTACCCATTGCTAAATTGCCCCCAGAAGGTTGAGTGCCCCAGTCAGCACTGGGAAACAGTTATTCTCCTTTTCATGTTTGCTGGTAGGAAGGTGAGTAGGGTCAGCCAGTTTTGTTTCTAATTAAATTAATGGATTCCCTTTTTAAAGCAGTTTTAGGTTGACAGAAAAATTGAGTGAAAAGTATAGAGAGTTTCCATATATATATACACTCATACCTTAACCCCCAGTTTCCCATTATTAATGAAGCAGGATACTTCCCTGACCCCTTTGCAGGCAGGAACTGGAGTACATGGGTGCTGGCAGGGGAAAATTCCACTCACTCACTGTTCCACCCCTCAGGGGAGGGGGAACGCAGGTGAGTGGGTGCAGGAAGTGGGGTGAACGCTCTCAGGTGCCAGCAAGAGCAAACTCTGTACTGACCCTGTGGCAGCATCTAGGGGAGGGTGCCCATGACCCCTGAAGCCCCAGAAGAAGTGTTACAGTGCCTTTTAGCTTTGCCATCCATGGACAGCTTAAGTGTTAACAGCCCAGTGGAGGGTCAGTGTGACACCCTTTGGCATTCACATTTGTGGCATCTGAGTTCTTGTCTGGTGTCCAGGAGGAATGAGGTCACACAAATGACTTGAAGATGGTAAATGTGGGGGGTTTTATTGCCAGTGAAAGTGGTTTTCAGCAGGAAGGGGTGCTAAAAAGGGGACGGAGTGTGAAGGTAATTTTCCCCTGGAGTCCAGCGGTCCCCGGTTGGACTTCTCTCCAAAGCTATGCCATCAAGCTGTCCCTCTAAAGTCAAGCTGCTTCTGACATCCGACTGTAGTCTCCAATGTCCAGCTGCTTCTCTAATCTCTGTTGGCTGAGCCTGGGGTATTTATGGGCACAGGATGGGGGTTGGGGCAGGCAACATTTGAACAGGAAAACAGGGATGTAAGGTCTCACTTTGGGCTATGGTATTAGGCTTTTCGGCTTGAGGGTAGGGACCTCACCGGGGACCAACCCTTTTCTGCTCAGAATTTCCCTGCCTCCTGTCCCTGTCATTAATATCTTGCATTGGTGTGTGGTACACATGTTGTGACTGATGAGCCAATATCAATGCATTCTTTTTTTTTTTTTTTTTGAGACGGAGTCTCGCTCTGTCACCCAGGCTGGAGTACAGTGGCCGGATCTCAGCTCACTGCAAGCTCTGTCTCCCAGGTTTATGCCATTCTCCTGCCTCAGCCTCCCAAGTAGCTGGGACTACAGGCGCCCGCCACCTCGCCCGGCTAGTTTTTTTGTATTTTTAGTAGAGACGGGGTTTCACCATGTTAGCCAGGATGGTCTCGATCTCCTGACCTCGTGATCCGCCCGTCTCGGCCTCCCAAAGTGCTGGGATTACAGGCTTGAGCCACCGCGCCCGGCCAATGCATTCTTATTAATTGAAGTCCATAGTTTACATTAGACTTCACTCTTTGTGTAATGTCACGCATCCACCATTACAGCATTGTATAGAGTAGTTTTCTGTCCTAAAAATCCCTTGTGCTCAGCCGGGCACAGTGGCTCATGCCTGTAATCCCAGCACTTTGGGAGGCTGAGGCGGGTGGATCATGAGGTAGGGAGGATCACGAGGTCAGGAGATTGAGACCATCCTGGCTAACACAGTGAAACCCCGTCTCTACTAAAAATACAAAAAATTAGCCAGGCGTGGTGGTGGGTGCCTGTAGTCCCAGCTACTCAGGAGGCTGAGGCAGGAAAATGGCGTGAACCCGGGAGGCGGAGTTTGCAGTGAGCCGAGATCGCACCACTGCACTCCAGCCTGGGTGATAGAGTGAGACTGTCTCAAAAAAAAAAAAAAAAAAAAAAATCCCTTGTGCTCTTCCTGTTCGTCCCTCTCCCCACCTTCTGAAACCCTGGCAACCACTGATCTTTTTACTGCCACCACAGTCATTTACTGCCTTTTACAGACATTTACCAACTTTTACAGAATGTCATATGGTTGGAATCATACAGAATGTAGCCTTTTCAGATTGACTTATTTCACTTAGTAATATGCATTTAAGGTTCCTCCAATGTCTTTTTGAGGTTGGACAGCATATTTCTGATTGCTGAATAATATTCTGCTGTATGGATGCACCATAGTGTGCTTATCCCTTCACCTGTATAAGGGCATCATGGCTGCTTCCAAGTTTTGGCAATTATGAATAAAGTTGCTATAAACATTTGTGTCCAGATTTTTGTATATATATAAGTTTTTAGCTCATTTGAGTAAACACTAAGGAGTGTAATTGCTGGATCACATAAGAGGATGTTTAGTTTCATAAGAAACTGCCAAACTGTCTTCCAAAAGGGCTGTATCATTTTGCACTTCCACCCGCAGTGAATGAGATTTCTGTTACTCCATGTCTTCACCAGCATTTGGTGTTGCTGGTGTTTTGGATTTTAGCCATTCCAATAGGTATTTAGTGTTATCTCACTTTTGTTTTAATTTGTAATTCCCTAATGACATATGATATAGAGCATCCTTTCTTATGCTTACTTGCCATCTATAGATCTCCTTTGGTGACATCTGTTTGTATCTTTCACCCATTTTTAATTGGGTTGTTTGTTCTCTTGTTGTTGAATTTAAGAGTTCTCTGTATATTTGGGATACGAGTCTTTTATTAGATATGTGTTTTGCAAACACAAGCTGGCTGAGACCACTGACCTCCAACTGGGCCTGCACAAAGGCGTGAAAGGTGACCTTTTGACATCAGAGGGCCAAACACTCCTCCTTCAGATCATGTTAGTGCTACCATTTTCTGAACACTCACTCCGTGAAGGGCAATGAAGCTTGACTATGCATGCATGGATTGCCAATTACCTCATGTTCCCTTCCCCATAATCGCCTTTCCCCATGCCTCAGGCCACCTTGCTCCTCTATCCCATAAAGATCCCTAAAATCCCATCTTTGGGGAGTCAGATCTGAGACCTGTTCTCCTACCTGCTAGGTTGGCTGCCTCATGAAAAAATGCTTTCCTTTAGCAAAACCATTGTCACAGTGATTGGCTTACTGTGTGTAGTTGGGTATCAATTGTATGGACATACCACATTTTGTGTATCCATTCACAAGCTTATGGACATTTGTTTCCAGTTTGGGGCCTTTAGGATTGATGCTATTTATGTACAGTCCTTTGGCTGTGACCAGTGGCGTTAAAGTATTTCGCCATCTTAATCTTCAACCTGTAATATACAAGTATGTCTTATTATACTTCAAACTGTGTGAACTGTTATCAAAAATGCCAACATGGGCTATGTGACTCCAGACCTGAATTTCAAAGCACATTAATCAGAAGTTCCTGCCACATGCCCTGCAAACTCCAGGATGGCATACATTTCTAACAAAGGTCATGGAAAGGCACATGCAATTCTGAGAACCCCAGTCCCTGAAAGCCACCAAGCCAGAGCAGCAAGACTGACATTTTCAAGCTTCTCACTCCCAAGCTGACATTTCTAAAAGAGACAATCTCAGCTCAAGTGCCAGGAGAAAAGCCACATGTGCAGCTTTTGGGATCTGTGCCTGCCACTGGTATTCGGGATTTGTTCAACTCAAAAGCCACTGCACTTTGCAGACTGCCTGTACCTTTCGAGTTCTAGGAAGCAGAAAAACAGCAGCTGAAAACTACAGTTATACCCCATGAAAGGAGTTGCAGGACCTTGATCCATTCAGATAAATTCTTCCTTTAGGTGAGCTGCACATATTCATCAGAGATTTCAGCCAAAGCAACACAGGATAAGGAACTTGAGACAAATGTCCCACATGCATTCTTCTGCAAAGTGAGCAGGCTTAAAGAAGGGGATTCTTGGCAGAAATGCAAGGCTATTTTTTGTTACCCCAACCCTTACCTCACAACACCCTATCCTGCCCACTCCCCAGATCACCCCCACATACTCCCTTTATCATGAGAGTAGTGGATGCTGGTAATTCAAGTGGCAGTTGGATGCTGACTGCATTTTCCCATCCCACTCCATTGGGAAGGGCAGGAGTTCAGGTTGAGTCACGTGGTTGACACCTGTTGCTAATATTTTCACACTTTAAGTCAGGTAACCTTCCCACCTATTTTTTTTTTTTTTTACTTCAACCTACAGTAAGAACATATTGTACAACTTCACACACACACGCACATCCGTTCACACACATATAAAATGAAACAGTCTTATGAGACAATATTTTTCTCCTTTCACATGCAATGTCTTCTGATATTTTCTATTTTGTTTCATTCTGTTCTTTTTCTTTCTCTCTTCCTCCTTCTTTTCCTCCAGCTCCTTCTCATTTTGCTCCTCCTTCCTCCTCCTCCTTTTTCCCTTCTTCCAAGGTTGGTTTTGACCCAGGAGACCAATTTTATGATAGGTCACAACATACCACCGGTAAACTATTGCCTGGTGCTTGTGCCTCCTTGAGTTGCTCAGCTGAGAGAGCCTGCTCTATGCCAGGATCTGTGCTAGGCACTGAGGAGGCGGTGGTGAATTCTGCAAGGAGTCCCTGTCCTCACAGAGGTTCCAGCCTGGCAGGACCCAGACACTGAAAGAGAAGTGCAGGGAACTTGTGACACGGACGCCTGATTTGGGGTTGGGGGGCTGTGGCAAAGGGAGAAGGGAGAGATGACCATTTTGCTGAGTCCTGCTGAGCAGGAAGCAGACCAAGTGCGTGCATGTGACCAGATGAGTTGAAGGTTAGAGCAAGAGTTCCAGTCAAAGGGGACAGCAGATGCAGTTTCTCCGGCAAGAAAATGCAAGTCTCAGTGGGGAACAGGGACAGTGACTAGCTTTGAGTGCCAGGGTGGAAGGCAGGCAGGGGCTAGTAGGGGGCCCTCACGGACGTTGTTAGAGACTTTGCATTTTATTCTAAGTGCAGTAGGAAGGAAGCCATAGAAAGGTCTCACACAGATTTTAATCTGGATACGGGTTGGGCATTTTGTAGCCAAAGGTTTTTTTTTGGAGACAGAGTCTCACTCCCACGGCTCAGGCTGGACTGCTGTTGGTGCAATCACAGCTCACTGCAGCCTCAACTTCCAGGCTCAGGTGATCCTCCTACCTCAGCCTCCTAAGTAGCTGGGACTACAGGTGCGTGCCACCACACCCAGCTAATTTTTTTTGTATTTTTGGTAGAGACGAGGTTTCACCATGTTGGCCAGGCTGGTCTCAAACTCCTGGGATCAAGCAATCCACCTGCCTCAGCCTCCCAAAGTACTGGGATTACAGGTGTGAGCCACCATGCCTGGCCAGCCAAGGGTCTTTCTTTTTTAAAAGCAAGACTTTGGAGACTTCGACTTAATCACTAAGTACTTATCCTTACAGATGGTGACAGTCAACGTTTCTTATAGAAACCAGGCCCAAGAGCATCTATTCCAGGACAAGGGTGCAAAAATAAAAGTTGTTTTAAGACAAACAAACAAAAAAAATAGAAGTAGTAGGAGTTGCAGTAAGAGCTAGATATTTTTGTGAGCCTCCTATTAAAATATATTGGTCATGCTCTAAGTGCCTTACTTTGATTAGCTTCTTTGATTCTTACAACAATTCCATGAGCTAGATACTATTATCCCATTTTACCGATAAAGAAACTGAGGCACAGAGAGGTTAAGTCACTTGCCCAAGGTCAGTGCCCAAGCTCACTTGCCCAAGGTCTGCTACTTAACAGCTGCTAAGTAGCAGAGCCAAGACTCACATCCAGGCTCTTAAATGCTAGACAATACTGTTGAATAAATAAATGGCACAAAAATCAAGCGGAAATAAAAGGGGTGTTCCTTCTTGGCTCTTTACCTGAAGGCCACAAAAGGTGTCATAGAGATAGAGGGTACCAGAGCGCTCCTAAAGGGCCAAGGACTTTTACAGGAGCTTCAAGATCCTCAGAGGCTGATGGAGAGAACATGGAGAACAGATGGAGAGAGCTGTATAAATAGTTGAGCCTTAGGAAGTTTCTTTGGTTCAGCCTTCTCTCTCCTGGCCTCCACTGTCCCTCCCTGTAAAGCACAGCTTGTCCCATCATGTTTCTTTGAGTTAGAGAGGAACCCAGCCTGGCCAGGGTAGAGGGTGGTAGCATTGAACAAAGATATGGAGCAGGATGTCCGAGGACACTGAATAACACAGAAATGAGGATATGGGCGGCCAATGCCTGGATCTGATCTGGCCTCTGCCACAGCCCTACTGCGTAACCTGGACCAGCCACCAAGCTCTCCAGGCCTCAACAGCTGCATCTGTAAAACGGGGGTGATCATGGCCACAATCCAGAGTCAAACCTCACGGCAAGCTTATGGTACGTAATATACACTCTGTAAATGTTAATTATATTAGTATTAAATTGTACCGGATCCAGCAGTACAATTTAGTTTTCATTCCAGCCCATCCTGTCCGGAATGAAAACTACACGGGTTGAATGACAATGATGTTCATTAAGGCAGTGTTGTGTGTTGGCCTGGGAGCTGTTTTCTTTTTTAATTTTTAATTATTATGGATACATAATAGTTGTACATACTGGGGGCTGATGAACATAGAGGACTTGATCACCAGCAGCTGCGTCTCCATTGAGCAATCACCAACCACACCCCAACATTTGCTAAGAACAGACTCCCTAATTTGCTTCTTCAGATGAGACCAGCACTGATGAACTCTTCCCTCATTAAAAGAGAGGAATGGGAATTAGGAACACTCAGTTGATGTCAGAGATGGCAGATGTGGCCACAGACATGTCCTAAGGCTCTGTCATTCCACCAAATGTTGGGAACGGCAAAGCCATCAACACAGTCATTTTCAGTCTTGTTCAAAGACATTATCCAGCGGAACTGGATCTGCCAGGTGCTCTTGCGGCTGTTTGCGTCCTGAATTCTGCTCCCGACCCCCTGTGATGAGATGATTGCTTGTAAGACAACCAGCAATTACATCCTTTTAAGGGTCTGGGTTTATATCAAAACACTGGAAGACCTGGGCGTGTGCCACCAGAGGGCCAGCCAGGCGACATTTGCGATGGATGGGGCCTTTAAGTAATCATGCAAGTGTAAAAATGTACTTTTTATTCCTGAAAATGTGGAGAGTCTCACTTCCCTCCCACGCTGTCTTTCACAGACTTTCGCTACATACAAAGCTCGGACATGGTGGGGAGGTGATGTGAGGGTGTGCAGGAGCCCCTCATGGGTTACCTGGGGTCTCCTCTGGAGCTCGGTCCTCACCTAATGCAAGGCTTTTGTGACAAATGAAATCTCAAAGGGGAGTGAAGCTGGGCATAGGGGCGGGGCAGGGCAGGACTCTATACCCAGGAACAGGACTGCCGACTCTGCACTTGCCCGGTCCTGAGGGTGAATGCTGCCTTAAATTCTGCAACACAGGAGCCCAGCTTGCCTTACCTAGTCCTGGACCCAATCCCTACCTCCCTCGATGAATGACTCAACAAATGAATGAAGGACTCAACAAATGAATGATCGAACAGCCAAATGGACAGCCCCAGGAGTAAATGGAGCAAATGCGTACTGTTGAGGGCAGTGATGATCTGTTTTTCAGTGGAAGGTGTGAGGTTTTTAAGAGGTTAATGTCTGGTCTGAAGACAAATAGGTAGGAAGCCACTAGCCCCGGGTTAAAAGCAAACATGGTGAAAGAGAAGTTGCCCAGCGAACCCCAAACAGGGAAGACCCCTCTTGACACCTAGAAGAGGTGCCTCAGGGCCAGTAAAGGGCCCTGACATGATCACCCAGCAAGCATATACTTGACATAAAGTAAAATGACCCTAAGAAGTTGTAAGTGCAAAAATACACAGAGGCTGAAGAGGGGAGAGACCCTCGAGGAGCAGTTTGGAAATAGAGCAAGACGTGTCGGGCACATGGCACAGGACAAACTATGAGCATTCTGTGGTCTCTGGAGTTCTTCCAGGACCAGCTCCAGGCCCAGGAGCCCTGTGGTGGAGCCAGCTCAGCTCGTCTTACGTTCCCTCTAACGGGCTGTGTAATTCAGTCTTGAGGAGCTAATTCCACATGACGACCTCTGGATTCCCAAAGAAGATGCAGCCACCTTAGAGAGCCCAGATGGTCAAATGGCAGCCATCAATCCCAGACTGCCTTTCATTCCCCAGGAATCTACTGAGTGCCTACTAAGCACTGGGGATTCATGGTACTATGAACGAGACAGATACGGCCCTGTCCTCGTGGAGCTTCCGGTCTAGTGGGGAAGACAAGTTAACAAACCAATCGCTGAATAATTACTCATCAACACAGTGGCAATGAGCTTAGATTACCAGTTCCATGAGGACAGACCTCTGTGTCTGTTTTGTTAATTGCTATGTCATAAGTGCCTATAACAGCCTGGCACATAGTAAGTGCTCAAAAAATATTTGTTGAATGAAGTGCTATAAAAGAAAAGCAAAAGGCAAGGGGAGGGAATAGGAGAGGACCTAAGCTAGCTGGGGGCACCAGGGTCCCCGAGAAAGAATGTGGAGGATGTTCCAGGCAGAGGGAACAGAGAAGCGGGGCAGGGGGAGCTGGGAGTGGCAGAGGATGGGAAGATGCAGCTGTGGGACAGAGGGCTCTGAGATGTGGCAAAGGTAGGCAGCAGCCAGATCATACAGAACCATGTTCCAGGGCCCTTCTGAAGCCCAACTGAAAAATAAAATAAAATTCTAAAACAAGACAGAGGGAAAGGCCAGGCGCAATGTGGCTCATGCCTGTAATCCCAGCACTTTGGGAGGCTGAGGCGGGTGGAACTCCTGGTCAGGAGTTCAAGACCAGCCTGGCCAACATGGCGAAACCATGTCTCTACTAAAAATACAAAAAAATGAGCCGGGTATGGTGGCAGGCGCCTGTAATCCCAGCTACTCGGGAGGCCGAGGTATGAGAATTGCCTGAACCCAAGAGGCAGAGGTTGCAGTGAGCCAAGATCACGCCACTACACTTCAGCCTGGGCAACAGAGCGAGACTCCATCTCAAAAAAAAAAAAAAAAAAAAGAGGGAGAGGAGCACATGCAGTTCCTTCCCTCACTGTTCTCTGGCTTCCAACACCACTCAATAATTTAAAATCATTTGATCATATATATTCATAGAATAATGTATGCCTTCTTTTAATTGCTTAATAGGAGGCAGTGAAGAAATCATGAGTTATTGTCCCAAATGAGGCATTTGTCAAGGAAGAATTATGAGCCAGCCTCAGTGGGTGCTCACATCCAACCCTGTGGCAGCTGAATATTTCCAGCATTAGAAGAAAGCACAACATCAAACCCAGGGCAGCCCCCTCATCCTGCTTCCTGGCAAAGCCCAGCTGCTTTCGTGCATTTATGAACTTATTCCCGGATGGAAGAGCTCTCACCCTCCCTGCCCATGAGCATGAAAAATGAGAGATGGCTTCAGCCTGACAAAGTCGATGATAAAGAAAAGAGTTTCCCAGGGCCCCTGAGAACCACAAGCGTTTCACCATCACCTTCCCTCACCCGCTCCAGGGAGGACCGCAGCCAGCTGCCCACATTTCCCAGCTTAGAAGAGGCTCCTTAATGTCAGCTATAGCTTCAGTGTACCGGGAAACCAATGTGGTGTCTGTGGGCTCCTCCCGGAGAGGACCAGGAATGAGTGGGCGCATCCTGCAGAGCACTGTCACCAGCCCAGGTCAGGGCGCAGCTGCCGTACCGAGGGATCCAGGGTCACTTCAGATTACAAACTTGGAAGAGAACTTAACTTCACCTGAGCAGGCTGATGGGCTAAAACTAAGAAACGCGTCTTTGAGCGGCTGGGGGAACCCATTACATAAAGTGATTTCAGGAGGTTCCCTCCTCCCCCAAAACCAACCCTGACCGCTTGCCAATTTCTGAAATTCCACAGTTACAGAATCTTTCTTTGATGAAAAACTCTAGGACTCCTAACACCTAGTGGCAACTTCTTAGAAGACCAGGTTCCTCTTGTATCTAGCACTTCCTCTCATCCCCGTCAGCTCAGCACTTCCCTTGAACAGAATTCCACCGGAGCTGGTTGTACGCATCTCTTGTGAGCAACCTGGGGGCAGGAACTCGGTCTTTTCAAATTCAAGTCTTCTACACTGAGCACAGGTAGGTTCCTGCGAACCAAACAGAGGTCCCCCCCGCTACCCCTCTGCTTGCACTGTGCCCTTCTGAAGTGGCCCCCCATCCTTCTCCCATATCACCCCCAATTCTATTCATCCACCATTTGGGGCAGAAGACAGAACCCTGGCCTGGAATCCAGGAGATCTGGTGTTCCCAGGCAGCATCACCTCCCCACACTGTGGACGCCTCCGGGACGGGGCCCTGCTTCACAGTCTGACTGTGACATTATGATCTGTGCCTACATCTGTCTTCCCTGCTAAAAAGTCGGCCCCTCGAGGGAAGGGTTGGTGCTATATCTACTGCAGAATCCAGCCCCTCAGCGTTATGCCTCTGCAGTGGCCTTAAGTCAAGTTCATCAGAGCAGAGTACAAGACATGAGTTCACATGCAACGGACTGAACGAGGGAGAGCTCCCGGGAAAGCGGGGGAGCAGGGAGGCCCTGCTTCGTAGGCGTGCAACCTGTGCCGTGGCTCTGACCCTGCAATCAGAAGGGTCTTAGGTTAGGTTTCAGGCTTTGCCGTCACCGTTGTTTTAAAATTCTTAATCATTTTTTTAACAAGGAGCCTTGCATTTTCATTCAGCACTGAGTCATGCAAATCATGTAGCCAGTCCTGGGAGCAAAGGGAGGTGGAGAGGCCCAGCAAGAATGGAATTCAGGCCTTCATGCCAGGCTTAATTCTGATCCCGTGGGGAGCTCTGGAACCTAACTTTACTCCCCCGAATTTGTCCTGACTTAAGGGAGCTGGGCTGAGGGCCCCCCATGAAGAGGTAACTTTCCAGCCTCCTCCCCATCTCTGGGCATGGGAGAAGCAGCTCTTGTAGCTCAAAGGTGGCCTCAGAAAGCAAGTCGTAGGTGCAGGCAGCCATTAGAGGGAAAGCACATAGACGCCAGGGGATGAGAGCCCAGAAACCCTAAAACGGATGGGATTGGGTCTGCGCAGAGCACCAACAGGGTCCATTACCACTGTCAATAAAATGACTTGAGTTGAATTATCAGATGCAAAATATGAGGTCTAAGGAAGAGTGACTGACTTGCCTCAGGTGACCCCACTGAAAAGGATTTCAATAAAGCGAGTCCCTTCCAAAGAAAGAAGCTGCGCCATCCCTCTGCCCCGACCAGCCAGTATTCACAAACATGCCACTGTGAACTTGCTCCATTGACTCACCGCGCTGCTTCTTCCCACATTTGGTTAACAGCATCCCAGACGGAGCAACAAATCGATTCTGAACACTCTTCAGCAAAATGCACACAAGGTGGGGCAAATTCCCAGGCAGGCCTCCTCCTGACCACACCACACAAAGACTGGTTCACGTTACTAGGGGTCTCACCGGTGTTAACCAGAGGCCCTTATTCTTAAACTGAACCAACTGAGATCCTGTTTCAGAAGAAAGCCTTCCCTTAAGGCAGACATAAACTTTGGGGTGCAGCTGCTGATGTAAGTTGCCAGGATATCTAATTATGCTCATTTCTTCATATCTGGGAGATATCAATCGATTGAAATCCCTGATGTAAGGGATTTCAAAGCTTTTCAGAGAGATGAGGCCATGACTCCTTGCCTTGAGATGTTTTCATGAAAGTAACTAAAATAGGGGCACGTGCACCCACATAGATCCAATTTGCTTTAGTAACTTGATACAGCCTTCCACCTGCTTTGCCCATTTTCGCCTGGTGGAGGAGAAGCTGTCAGCTTCCCTTTCGGGATGGCCAATTTACCAAGTCATTGATATTCTCTGGTGTCTTCTTTCCCGGTCAGCCTGGCTTCTCGGATTTCATTTTCCAGCCAGTTGGTGGGCTGCATTTCTAAGCTGGGAGCCCACTGGCTCGGCTGGAGATTATCCTCATCCTTATGGTTGTAACAGCTAACATTTATTGAGTACTCACCACCTGCCAGGAATTGTCTTAAGCACTTTCCATAAATCAACTCGTTTAACCTTTACAACAAATCCTATGAAGTGGGTATTACTCTACAGATGAGGTGACAGAGGCACAGAGAAGTTAAGCAACTTCCCCAAAGCCACACAGCTAGTGTGGTAGGCAGAATTCTAAGATGGTTCCAGCGATTCCTGCTCCTGGTATACATGTCCTGTATAATGCCCTTTGAGTGTAGACAGGACCTGGGGATGTGAGGGGATATCACTTCATGGTTGTTACATTACACAGCAAGGGCGAAGGGATTTGCAGATATAACTAAGATCCGTAAGTGAGTTACGTGTTAATCAAAAGGCAAAATTATCCTGGATGGGGCTAACCTAACCAGGGAATAAGTAAGACAATCCCTAACTTAACAATGGTTTGGCTTTAAATTTGATTCAAAATTCTTCAAGATAACTTTATTATAAAATAAGTTTTGTGCTAGATGACGTTGCCCAATTGTAGGCTAGTGTTTGTATTCTGAGCATGTTTAAGGTAGGCTGCACTAACCTGTGATGTTTCATAAGTTAAGTGTATTAAATGCATTTTTTAAAAAAAAATTTGAGATGGAGTCCCACTAACTCTGTTGCCCAGGCTGGAGTGCCGTGCCCCGACCTCAGTTCACTGCAACCTCTGCCTCCTGGGTTCAAGCAATTTTCCTGCCTCAGCCTCCTGAGCAGCTGGGATTACAGGTGTGTGCCACCACGCCCAGCTAAATTTTGTACTTTTAGTAGAGATGGGATTTCACCATGTTGGCCAAGTTGGTCTCGAACTCCTGGCTTCAAGTGATCTGCCTGCCTCGGCCTCCCAAAGTGTTGGGATTATAGGCGTGAGCCACTGCGACTGGCCAAATGCATTTTTGACTTAAGAATTACAAAGAAATAATCCCATTGTAAGTCAAGAGACAGCTGTACTTTAAAGAGGGCTTAACCGTCTCTGAACTCAGAGAGACCGTCCTCTTGGCCTTGAAGAAGCAAGCCACTGTGAGTTCTCTGGCTACAAGGAAATGATTTCTGCCAACAACCATGTGAGCTTCAAGGACCCTAAGCTTCACATGAGACTGTAGCCTGGTGAGATCCTAAGTAGAGGACCCAGTTAAAAGATACTCGGACTCCTGGCTCATCAAAACTGTGGGATTTTTTAAAAATGTGTTGTCATATAAACTGCTAAGTTTGTGTGATTTGTTACCCAGCAAGAGAAACAAGTAAATATAGCTAGTAAGAGGCAGGACTGGAATACAAATGCAGGCAGCCTGATTCTAAAGCAGTTGCTTTTAACCCCTGTGCAAGTTGCAACTCTAGATCTTCTTATAAAATGAGGTATTGAGTAGACTGGTCAGAAGACTAAGCTCTTAGGAAGCTTGGGGTGCCCTGAGGCTCCCAGCCTGTCCGTCCATTCAGCTCTCCCTTATTTCATGTAGTCCACTAGGCACAAAGCCAGCACAGAGGCAGCCAGCATGGACCTTAGCATCCAATGAGGAAGACAGCAATAAATAAATAACCAGAAAGTCATAAAATAATTACAGTAAGCAAAGGCTGTCAAAGAGAGGCAAGGGTATTAGAGGAACATGTGACCAGCCCTAGAGACCCTAAAGGCTGAGAAGGAGTCAGCCAAGTAGAGGTAAAGCAGAAAGAATAGCACGTGCAAAGGCCCAGTGGCAGGAAAAAGCAAGGGCAGCAGAGGAACTAAACCAAGGCCTGGAGGGCGGGAAGGAATAGAGGCGCCCAAGATGAGGCTGAAGAGGGAGGGAGGGGCCAGCTTTATTGAAATGATGCTGCCCATTCGAGCCGATGCAGAGCCTCTTCTGTCAGAGGAATTCAACACCACGTTACCCTGGACAACGGAAGCACATCTCACCGAGCATCAGTGGCCCAAAGTCAAAATTTCTGCTTTCTGAAAAGCTGGAATTGCTTCCAAGCTCAACAAGCCTTGATAGGCTCATGTTGTGTCTGACAGCCGAAAATAGAAATCTTTTGCCCTTTTTCTTTTCTTGAATGTAAAAAATGGAACCCTGAAGAGATGGTCTGGGCACGTGCAGTCAGCAAGCCCTGTGGGGTGAGGGGCCACCTGTCAGCATTTGTGAGGCTGGAGAGAACTCCCTTAAAAGAAACACAGAAAGAACGGGACCATTGGGATTAAGCAGGACAACTGCAGTCTCCTGTCTCCCGACCTCGGGTTTAATGGCAAATGTCGGGGCCCTGAGATACATCACTCCGTGCATCCCATGACTTTTAAAAGCCTTGGCAGACAAAGACTTAGAGCATTGTGCCAGGCAGCGGGGAAGGGGGTAAGGGCATTAGATGGCTGGGGATTACCTCCTGCTGCTAGCACATGCCAGCTGTGTGACCTTAGGAAAGTGATTAACTTCTTTGGGCCTTAGCATTGTCATCCGTCAAACAGAGTGTCTGCCTTAAAGAGTTGTGATGATTGAAATAACATGTGTAAAGCACAGAGCGAGTGTTCAAGAAATGTTAACAACCATAATTACCACCAGTCCTGCCACTGCTGCTGCTGCTGCTGTTATCACCACCACACCCACCACCCGCTAATTCTGTCATCCTCCACCACCACCATCATCATCATCATCTGACTTTATGCTGAGAAGTCACTTTGAAAATAAGCCCTAATCTTCCACAATCCTGATTCGTGTTAAAGATGTATTAAATGCCCAAAAGGAGAGAATAAGAAGCCTGTCAAATACTCGGGAGTGCTCCATTCTTGTCGGCTGTGGCTGTGGCAGAGAATTCAAACCCCAAGGCTAAGGAACACATAGTAATTCTGGCCATCTCACTAGGGCTCTGAACCTGGGCTTGTTAAATAACCTCTTGATTGCAGTTTGGTGCCTCAGTAGGTCTGACTCCGGGGAGAGTATGAGCAGATCTGCTGATGAGGACATTCCAGTCCATGCGGCAGCTACACTTTGATTTCAATTAATAAATAGGCATCTCATTAAATTTTTTCAAACAGTCAACATACTCCTACCGTATGATCCAACAATCACACTCCTTGATATTTACTCAGAGGAGTTGAAAACTTACATCCACACAAACAACCAGCGCATGGATGTTTAGAGCAGCTTTATTCTTAATTGCCAAAACTTGGAAGCAACCAACATGTCCTGCAGTAGGTGACCGGATAAATAAACTGTGTTCCATCCAGACAATGGAATATTCAGCACTAAAAAGAAATGAGCCATCAAGCCATGCAAAGACATGGAGAAAACGTCAATGCATCAATTACAAAGTGAAAGAAGCCACTCTGAAAAGGCTACATATTGTATACCAACTACATGACATTCTGGAAAAGGCAAAACTATGGAAACAATAAAAAGATAGGGGTTGCCAGTGGTTGGAGGGAAGGAGGGAGGGATGGACAAGTAGACCCAAAGGATTTTGGGGGCAATGAAACTACTCTAAAATGTATAATGGCACGTGGCTACATGTCCAAACCCGTAGAATATACAACACCAACAGTGAACCCTAATGTAAACTGTGAGCCTGGGTGACAAAGACGTGTCAATGTAGGTTCATCAGTTGTAACAAATGGACCACTTCAGTGGAGGATGCTGATGACAGGGAAGGCCAGGCATGTCTGGGGGCAGAGGTGTCTGGAAACTACTGCTCGATTTTGCCATGAACCTAAAACTGCTCTAAAAAAAAAAAAAAGTGTATTAAAAAACAAATCACACGGAAAATAGGCCATTCCCGCAGGACTCTCCCAGGAAATACCACATTTACATGCACAAGTATATTTTGACCATGTTTTCTTTTGGGGGGGGGTGGGGGGGCTGCCCAAGTCAGAGATGGCAATTAAGCAAAACAAATGTACAGAACCCTCTCTCACACACGATTTCATTTGCTCTGCCCCAATCCTGTAAAGTATTATAGCTCTCCTTGTTTCTCAGGGGTTCGGTGAATGCTGCTTTTAAGGTTAACATGAATAGACAAAAGTTCTGGTCTTTTAAAAAGAAGCTGTTAATGACATAATTGTAAGAGGGAATGTTGGTCAGAATGAATTGTACAGAAGGTTTTATGAGGTTTTAAAAAAGCTTTTCTTACTAAATCACTATAAAACCTCACCAAAATAGCTCAAACTAACTTGGGAGAAGGCCAGTCATAATTAGTGGGAAACCTGAAATGCAGAATATTTCTTTAAAAATGCACTTTTAGTACTTGAAGTTCACATTGTAAAAGGAACCCACAGCTCATAAAGAGCCTGTGTCTTTCACAAACAAATAAGACTCCGTGTTTTAGGCTGGTGTCCTGAAGGAGGTTAAACAGTCCCCCTGTGTGAGTGTGGAAGAGCCACAGAACCTCACTGGGCCTCGATTTCCTCATTTGAAAAGAAACAAGCCACCAATGAAAAGGACTGAATCACCTCCAGGTACCTCCCAACACTACAAGACTCATCTTTTCTAATTATGTTCACACTATTAATTTGCTTCACAAATTCCTTCTTCATGGTGAGCTTGGAGGAAATGTTACATATTCTAAATTAGCAGGGTTCAAATTAATGAGCTTTTACTGTCTTCCAGGCAGATTTGGAAAAGGAAGACAGGGAAGAAAACGAGATTTAGTAGTGCTCACCCTGACACAAGATCACAGGTTCACATGGTCAATTTCAACTCCCAGGACACCTGTTTTATGGAATCCTTAGGAAGACAGTTCAGAAATTTTGCTTTTTTCAGAAAAACAGCATGAGTGAGTTGCCTGTTTGTCTAACAGTGGAAAGAAAAAGGATGTTCAGCTGGGCACGGTGGCTCACGCCTATAATCTCAGCAGTTTGGGAGGCCCAGGCGGGCGGATTGCCTGAGGTCAGGAGTTTGAGACCAGCCTGGCCAACATGATGAGACCCATCTCTACTAAAAACACAAAAATTAGCCAGGTACGGCAGTGGGCACCTGTAATCCCAGCTACTCGGGAGGCTGAGGCAGGAGAATCACTTGAACCAGGGAGGCGGAGGTTGCAGTGAGCTGAGACCAAGCCATTGCACTCCAGCCTGGGCGACAAGAGCGAAACTCTGTCTCAGAAAAAGAAAAAGGATGATCACTGGGATCTTTGAAGAGCAGAGTCAGGCACTAACACAGAAGGACATATGTTACTGGAAGTCTATTTGCTTTTCCAGAACACTGGGGCATCTCCAGTTTCACATCCCAGGAAACAGTGATTCTAGTAGCTTTAAAAGGTTTGGCATAGCTGCTTAGTCACAAGATCAGGCCTAATAACCACAACAGCAAAGTATGATTCTTCAGCTGGTGTTATGGAATGAGGAATTTCACCCCCAAAATTTGTATGTTGAAGCTCTGTCCTCCAATGTGACTGTATGTGGAGATGAGGCCTTTGAAGAGGTAATTAGGGTTAAATAAGGTCATAAAGGTGGGGCCCTAACCCAGAATAACTGTGTCCTTACAAGAAGAGAAACCAGGAGTGCACGGGCACCGCGGAAAGACCATGTGAGGACACAGCCAAAAAGGTGGCCGTCTGTGAGCCAAAAAGAGAGGCTCACCAGAAACCAACCTTACTGGCACCTGCATCTTGGGTTTCCAGCCTTCAAGACCCGAGTCAATAAATGTCTGTTGTTCAAGCCACCCCGTCCATGGTATGTCATTATGGCAGTCTGAGCTGACTAACACACCTGGAAAAATGTAATCACAATACTAGCTAGAATTGAGAGCCTGCCACTGTCAGGCTCTGTGCTAACAGCTTTAAGTGCATTATACCACCTCATTCTCACAGTAGTCATATAAGGTATATATGATTATTATCTTCATTTTACATGAATTCTCACCTTTTTAACTTCTTCATTCATTTTTCCCACCTTCATTCATTTGATACATATGTGGCAAGCACAAATCATTCATTCATTCAACAAACATATCCCAAACACCATGCTTACAACTTTGTACAAAGCAAACCACTTTGATTCCAAGAAGTCCTATTAAGTGTACAAATGCACTGCCCATGTGGCCTGTATGCAGTCCTGAGACCACACATTCAGTCTTAAGTACCCAGGGTGTCCACTCCTTCCACCTGTCTTCCTTGCTGTGACAACCATTTAATACCTATTGTTTCAAACCATCTCCCTTCTTTTTCTTCTCCTGCCGATTATGCACCAACCCCTTTTCAAACCCCCAAATTGAGGTTTGCACATAATTGCTCTGACAATTCCCCTAGGATCAGAGGCCGGAATGGAGTGCATCTTAATGAGCTGCATAATTGCTCCTTGAAATGCTTTTCTTCAGCAGCCATTCTCTGAGATTCCACTCAGCAATTCATTTTCCACATACCTTCCCCCCATCAAGGCTGCAGGCTTCACTCCCCCAGCCTGAGACACTGAGAACGAGTGCTGCGTTTCTCTGGAGCCCCCATTCATCACGGTCATTCTCTTCATTTGCCATTTTCAGAATGAAGATCAACTCAGACTACACGGAAGGCTTCGTGGCTAGAGAACATCGCATGACAGCAACGGGAAACTTTAAAAGGCTGGTGTGTTTCTCATACCCCAAAACAAGTTGAAAGTGATTGAAATTAAATAACCCTTTCCTGATTTCATAATGCAACTGCAGACAACAGAGACGGTGAGATAGAGCCTGGTATTTTACACGAAGTGCACATGCACTTTTTTTTTTTTTTGTGATGGAGTCTCACTCTGTCACCCATGCTGGAGTGCAATGGCGCGATCTTAGCTCACCACAACCTCCGCCTCCCAGGTTCAAGCAATTCTCCTGCCTCAGCCTCCCGAGTAGCTGGGATTACAGGCATGTGCCACCATGCCCAGCTAATTTTGTATTTTCAGTAGAGATGGGGTTTCTCCATGTTGGTCAGGCTGGTCTCGAACTCCCGACCTCAGGTGATCCGCCTGCCTCGGCCTCCCAAAGTGCTGGGATTACCGACATGAGCCACCTCGCCTAGCCCACATGCA
Organism: Theropithecus gelada; assembly: GCF_003255815.1. Classification (NCBI taxonomy): domain Eukaryota; kingdom Metazoa; phylum Chordata; class Mammalia; order Primates; family Cercopithecidae; genus Theropithecus; species Theropithecus gelada. Next base: position 63,742,707 of record NC_037679.1, on the reverse strand, counting down.
CTTTTATCTACCATGGGTGTCCTGGACCTTGACCATATATCAGCAATAAAATACTAATAACCAAATTAGGCACAGTACTCTGCAGTTTCCAAACAGCTTCCCTTGTCTCACCGGCTCTTGAGGGAGGCATTATTATTCCCATTTTTAGAGGCTAAGGGCCTGACTCTGGGGAGCCTTCCTGACTTGCTCAAGAACACCCTTGCAGCGTGGTGAGGCTGGGACTTGAACTCCAGACCTCTGACTCTCAGCACAGCCTAAAGCAGGGAACCCCTGTGGATGAAATCTGGCCATACCCATTCATTTACATATTGTCTTGGCTGCTTTCATTCACAAGGGCAAAGCTGAGTAGTTGCAACAGAGACCTAAAATATTTGCTGTCTGGCCCTTTACAGAAAACGTCTGCTGACCTCTGGTCTAGAGATTAATGCACCAACTTAGTAGAACACTTTAGACCGCTTCAGCAGGGCAAGATGGCTTTGGGGGTGCTTTGGCTCTTAATACATGGACAATCATGAACTGAACACTGAACCGGGAGTTAATTGACCCTTGGCTATTGCTGTGGCGGCTGCTGCTGCTAATATGCAATGACACATTTTTACCATGTGCCCATGGACCTCAGCCTTTTATTGCATTATCTTCATTTAGTCTTCACAACAAACCTGTGAGGTAGGTACATTATCCTTACATTGGGAGATGAGAAAACTGAGGCATGGTGAGGTTAAGTAACTTGCCCAAAGTCACCCAGCTAGTGCCTGGCAGGGGTGTCTGCTCTGAATCGGCAGGCTGTATGCCCTCTCGAGGCTTGACGTTCAGGTTTAGCCTTATCTGACATTTATTAAGAGCTTACTTGGCTGGGGAGAGTTATTTAATACCCGATCTTCCTTCTCTTTGCATATCTAAAGTGGGAAGATAATATCTTTCCCCTGCCAACTTTGAGAGAATTGTGAGTTTCAATGAAGCTAGCCTATATGTGGGTACTTTGAGAATACTGTAAGAATTATATAATCATTTCATGAAGGAAAATCTTGACAAATATAACACCATTAATTCCAAATATTTACTCCATCCTTTTTAAAAAAATAAATGTACTGACTAAACAGTGGTAGTACCTCCTACCCATAGGAACCCATCCACAAAAGTGTGATCTGATGTAAATCTCAGGTTGAATGTGTGGTTGTCGAAGAGCTCTTATGAATACGTACAAGCATTTTGGTTGTATCGACTCGGCCTATTCCCTGCCGGTGTGTAAGCCGTGATGTGCCTGTGGGGGTCACCGGGGTTGCCGGCTTATACCTAGATTTGCCAGGCATTTTCACAGTACCTCACTCGATCCTCAAAACAATTCTGAAAAAGGCAGTATCACCACCACCACCAGCAGCATTCCCATTTTCCAGACTCACCACACTGCTGCCAGACTGCTTACCTGATGTCACAGACCCGGCCTCTCCCAGGCCTCCTTTGGACCCTGGTCTTGGGAGAGGGAAGCTTAGCTCCAACTAAAAAGGGGTGTGTGCATGTTAGTTTTCTATTGCTGCTGTAACAAATCACTACAAACAAATGCTCCCATTCTGGAGGTCACAAGTCCTAAAGTCAAGGGGTTAGCAGGCTTGCGTTCCTTGTGGAGGCTCCAGGGGAAAATCTGTTCTGTGCCTTTTCCATCTTTTACAGGTCACTTACATTCCTAGGCTTGTGGCCCCCTTCCTCACATCACTCCAAGCTCTGCTTCCATCCTCACATCTCTTTTCTTGACTTTGACACTCCTGCCTCCCTTATCATCCTGATGATTATACTGGACCCATCCGGATAATCCAGGGTAATCTCTCCATCTTAAAACCCTTAACTTAAACTGCCTTTGCAAAGTCCCTTTTGCCAAATAAGATAGCATATTCTTATTGCTTGGAAAAGGGGCAAGGCATTCTGCCTACCATAGCTTGGGAAGCCGTGACTGTAGGCCTTGGGTTTGGAATGGCCCTGGGCCAATGGCAAGGTCTAGGACAGCACCAGAGAAAGACAGGATGTCTGCAGCTCATCGCCTTGACCGGGTTTAACAGGCCGGGCCACACATGTTCACCTTTGAAGTTGGCTTGGCTTTTATTCTCCAAACAGATCCTTTGCCTAGGCCTTGATCAAGGTGTCCCCACAAACTGGGGGCTGTGGTCTGTGAGACTCCGCAAGATCCCACTGTGTCAAGCCTGAGATCAGCAACAACGCTGCTTTTGAAAGTCTGCCCAGGCTTTGGACAACGATATTTAGCAAGTTAAATGTGAACTGAACTGATAGAGACAAGCAGGGTTTCTGAGGCTCAAGAAAGACTACACTCTGCGCTCAGTATTGGATAACAAATGGCAGCGATTTGCCATGGGTTGTTTTTGGCAAAGACTTATCTTAACAAGATACTTATCACTTCTTCCTCTCTGGTTTAGTTACACCATAATATCCTCGGGATATTATGGGGAAAGAGACTCAATTATCAATTGCAATTGACTGTCATTCTCCTAGCTCCTGGCTTTTATTTCAAGATTATCCAGGCCTGAATCCCAATCATTTTTGTTTTATTTTGTTTTGTGTTAGTGAAAAGAAAGTCACAATGTTCTATGCTATTCTCTGATGACAACAAACAATGAACAAAACCAGCCAAGAAAATAAGCTCATTTTGCCACTTACTCAAGAAAAATGATGCTTTACTCTGGGTAATAAAAATAGATAAATAAATAAATAATTGGGGAATTTCCATTCCTTTCAATGCTTCTCATTAAGAGAAGGGCTGGCAAATTAATTTTACTGTACTGATATCTCAGGACCTCTGTTTTGAAAACAGTGCTAAATCAGCCCATTTCTTGGTCCTGTTAAAGGCACGTTGGAAGAGAAGGCTAAGGATGAGCATGAGGTTTGGAGACTATCTTGTGGATTTCTATTTCTCATTCAATCCCTTTCCCCCATGACCGTGAATAATTGGATGTCAGCTGCTTCTGAACTCCCCTAGTATCTGCCAGTTCCTTGAAGAAGTCACACTTCTTTTCAGACTGCAGCTCATTTATCCTGGAAAATGAAGGAAAATCTATGGAGAGCCGAGACTGAGATTCTGAACTGAGATTAACTGTTCTATGGATGAGAGAAACCCAAAAGTAGCAAGCAGGAGAAAGTGCAAGGGCACCATTTGGGAGCCATTCTGTGTGGAGACAAAATACCTTTGGGGGACGTGTCTCAAGGCAGCCTTCAAGCCTCCTCATTTCCAAATGTCTCTTTAGCATGCAATTTCCCTACAAAATTCAATAAGATCTTCAAGTGGCCCCACCAGACCTGGGATGAAGGCTCCTCAGGAATGACAATTACAGAATGACAAAGCTGCTGGGCTGAGGAGTTGGCGGGGCTCACTTATTGGCTGAGGGAACGGTTTCTCCCATTCAAATTTGGTCCTTCGCAAAGATTACAAGTTCCTCCTTGTTAATGAACTTTTGGGTTGCTCTTGAAAAGTAGAAACCAGAATGTTCCATCGGCAAAACCCATGGGCTTAGCATGAGTTTATTTAATTCTTCACCCTTAGAGAATGGGTTTGCGAGATGAATTAACCCTTTCTGAACCCGTAGCCAACCAAAACCCAATGAGTTGATGGATCGGTATAAACAGCCTTCTCTAAAATGGGCAGCCCCCCAATAAGCAGCCCCCACCCCAGCCTCTCCCAGTGCCTGTTTGGGGCTTCCTTTCACTGACTTCGGGCTTTCTGTTAATTAGGAAAGAGACCCCGAACCATTCTGACTCGTGTCTGAACACCAATTCTTGGTTGGGGTTTAGAAGAGAACGCTCGAAACAGAACCCAGTGGAGTGGCTAAAAATAGCCCTCTCCTGACAAGAAGAATGAATTGAGAAGAAAATTACACATGGTTACTGTGCCTAGGCAGGGAAGAGCTCAAAAAAGAGACGTCTAAAAGCAGCCTCCTAACATTTGTGTGTGTGTGTGTGTGTGTGTGTGTGTGTGTGTGTGGAAAATTTAAAAAAAAAGTTTCAAGCACACAGAGGTCCTTCTCTGCAACTCCCCTGTTTCAAGCACAGCCTCTGGCCTGAGCAAACCCAGTCCTGGTTCAGGGATGCTCTGTCTGACTCAGGAGGGGTCTGAGTGAGTTTCTAGGAGAAGCCAACAATCCAGGAAACTGAGAGATATAGCCGGCACAGGCGCAGGTGGGCACACAGCCCACCATGCCTTGCTCCCATTTCACTGAATCCTGCCTGCTAGGATGGGGGCTTTCAGGACCCTCCACCCAGGTGTGCCTGGGACAGCCATGGGTGGTCTTCACTGTGCATTTCATTCCAGCTGACCACCCAACTGCGGGCAGGCATTGAGTCAGCCCATTTACAAGCCCTGTATACTCCTTCCACAAACCACTGGAGAGGGCGGGGGTTTCATCTTGACTTAAAGACCAGTAAATTAAGGATCAAAGGAATTCACGTCACTCATTTAATCAATGAGTTGACCCCAGCTGAGCTGGTGGAGGTGGCCTAGCCTGGTCCCATGAGAAACAAGCAAGCCCCAGAGCCGGACTGAATCACGGTTCTGCAATTCCCCAAAGAGGCTGGATGACGCTGCACGCCAATCACAAAATGCCTCTCTATGCCTCAGGTTCCTCATCTGTAAAATGGGGAATGATGTATTTGCAAAGCAGTGAAAGGTTGACTGAATGTGAGGGAGTAAAAAAGTCATTGGGCAAAAGAAGCTTCTCTTAAAAAGCACTTACTACGACCCAAATCATGATTACAATTTTCTTTTTAAAGAAAGAATAGTGGGCCGGGCGCGGTGGCTCAAGCCTGTAATCCCAGCACTTTGGGAGGCCGAGGCGGGCGGATCACGAGGTCAGGAGATCGAGACCATCCTGGCTAACATGGTGAAACCCCGCCTCTACTAAAAATACAAAAAACTAGCCGGGCGTGGTGGCGGGCGCCTGTAGTCCCAGCTACTCGGAGGCTGAGGCAGGAGAATGGCCTGAACCTGGGAGGCGGAGCTTGCAGTGAGCCGAGATCGCGCCACTGCACTCCAGCCTGGGTGACACAGCGCGAGACTCCGTCTCAAAAAAAAAAAAAAAAAAAAAAGAAAGAATAGTGGAAAGTTTTAAAGATGAGAACATAGAAATAAAAAAGAAAAAAAAAATAACTTGGCTAGGTGCGGTGGCTCACGCCAGTAATCCCAGCACTTTGGGAGGCCAAGGCAGGAGAACTACTTGATCCCAGGAGTTAAAGACCAACCTGGGCAACATAGTGAGACCCCATCTCTACCAAAAAAAGAAAACAACAACAATTAACTGGGCGTGGTGGCCCAGGCCTGCGGTCCCAGCTACTTAGGAGGCTGAAGTGGCAGGATCACTTGCACCCAGGAAGTCAAGGCTATAGTGAACCATGATCACACCACTGTACTCCAGCCTGGGCAACAGAGCAAGACCCTGCTTTAAAAAAAAAAAAAAGAGGCCAGGCACAGTGGCTCACGCCTGTAATCCCAGCAGCACTTTGGGAGGCTGAGGCAGGCAGATCACAGGGTCAGGAGTTTGAGACCAGCCTGGCCAACGTAGTGAAAACCCATCTCTACTAAAAATACAAAAGTTAGCTGGGCGTGGTGGTGCACGCCTGTAATCCCAGCTACTCGGGAGGCTGAGGCAGGAGAATCACTTGAACCTGGGAGGTGGAGGTTGCAGTGAGCCAAGATCGCACCATTGCTTACCAGCCTGGGCAATACAGTGACACTCTATTTCATGGAAAAAAAGAAAAAAAAGGAAGGAAAAAGGAAAGAAAAAAATATGTATTTGACTTTGTACTGCCAGCCACAGTTCTAGGCACTTTACACAAATCAACTCATTTAATTTTCAAAATAATCCAAAGAGCTAGGTATTGTTTTTCTTGTTTTTACATATAAAGAAACTGAGGCACAGAGGGATTAGAAAACTGACCCCAAATTGCTCTGTCAGTAAATATAAATTTGAAGCAAGGCAGCCTGACTGAGAACCCACAGTTTTAACTGTTACACTTTGTGGCCTTGTTAGGTGAACTTAAATAAGTTATTCCAGCTTTCCAGATGAGGAAACTGAAGATCCAAGAAGTTGAATTACTTGCCCAAAATCTCACTGTTAGTAAGTGGAAGAGGCAGGATTTGAACTTAGGATGCAGGGGTCTAAATTCCATGCTCTTCCCACAAAACTGCATTGTTTGAGATCTGTTGCACCAGGCATTTGGGGGCCGCGCAGGGGTGATGGGAGGAGGGTAAGATGACACCTAAAAATGCCCTTTGAAGGAAAAAGCTGGAGTGAAGGTGAGAGGCAGGCATGGAAAGCCTAGGTTGCCTCCTCCTTCTTTTTTCTTGACAAAAGTGAAGCAATAGTCCAATCTATGAAGAGAACTATGAATAACTCTGACTGTGGCTACCCAGGGGACTCTATCCTCTAGCCCCACAAATCCCCTTCACTCCAGGGACACTGCAGCCCTGCTGGGCAGGTCTTCCTTTTGCAGGTAGCGTAGTGACCTCTGTTTCTAAAAGCACTCGTTCAATGCCACATTTCTCTTCTCCCTGAGTTGAGTCATACAAAATTATGAGTATTTACTGCATCCACAGGGATCAAGAGGCCGCACCCACCTTGGGACTCCTGCTCCCTGCCACGGACCAGTACTCCACAGCTGCATAAACATGGCCTTTTATTTTCCAGGGTTTCTGGAAGCAGAAGCATGCCACCTTCCCAGAGAGGTCAGGACTTCTCTTGTGTCCCGTCTCAGCAATCCACACGGACTCTGGGACCACTCGTCCTTTGTGACCTAACCTAATTGACGGCTGCTTCTTCTAGGGGCTCCCAGGCTCTAAGAAGCCTTGTCCAGTCAATGCTTATACAAACCACCTGGGACCCTGTTAAAAATGTAGTTTCCTGGCCGGGCACAGTGGCTCACACATGTAATCCCACCACTTTGGGAGACCAAGGCAGGTGGATCAGGAGGTCAGAAGATCAAGACCATCCTGGCCAACATGGTGAAACCCCGCCTCTACTAAAAATACAAAAATTAGCTGGACATGGTGGTGCGCACCTGTAGTCCCTGCTACTCAGGAGGCTGAGGTAGGAGAATCGCTTGAACCCGGGAGGCAGAGTTGCAGTGAGCCGAGATCACACCACTGCACTCCAGCCTGGGTGACAGAGCAAGACTCTGTCTCAAAAAAAAAAAACTTTGGTGGGCTGGGTTGGGGACCAGTTCTGCACTTCTAATAAGCTCCCACGTGTGTCAATGCTGCTGGTCTCTGCATCTGTCTTTGAACAGGAAAAACCTAGAGAAGTGGTTCTCAAACTTGGTTGTTCACTGGAATCTCCTGAGGGTTTATAGAAAATACCAATGGGGTGGCCTGAGCATTGCGATTTTTTAAATTTCCTTTTTTGCTTCTAAAGTGCAGCCAAAGCTGTGAATCCCTGCACTAAAAGATGGTGTTTCTTTTAGAGATAGTGGATTTCCAAGATGATGGAAGATGAGCCAGCGGCATTGTCCAAGTGATCTTAAGTCTCCACCTGCTCATTTGCTCCCAGGGACCATTTGCTCCTCTCTGCCTTTGTGCCTGAGTAACAATAACAACAAAAAATAGCAAACAGCCTTTGCTTGGTGCCAGACACCTTTCTGAGCACTTCACATGTCTGGATTCATCAAATTCTCACAAAAGAGAATGAGGTAGGGGCTATTATTATTATTATTATTTGAGACAGAGTCTTGCTCTGTCACCCAGGCTGGAGTGCAGTGGTGCGATCTTGGCTCACTGCTGCCTCCACCTCCCAGGTTCAAGCGATTCTCCTGCTTCTGCCTGTTGAGTAGCTGGGATCACAGGTGCCCACCACCATGACTGGCTAATTTTTGTATTTTTGGCAAAGACGGGGTTTCACCATGTTGGCCAGACTGGTGTTGAACTCCTGACCTCAAGTGATCCAGCCGCCTCGGCCTCCTCTCGAAGTGCTGGGATTACAGGCATGAGCCACCGAACCCAGCCAATTCTCATTTTACAAGTGAGAAAAGTGAGGCACAGAGCTGGTAAGAAGCTCTCCTATGTCACACAGCTGGCAGGCGCTGGCACTGGGATTTCAGCCCACATGGGGCTAGTTCTAGAGCCTGTGCTCTTGACTACTTCTAGGCTGTGTGGCCTCAGATATTCATCTTTCTCTCAGAGCTTTTCTCCAAACACTGGATGGGACATGAGGCAGGAATCCAGGGAAGCACTGAGCTTGCCGAGTTCTCAAGAGCCAAGCTCTGCCTTGGCAGGATGTCTGTTATATCCGTGGATATATCCGTGGGTATTCCGTGAGAAACATGCTGGAGACAAAACAGATGGCCAGAGCGATTTCTCCAATACTCAAAGTGACTGCCAGAGCTGTGTATTTGCCATTTTGTGGCTTCAAGTCCCTGATTTAAGATGAAGACAGAGGAATGTTGCAAGAGGCCATTTTAGGCAGCACTGGAGTCGGCCTGGGTGTCATACCCCTGTGGCACATTCCAAGGCCAGCCAACTTCCTTCTAGGGCTGCCCAATGTCTGCTATGGCCTGCGGCAAGCCCAACCTGTCAGTGTCTCCCAGTGTGGTAATGCAGACATTGAACGGCAGAGGATACGGGGGCTGTTGACTTTTCTAGAAGTCTGGAGCTACAATGGAACTCAGTTTTCATGCATCTTTGGCCTGCTTATCCTCTGCATCCAAGCAGAGGGGCGTGGATGGAGAATGCCTGCCCAGGAAGGACAAAGCTTCAACCCCTCCAGTCAGTGCCTCTTCTCCCTTCTCCCCTCTCCCATCTCCCCTCTCACCTTGGCCAGATTTTAACTGTGCAAGGGAGGGTGGAGCCATTTGCTCTTCTGCGTGCCACCTTCCTGTGTCTTTGCTCCATCGGGATGACCAAGGCTCTACACACACACACATACACACACACACACATGCACGCATACACATACATACAAGCATGCATGCACACACACACGCACACCCACACACATACATGCACATGCCTAGTCTGGGTCCATCTCTATGCTCCTCCAATATCATGTATTAAACTCATATAGGGCATCATTTTATAATTTTTTTAATTTAAAAAAAATCTACCCAGGATGGAGAGTGATGGCACAATCACAGCTCACTGTTGCCTCAAATTCCTGGGCTCAGGGGATCCTCCGGGCTCAGCCTCACGCGTCAGCTGGGACGACTGGCGCACCAACACCAGGCCCAGCTAATTTTTAAATTTTTTATAGAGACAGGGTCTCGTCATCTGGCCCAGGCTGGTCTCAAACTCCTGGGCTCAAGTCATCCTCCCACCTCGGACTCCCAAAGTGTAGGGATTACAGGCATGAGCCACTACGTCTGGCCAGGACCTCACTCTATCATGGTCAGTCAGTTTACTGGCTTGATACCCCTATTAGAGCACAAACTTCCCCAGACTTATTGAGGTTAATTTGGCAAATAAAAATTACATATATTCATGGTATACAACATGATGGTTACATAGAGAGATAGCAAAAATGATGACCACCATCAAGCTAAGTAACATATCTATCACCTCACATAGTTATCATTTTTCGTGTGGTCAGAACATTTAAGATCTGCTTTCCTAGCAGATTTCAAGTATACAATACATTATTATTAACCATAGTCACCAAGCTGTGCATTAGCTCTCCAAAATTTATTCATTCTGTCTAATGAAACTTTGTACCCTTTGACCAACATCTCCCTGTTTCCCCCACCTCTGGTAACCATTCTGCTCTCTGCTTCTACCAGTTCAACCTTTTTGGATTCTACATATAAGTAAGCTCATGTGGTATTTGTCTTTCTGTGCCTGACTTATTTCACTTAGCATACTGTCCCTGTATTAGTCCGTTTGTGCACTGCTTTAAAGAACTACCTGAGACTGAGTAATTTACTTAGAAAAGAGGTTTCACTGGTTCCACAGGATGTAGAGGAAGCATGATTGGGGAAGCCTGAGGAAAGTTACAATCATGGCAGAAAGCGACGGGGAAGCAGGCACATCTTAAATGGCCAGAGCAGGAGGAAGAGAGAGAAGGGGGAGGTGCTACACACTTTCAAACAACCAGTTCCCGTGAGAACTCACTCACGATCATGAGAACAACAAGTGGGAAATCCACCCCACGATCCAATCTCCTCCCACCAGGTCCCTCTTCCAACACTGGGGGCTACAATTCGACATGAGATCGGGGGCAGGGGTGACACAAATCCAAACCATATCAGTCCCCCAGGTTCACCCATGGTGTCACCAAGGGCTGAACATTTCCCTCTTTTTTAAGGCTAAACAACATTCCATTTATATATATATCTCTCTATCTACCTCTATGTATCTATCTATCTATCTATCTATCTATCTATCTATCTATCTATGTATATCTCACTCACATTTTCTTTATCCATTCATCCATTGATAGACATTTAGGTTGATTCTGTATCTTTTTTTTTTCCTTTTTGAGATAGGGTCTCCCCAGGCTGGGGAGCAGTGGCATGATCATGGCTTACCGCAGCCTCGACCTGACCTCCCTCAGTCTCTCGGGTACCTGGGGCTATAGGCACGCACCACCATACCTGGCTAATTTTATTATATTTTTTGTAGAGACAGGGTTTTGCCCTGTTGCCCAGGCTGGTCTCAAACTCCTGGGCCTCAAGCAATCTGCCTGCCTCGGCCTCCCAAAGTGCTGGGATTACAGGCATGAGCCACCACGCCCGGCCTGATTCCGTATCTTACCGTTGTGAACAATGCTGCAACTCTGCTACAGTGAGAGGGCTGGTGTCTGTTTCAGATGCTGCTTGCACTTCCTTTGGGCATATACTCAGAAGTGGGATTGCTGGATCATATGGTAGTTCTGTTTTTAATTTCTTGGAGACCCTCCATACTGTTTTCCATAATGGCTGTACCAATTTACATTCCCACCAACAGTGCACAGGAGTTCCCTCTTCACATCCCTGCCAACCCTGATCCTTTATCTTTGATAATAGAAGGACTTTTATCTCAAAAGCCCTAGCATCTAGTAGAACGCGATACACACAGTAAGCACTATGGATTGAATTGTGTCCCCCCCAAAATTCGTATGTTGAAGTTCTCACCCCAGTACCTTCAAACGTGACCTTATTTGGAAATAGGGTCATTGTGGATGCAATCAGCTGAGATGAGGTCATACTAGAGTCAGCGGGCCCCTACTCCAACATGACGGGTGTCCTTACAACAAGGGGAAATGTGGACACAAAGCCAGGCACCCACACAGGGGCAGCAGCATGTGAAGATGAAGGCAGCAATCAGAGCAAGGAAGCCAAAGATCACCCCCAAACCAGGAGGCTAACAGACAGGCCTGGAACAGGCCCTTCTTCATGGCCCTCAGAAGGAACCAATCCTGCTGGTGCCTTGATCTCTGTCTTCCAGCCTCTAAAACTGTGAGACGATACATTTCTATTGTCTAAGCCACCCAATGTGTGGTATGTTGTTACAGCAACCCCAGCAAACTACTACAGTGAATATGCAATCAGTGAGGGAGGCAGGGTGGGGTGTGAGGGAACTCCAGCTCCATTTCACGCAGTGCGTATTTGCTGCATGCCACACACTATAGAAGGAGGAGGAAAGGAGGTAGGAGTGGAAGGAATTGAGAAACAGGGCTGAGTGTGGGCTAAGCAGCGAGGGAGGGTGGAGTCTGGCCTTAAGCAGTCCGCTAATCCCTTCCTAGTCCCGTGACTTGCTTTCCCCAGTTCCTTCATGCAACCAATCCCCTACTCCTATTCTCTCCAACCACCTCACACCTGTTGCACACTAGTCACATAACGTCTTGTGAAATCAAAGTGGAGATATAATGACTGATACGTTTCAAAGTGTTAGCCCTTCCACGACACTCACACTTACACTTTCCGGCAGGAACTTCTGGGGGAAACATCGGGCATCGGCATGAAGCGGAGACTTGGGACAAACACGCCATAGTCTTCACTGGGTCCCAGGAAACCACCCACCCTGATGTTCGGCCGCCTCTGCACCTCTAGGGCAGTGAAGCCCTGGTCACTTCCCCATGCTGAACTCACAGGAGGCACAGGAGCAAGTGGCTTCATTCATTGCCCAAAAACTTACTGGGTATCTTTCCTGGGGCTGGCCCATAGTAGCTACTGGACACTCCAAGATGAGTAAGAAAGACATAGCTCCTTCCCTCAAGGGGCGCAAAGACTGGTGGAATCATTTTAAAAGAGCGAGATTAGTGTCCTAACATGGGCAGGACGTAGGGATAACAGGGCATTTTACAGAGCAGCACTGTCCGAGACAGCAGTCACGAGCCACATGCAGCCCTGAGCACTCGATGTACTGCCTGTCCCAATTGAGATGTGCTGTGGGTGTCAAATACACATCAGATTTCAAAGACTTAGTATGAAAACACAAACATAAAATATACTAATACTTTTTTATTGACTAAATATGGAAATAATCATTTTAGGTACGGTGGGTTAAATTTTAAATATTATTAAACTTAATTTCAGCTGTTTTCTTTTTCCTTTCCAAATGCGGCTACCAAAAATTTTCAAATGACATACGTGGCTTATATTATATTGCTAGTAGGCAGCATCATTCGAGAAGGACATTTCACCTGAGCTTGGAGAGGAAAAAAATCAGAGCTTCCTGGAGGAGGTTTCTTGCATGCAAATAAAAAAATCAACATTGACTGGGCATCTTGCCATGTGCCTGGGATTCTATATATTTTCTAATTTTATCCTTAATAACTGAACTACAAGCATTTTATTCCTGTTTTACAAACAAGGACTCCAGTGCTCAAAAAGGTTCAGCCATGTGCCTCGGATCTCAGAGTAACTAGTGTGAAGACGGGGTGGAAACTCCCCTGAGATGTGCATGGTCCAGCAGACCCACAGACTCCACTGGGAAAGGAAGATGCATGCTACCACCACCCCCTCACCCCCGATGTCTCTCCTGCGGGCAGTTTCAGAACAAGCCAGGGCTTTGTTTCAGTTCTATCCATTCTGACAAGGTTAAAATCCAATTGGCTGAGAAGCTACTTGAGTTGTGTCATTTACAGAAAAATCGAATTATGTGGAGGCCTCTTATAATTGAGGGTAATTCAGGAAATAACTCTCTGAAAATGGCAGCTAGTACAGCTGTGTTACCATTTGGAAATTGCCGAGGTCATTTTGTCACTTGAATGCCCTTCTCCAGTTGAGATATGTCAGATTATATTCATACAGACCGACACAGAAAAACTCCATTAGGGCATGAGCTTACTATCCAGATTTGAATATATTGGATCAAATTAGGCTTGTTCCTGAAACTTCTGTTTCTGAAGCAGAACAACTGCCTATAAAGAAAGCTTGAGTTAAATGTGGACTAATCAATGAGATCAATGCTTTCACATGAACACAACCCAGAGATGAGGCCTTATTTAACAACCATTACTGAGTACCTAACTAGGCATTGGGAGTATAACAGACATGCCCACGGGAGACTTTTAAAATATGAAAGCTGCATCTGCACATTTTATAGAATATAGGTTGTGTGAATATATATGTAACACATACCACACATGCACACACACACACACACACACACACACGGAGGCACTCATGGCTTTATAAATCAGTGCATCAAGCTTGCTGATCAACACAGACTCTGCTAGAAACAAATAAATCAAAATTGTTAGGAAGTACTCACAATGAAGACAGCTAGTAGCTTCCAGGCAAGAGGGAATCATCCATCTTATTATTGTTCAACAAAACTCCAAATGTGCATGTACAAAATGTCTGAGTCTACATTACAGAGCACAGCAAGGGCCCAGACCCCCTAAGAAAATTCCCAGGTTACCTAACTCCATTCTGACAATGAATGGCTACTGATTAACACCAACTCTGACCTTGGCACTGTCCTAGGTGCTTTTTATATAGAATTCTGAATCTCACAAACCTGCAAGACTGGTATCAAGCTCTGATTTTACAGATAAAGAAACCAAGGCTTGAACAGGGTAAGTAAGTGACTGTCCCGGGTCATACAGCTGGGCTGGGACTCCCTAGTTCCTTCAGGCATCCAATCCTTTCCTCTGACCCAAATTGTGTCTGACTGTCATGTCCCCTGACTTGACTGGAAATCTTTCCTGGCTTGACTGGAAATCTGACCAGTGAAGCTTCCCTGATTCAAGAATAATGAATCCACTAGCCACAGTGAAAGAGGTAGTTCACTGTCCGTGGTTTTTTTGCAATGGGCCTCGCTAGTCTATTATAATTTGCAATTAATAATGAAGCTTTCTCCCAAGTGCTGTGTGTAAGATCAGGTTAATGTAATATTTCATCTTTGCCAGCCAGCTGCCAGGCTGGCAGTAAGCATTATCTTTGCATAAAGAGTCAGTCTACAACCAAATCAATTAATCCCTCTTTGGCTGGTAGACAGCTGCTGAGTCAAAGAAGATAATTAGACCAACTCGTCATTTACCAGGTGGTTGGTAATGAAGGGATTAATTGACCAGAGTTGGGGACAGTACAAAGTCTGCTCTTTCATGCCTTCCCCAGCATATGTGACCGCTCAGCTTCATTCTTCCTGAATAGCATTCAAAAGGCAGAGGGCCCTTCTCCTTCCATGCTCATTTCTATGATTGTAACTGATCCTTCAGAAATGTTCATCTGACGCCTGGCCTGGAGCAAGTCTGGGTTCTCCTTCTTACTGGCTCAAGACAAAAGTGGCCCAAGGGTCCGTTTCACAGGGCTCCTCCCAATACTTTGGCTGAAGACTTGGCATCTCGGATTGGCCCACATGCTGCTGGCTGGGTGTCCAGCACTGTAGGCATCGGACCCACAAACCTGCAAATGGAGTAGATGAAGGACAATGATCTCTGTGTCCTAGTGGAAAACACAGACACAGAGCCTTCATATAGAAAGAGAGTAGAAACTATGTAGAGTGAACAACCTCAGCATATATGCTTTGAGTTGCTTTTCACATAACGGGTTATGTCCTGCGTTGCGACTATCTGGGGTTGGTGTCATGTGGGTGGTAAAAAGAGTTTACCAAGAGAACTGTAGGTAAAGAAAGGCAGATTTATCAGAGAAAGTATGAAAACACATTGCAAGGGAGCAATGGGCAGGTCAGCAAGAGAGGAACTGACTGCAAGTGGACAAAGGCTTGCTGGGGATTTTACAGGATGGTGCTTGTGCTGTGTGCTGAAGAGGGCTTTGTGCAGTACTGATAACGCCAAGGTTTTAGTGAACTAACTTGCATTTTTCTATCAGCCGAGGGTCTGGTGATAGGTGAGTGTAGGAAGATGGCGAATTATTTGCACAGGAGGACTATGTGTCCTGGAACACGAAGACAGGCAGACGTACGGCTTATCTGCTTTCTCTTTTTGTTTTCCCTTGGTCCTGCCAGCCTGCTTCTCCCTCCCTAACTTTGCAAGTTATAGGTTATATTAGAATCAAAGACTTTTAGGACCAGGGGGTAGGGGGTGCTTAACGACCTTCCAACTCAGGGCTTCCGAACCCTGGCTACCCATAAGAATCACTTAGGGAGCTTTGAAAAATATCAACACCCCAGCCCTAACCCAGACCAATAAAATCAGAATCGCCAGGGGTGAAGCCTGGGCACTGGTCATTTTCCAAAAGCTTCCAGAATGGTCCTCACCACAGGCTTGAGAATCACTGATCCAGTCTAACCTCTTAATTTTATAGATGACAATGCTGAGGCCTGGAAGGGGACATTACCTGCCCTGGAGAAGCCCCACAGTTAGCAAGTGGCCGAGTCAAAAGGAGAAGCTAGGTCACAAGATGCACGCCAGTTTTTGTGGGCCCCTCATGACTACCAACCCTGCCAATAAGTAAAGACCAGGTGGATTGGAAATGAACGGCAGACATGACCCAATCCACATGCTACCAACCTGCCACTCCTGCTCCCTCTCCAATCAGCCCCTGGCATCACCTTCACTCCAGCCACAAACCCCTCCCAGTTCTCTGAATGCGCCATGGACTCTCTCCCTGTGGCCCTGCTGATGTTCCCCACTCTGTGATGCTGTCCCACTTCTTTACCATGGGGAAGTCTGCTGTGTCTTCAGAGACTGGACTCAAATCCTGCAGAAAGGCCCCCACTGTGCACCGTCCCTCAGAGGCTAAGCACTCACTCCCGATTCTCTCATAACTTTGCAAAAAGCTTCTATTATATACCGCTTATCAGGTTACATGATTGAGGTGCCTCTCCTCCCCACTACAAATGTCCATTGAAGGAACAAATTTTGGCAGGCATTGCTGAAAAAGCTATTTAGGTTGGGGCTAAGAGAGTCCCCCAAAACTGCCCCAACAACCTTTGGACTATTAACAAGCTTTTATCAATCTAAAACATTCAACGAAATCAATGAGCCCAGCTTCCAAATGTCACCAAGATGCTCTATCCCATGGCAGAATTCTCGGGGGTGACTCCTGCTCTGCCAGCTCCAGCCAGGAGACAAAGGCCTGTCCTTCACTGGGCTATGTATCAGGTTCAGTACGCAAAAAAGAAATCTGCAATTTTTATTTATTTTATTTTATTTTATCTTATTTTATTTTTGAGACAGTCTCACCCTATTACCCAGGCTGGGGTATATGGGCACGATCTCAGCTCACTGCAACCTCTGCCTCCCAGGTTTTCCTGTCTCAGCCTTCTGAGCAGCTGAGATTATAGGCACGAGCTGCCATGCCCAGCTAATTTTTGTATTTTTAGTAGAGAAGAGGTTTCACTATGTTGCCCAGGCTGGTTTAGAACTCCTGATCTCAGGTGATCTGCTCACCTTAGCCTCCCAAAGTGCTGGATTACAGGCGTGAGCCACTGTGCCCGGCCCGCAATTGTTGACGGCTATTGTGCATTCCATGCCATTCCAGAAGTCCTGGCACCTGCTTTTGTGAATTTTGCAGCTGGTCCTGAGCACACCTCAGGTCTCGGCTTGAGTCACTGGGAAAGAGAACCTCAAGGAAGCATTTCTTCACCCGGGAAAAATAAAGCACTAGCCTCTCCTCATCCTGCAACCTAGCCAGGCTACATTGGCCTGGCTTGCTCATTCAGGAGCTGCGTGATTGGCACATTGCTCAACCATCTGAGCCTCAGTTAATTTACCTAAAAGATGGGGTTACTGGAGACCTTCCTCTACGGGTTCTTGTAAAGATTCCATGAGACGTGTGTGACAAATATGTAGAATGGTCACTGGCATGTATTATACATTTAGTAAATAGTAATTTGTCTTCCTTTTTCTCTCTCATCCTTCTTTCCTTCTGACCTTCCTTCTCCCTCCCTCTCTCCTCCTCCCCATCCTGCTTCCTGGAGTCTAACTGATGGAGAAATAAGTTTACTTTAGCACCCTGAAGACTTGATCAATAAAGAGTCACCATGTAACAGAGATTTCAGTGGGGGCCTCCAAGATCTTGTCATTCTCAGTTTTCCTGGAGCCTTTCCCCCACTCCCAAACCCCGCCCCGTAAAGAGTTCCCCAGAATTCCTCTAAATTCCTTGAACACTGTTTGATCCTCGGAGACCCCTCGAACAATTGGATCTGCTGTGCCCTGTGCAAACCTCC
Organism: Theropithecus gelada; assembly: GCF_003255815.1. NCBI lineage: Eukaryota > Metazoa > Chordata > Mammalia > Primates > Cercopithecidae > Theropithecus > Theropithecus gelada. The sequence continues at coordinate 63,725,171 of NC_037679.1, read as the reverse complement.
TAGACTCAGTGCTTACAAATTCACGGTCAGCCCTGTGCTATGTGTGTCCCTCCCCTTGGAACATGGTAATCACAGAGCAAGCGTAAATGCTAAAGAAAGAACCAAGCAGGGCAGGGCTGAACCACATGAGTGACGTTGTGAAGATTTCAGGGAACCCATGAGAGGACCAGGAGGTGGGCGAGGCAGAAGGACAAGCTGTCTCGCCCTAGCTGGCATTTAGGGGAAATTAGGCCCTATTAATGGCTGACAATGCAACTCTGCCCTGTGCCTCTGAACTGAGCCAGAGAGGGCCGCAGATGTGCTCGGCCCACAAATATGCAGTTGACACCTCCTGAACTTTCGGTGACTTGATTCCAGCTGATCTGATCGGCAATTACATTTTATTTTGGGGCCAAGGAAACAGCAGAGAACCAGGAAAATTATAAGACATCAGAGTACAGTTTTTCTAAGAATATCAACTCCAAACTTTTCTTAACCAATTGTTGTTTTATTGGTTAGGGGTTTGCAGGGCACTAAAATAAGGAAATCTTGGACACTAAAATAAAGAACTTGGTACACTAAAATCAGATTATAGCCAATTTCCCAATATTATAGCCAATTTTCCCAGATTATAGCCAAAATTTCCCAATTTTCCCAACCCTTTGTCCAGTGAAAATCTGGGTTCGATTTTTTTTTTTTTTTTTTTTTGGAGAGGGGATGGGGTAACTCCCACCAAGAGAACTTTGCTGGTAACAGCAAGTACAGCATAGAGGTAAAGAAATTTGGATTTCTAGTTTGCTTTTGGGTTGAATTTCACTCTGTTTCTTACTAGTTATTTGGCCTTGGGTAAGCTGTATGAAGTTAGTGGCCTCAGTTCCCTCATCCATAAAATGGGGATATAAAACCTAGCTTGGGGCTTATTATTACAAGGATTAGATAAGATGTTTATAAGCATCTAGATAGTATCTGGCCTATGATAACAGAGTAACTAAGTAACTGATAACAGAGTAACTAAGATGACATCTTCTTGCCATAATGTTGGTTTCTTATCACCTAAAATAAACAGTTCCTGTTTTCACCATTATATATCAAGCCCAAACAAGCAGTCAGTACAAAAAGCGGAAACGCCAGCTCGGGGAGCAGTTTGGTTTCTAGCAACTAGAGTGTTTGTCATCTGCCTCAGTGATAACATCATTCCGGGCTCAGCAGCTTCAACAGCTTGGCTGGTAGGGAAATACAAGAAACTGCCACAGAGCCCAATCAGGTGCAAAGTTTGTAAATGGCTCATGGACACAAAACCAACTAACTCAATAGAAGCTCTCACTCCCTTCTCTCCTCAACTCCCTGGCCCAAATGATCACCAAGACAGTTTCTCTGAAAAGTGCCACTTACTGAACTTGCGTGGGATGGAACATAATTGCAGCTTGTAAAGGAAACCAGCCTAAGAAAAAACATCCCGAGGAAACGAGGTGATTTTCCTGCAGCTACATTTCCCTGGTTGCTGGCTAATGGGGCCAGACAACTTGCCCAAGACATCCTTGAGGGAGGACGGTGACTCACCCACCTACGCCCTCCCCAGTGCCTCCCGGAGCTGCCCTCCAGCCCTAGCTTCCCTCCTAAGTCCCAGGCTACTGCTCAATACGCCTGTCATCCAGACAATGCTCAGAACACTACTGGAAGGAAGAGCGGGCCTCTACCCAGGACGGGCATCTCTTCTCTGACTGGTTTACAATGGGACCAAGCAGGGTCTGCCTCGCCAGTCAACTCATTCCCCTCAACCCTGAGCCCAGAGTTACCAGCCACAAAAGGCTAAGCACACACCCTCTCCACCCTTTTGTGCCCAGCGCCTAGTGCTAAGCTGCTAAGCTACTAAGCTACTAAGCTATATGTTCCTAGGCACATGTAACAGCACATGAAGAAATGAATGAGAAAAAGGAGTGAATCAACCCCTGAAGGCACAAACTCTACAGGAAGCTCCAAGCAAGACACATCACTACATGCAACACTGCAAGGCAGGTATTATTCATGCCACATTATAAATCAAAGAAAGAAATCTCAGAGAGGTTAAGTAAACACCCCACAGTCACATAGCTAAGAAATGATGAAATTAGGCTTTGAACCCTAGGTCTCACTCCTAAGTCAAGGCTTCTGATATGGAAGCCATCCTCTGGACCACAAAAATGACAAATCATACCGACAGAGCCCCTGACACATCAGAATTATTTCATCCTCCCAACATTCCGGGGAGAGCTTTAGGTAGGAAAACTGACCTCTAAAGAGAACTCATCATATATTCAGGGTTGCACAATTAGTTAGAGATGAAGTCAGGATTTGAACCTGGACTTTCATGTTTTGAATCACAAGTATTTGAGAGCCCTGTGTTAGGTACTGAGGAGCCAACAGTGAATAGGACAGATGCAGTCCATGGACCTTCCATCCACAGGGGCGGTGACTTCAGAAATAGCTTTTCCCATGACACCATATGTTACCCATAAAATCTGCAGCAGTGTTTCAGCAGTTTTGTATTGAAGGAGAAAATGCTCTGAGAACAGAGGATATCAACAAAAAGATGGGAATGGTTTGCATCTGAGGAGCCTGTGTTGTTTTCAACACGGGTTACCAGATATCCCATCCTTTGTTGAAACACAGTTCTGCCTCTTCCTTAGGACAGAATGTGTGTGGACAGGCTGGGAGACCTGCCTATCATATGCAGAGTTTTTGGGGCACCAAAGGGAACCCAACTATCAAATTCCCCACTGAGTCACCACAGAACCCAGTACAGCAAGCCTCAGGCAATACTGATGTGGCAACTAATGGACTAATCTGGCCAAGTCACACCTCAAGACAGGGCATGAGTTAACCTAATTAGGCCACCCATGATGCATAAACTCAGGAGTCTATTTTTCCGGAAGGGAGTGGAGGTGAGAGATTGGGAAGGGTGGTAGGGGGTACCAGGTAGTTCTCGAGTGCATCCCTTTGCAAGAGTTCTAAAAATTCGACACCTTTGAGGCCCATGCATTATCTTCTTCCACCAGGTACCTTGGTCCAAAGAAGTATTAAATTTAGTCAGAGACTGTAGCCAAAGCAGTACATTTTTCCCTCTTTCTCTACAGCTATCGAATGTCCACTGATGCTGCTGTTAGTTGTTCACTCACCAGTTCTGGGCACCAAATGCTAATTAATGTTCCTACGAAAGGATCAGTCCCAGAGTCTCCACATCAGGACCCACACACGCCACTGAGGCTGTTGCCATGGCAACCAGGCCTCCTAACTTTGCACTAGCTTTCCACAGAAGACACTTTTCCTTGGTTGGATTTTTTTTTGCTCAAAGAGGAGCTCTTTTCATAATTGATGGCACAGAGGCCACGTTTGCTACCTCATTAAACTAACAAGTTAGATTTACTGAGGCAGTCACTTAGCAAAAGGTCCCTGCTCACAAGGGAGTTTGCCAAACTGGCACAGTGAGGTGGGGCATCACTGGGCTTTAATATGTGGGATGTGGGAGTGGGTGTCAAGTGTACCCATGTGCAACTCTTCCTTTGGGGATACCAACGAGAAGACTGCACAGCCTCGCAGGCCCTTTAATTTCTGAGTCCCATTGCTCGGACTTAAGACTGTATTAATCTCAGGAGTTCAAACCCTGGGCAGGTCTGAACGCTTAGCACTGAGCCTAGGCATTTCTTTAATTCTAAACATCCCCTGCTAGAAATTTTCAGAGATGCTACATAGAACAAGGGTGACGAAGAAAGCAACCACTGAAGGTAAAATGCTGGGCTGTGAAAGGAAGTTTTAAATCCCCCAACGACCACAATTTTGGAGTTTTTAGTATCCATCCCCACAAAAAAAAAAAAAAAAAAAAAAAAGGTTCACATGCTGACAGAGTACTCGAAGCTTACCTGGATTGGGTTGTAGAGTTCCTGCAGGGGGCTTCGGGACCCCTTCCGGCAGCAGATGTCCACACCAAAGGGATTCCTCCGCATGACTGAGGAAAGAAAGTGAAGGCTCATCAGAAATGAGCAATAAAGATTTGTTGTCTGACAAAGAAAAAGGCACAGAGGAGGGAAGAAGAAACAGGCAGGAAAGAAAGAGAAAACCAGCTTCTAGCAAAGGAAGATTTCCACGCTGTCCCTTCTCCAACAGCACAGCTGCCGTCTGTCTTCCCAACATTCAGGCATCTCCACATCCAGAAGGATCTAAATCATGCTAAAAAGTCTCCCCAGCAAGTGTTTTAAGAAAACAAGACAGACATCTAAAACTCATTGAAACGAAACCACTTACAAAAGATAGCATAATGGCTGCTTCAAACACAGCAAGTTCTACCCAGCACCAGGCTTGGTAACACATTTTAAGATTCCGCAGACTTCTCCAGCAACAGTCAATGACCTTTTATTCCTAGTCCCTGGAAGCTGGGCTTCTGAGAACGGGCAGGTCCTTCCCCAGGAGGCTCCTCCCACTGGATAGGTCAGAGGCCCAGCCTCCCCAAAGCCTCTCCTAAATTATGTTATTTTTAGTGAAAATATCAGCATGAAACAGAAAAGACAAGAGTTTATGGGTCCAGACAGAGATGGTACTTACAATTAATAAAAGAGAAGGAATTAAGTGAACTCCTCAAAACCCACCAACATTGAAGCCACCAAGAGCTCTTTTTAAATGGCAATGAATTCTTTCCTTTTCATTTTTCTTGTTCACTCTGTGCAGCCCCTCATGCATTGTGTAAAGCATAGTCATGGGCTTGATCATTATTTGTTGGTGGGAGGAGGAAGGAGGAAGGGAGGGACGAAATGGGGAGAGAGGGAAGGAAGGAAGGAAAACAGGAAGGTAGGAGGGAAGGAAAGAGAGCAGTAGAGAGGGAGAGAAGGAAAGAGGGAAGGAGGAAAAGAGAAGGAAAGGGAGGGGAGGAAGCAAAGGAAGGGAAGAAGGAGAGAGGAAAAGAGGAAGGAAAGGAAAGAGGAAAGGAAAAAAGGAAGCAGAGAAAGAGGAAGGAGGGAAGAAGGGAGGGAAGGAAGAAGGGAAGGAAGGAGAGAGGAAAAAAAGAGAGATGGGGGAAGACTAAATGGGGCTTTCTGCTCAAGTATACCTAGGCAGTTTTCTTATGGTTCAAGGTGCAACAATGGCATGAGTGAAAAAAGGAAAACTAGAATCTTCCATGAGCCTAAAGAACTCACCTGCTCCACAGAGGCAGCAAATGGAGAGCAGGACATTCCCTGGAACAGACAGCCTGGGTTTGAATACTGGCTCTACTACTACCGGCTGTGTGACCTTAGGGAAACTACCTAACCTCTCTGTGCCTCTGCTTCTTTGTCTGTAAAATGGGAATGAGAGGCATCTAACTTCCTGGGTTGGATGTGAAGATTAAAGGAGTAACTACTATGTGCAAAATGCTTAAAAGTGTACCTGGCAAAAAGCCAGAGTTTAAAAGTGTAGGTGACAAATTTCAGAAGCTATTTAAGATCCCCTTGGGAGGAAGGCAGGAACTTCTCTATTCGTGGCTATCAAGGGGCCTGATGAGGATAAACCAGACCTCAAGCAGGGTACAGCTCAAATGACTGGGAGGGCTGGCTGCAGGGGGTAAGCCCAGGGACCTCTGCTCAGAAGTTAATCTGAGGTCGGGAAAGGGAGGAGAGTCATCCACAAGCAGCTGATGACATCTGGAAGGTCTCCGGAGGAACAACTGCTGCTCAGGTGAGCCTCTGTTGACTTGTCACTTTGAGCCACATGGAAACTCTGCAAGTCAATCATCAATGCCCAGAAACAAGATGCCATGTTTTCTCTTTCCTTTTCCTTGACTTCCTAGGGCAGGGGTCAGCAGAATTTTCTGTAAGCAGCCAGACAGCATTTAGGCTTTGCACCCTGCAGCCTCTGTCATAACTCTTCTGCAGGGCCATCGTGGTGTGCAAGCCTTACCAAAAGATACTGAAAGGAATGGATGTGGCTGGGCACCAACAAAACTTCACCGATGAACAGGGAAATCTGGGAAAATGTCACCTAATTTTCATGTGTCAGAAAATATTATTCTTCTTTTGAGTTTTTTCCATCAATGAACAACAATGGGCAGTGGGCCAGCTTTGGTCCTTGGGCTACAGTTTGCCAACCCCTGCCCTAGAGAACCGCTCCAGGTCTTCTCAGGGTCAGTAGTACAAGCTCCAAACATAGCTACATGCCCACAGTCTTCCCTGCGGAGGGCAGAATCACAGGCAAATGTCAATACATTAAAGCCATTAGAATTTGATCAGGCTGTACAGAGAAACACTGGTTCTTTGTTCCTCCAGTTGCCCCAAGAAGAGGGAAAAAAAAAATTCTATGTTGTTTTTCTTTAATTTATGACTTCATTTTTCATTTCCACCAAAAAGGAGGTAAACTGTTAAATGCACGCAAGTTGCCCTTGGTGCACAATGACATAGCAACACTTCGGAGAAGTAAAAACAGCCATAAAACTCGTAAAATTATGCCCACGCCGGGCAAGATTAAATTCTCCCTATGGCGGCAGACAGGCTCATCGAGGCCCATGGCTCCGGGACCGCCGTGGTGAAAAACCTACCATGGAATCCATTAAAAGTCTGCTTTTATGGGGGGCAGTATTATTTAATTGGTTTATTTTTCTAATACGAGGTCTTTAAAATGCTTTGACCGTGTGGGGCCTGAGCCTTGGGTTATTTGCCCACAGCCATCAGCCCTGCCCGTGACTTCACTAGGTGCCATGGGAACCGGCCTTGGCTCCCCAGACCACAAAAGCCAAAGGGGCCTTGTGTGCCTTTTATGGGAATGATAACAACCCCACCATTTCTGGAGTGCTCACTGTGCACCAGGCAGTCGGTGCAGTGGGATCCTTCCCAAGGGGAAGGAAGTACCTGCATTTTACAGATAACCCCTCCGCGCCTCCCTTTACTGCAGGCACTTGGCCAAGGTCAAGGCCATGTCAGTGGAAAGGAGCCAAGCTGGCCTCGAGACTGACAGGCGCTGCCCAAGGGAGGAGCCAAGGGTCACCTCCCAATTCAGCTAGGCCAGCCGGCCACGAGGATACAGACCACTGAGTCAAGGCCTGCCCCGCCCACCAGGGTGGGAGGCTTGGGCCAGCACTTTGTCTCTCCTCAAGAGAAAAGAAGGAGCCAGACGACTCAGGAGGAGCCCAGTGATATGTGGAAGGAAGAGAAGGAGAGTGAAGAAAAGATAAAGTTCCCCAAATCCTCCATGTCACGTTCCAAAAACTAGAGTTTCTCAATGTGCGCTCTACTTACTTTGCCCATCATATTGCTTTTTTAAAAAAGCAGATTTCTGGGCACATTCTTGGGCTTCCTCCCAGAGTTGTTGAATCAGAAGGAAGGGCAGATGGAAGTGAAGGCCCAGGAATCTGCATTTTAATAAGACTTCCCCACCATGGGGAAGACAGGTACAAATTATACTCTTTATGCTTTCTGATTCTTGAGCATCCAATTATAGAATAAACAATTTCCACACCACCGGGCTCCATCTACCTCAGAAGACACTGTAGCATCTACAGTAAGAGCTGTGGACCATCTCCTACTGCTGATGTTGCGTGAAGGTTCGGACCCTCCCTAGAAGTTAAGCCCCACTGTACCCTCTCAGGTTTAGACCACAGGGGCTTTCGGTTTCCAGGGGCCACAAATGACTTCTGGGCTAGTCATATGCAAATGGTAATAATGAGGACCTATTCTGTTGTCTGGGATGCAAAGGAAGGACTAGCAATTATGCACACGAGTATATTCACCCCGCATGTATCTTACAAGTGGTGTTAGGGGAGTTTGAGTAACCAAGGCCCAAACGGTGGCAGCTAACGTTCAGAGGGCATCAATGCTTCACCAAGCAGTTCACACATTTAATCCCCACAACAGTCCCACGGCGCGGGTACTACTACTGTCCTCACTTCACTGATGAGAATACCGAGGCACAGCAGGGTTAGGTAACTTGCCCAGGTCTCATGACTAGAAAGAGGTGGAGATGGGATTCTGCCTTAGACAGCCCATGGTCTCAGCTGCCACACTGGGTCACCTCTTCACTGACAGGTAAGTCAAACATCCCCATAGTCTCCTCCAGGCCTGAGACCTGCTTGGCTGGCCACTTCTAGGACAAGTCAAAATGTAATAGGATTCATTGAAATGCTGTGATGGCAAACTATTAATTAATGGTTTTATTACACTCATTCATTCGACAAGTTTTTATCACGCACCTACGATGTGCGGGGCAACTCGCCAGGCACTGGGTTTGGGGGATAGAGCCTCTCTCTAACCTATTCATGTTGTTGCTGTAGTGCCTGGCATGTAGTAGGTACTCAAAAGGTTGATGAATGATAGAGGATTTAACACTTCCTTTAAGAGCATCAGAGAGGTTTAGTTCTTGCTATATATGGAGAAAACTGCCAGTAGTATTAGGCTACGGTTATTTTTTTTTTCCTTTGAAAAATGAAAGGTCTGATGATCAAAAGCCCCGTAAAAGAAATCCCTGAGGCCCCGAGGACATTTAACGGCAGCCTTCTGCTGTCCACCCCGCCCGCTGGGAGTTTTATTTAGCCACAACACTTGTTTTCTCCTCTCTAAACTCAAATCAATGGGATTAAAGGTTTTTTTTTTTAAACAACCTAATTAGCTCAATTTACAGTATGATTTCTTGGACCCAGGAACAGTTCCACATCTCCCACGATACATAAATGAAGCTAAAATTAAACTCAAGCCGCTTGTGTGTGTTTCATTATAATGAAGAGCACGTTGTTTTCAAGTGGACACTCCATTCCCAGTCTGCTAACTGAGAGCAGCCCGTGGAGAGCTGGCTCAGGACAAAGGAATCAAGCCCACCTAGTTCTCTGGGCGACTCCCTGTGACCCTCTCAGTGCTGCTGGAATGCAAGAGAGCTGCTGGATTGTTAATTCAGGTCTGAAGACATAGAACTGAAATACTGCAGGACCCTAGGTAGGAACTTGCCTCTCATGCATGTCCTAAAACCAAAGACATTTAGAATTCCAAGGGATTCGAGTATAGGCCAATCCCCTCGATTTACAGAAGAAACTCGGAGACCTTACACGCTTGTCCAAAGTGCCCAGTGTAGCTAGCAGCAGAGCCAGGGCCAGAAGTCATATCTTACAAAATAAACTACCACGTAGTGGGAATGTACCATGTATCTGATGCCTGACACAATGCTCAGCCCTTTTCTCACATTGTTTCATTGAATCCTGATAAAACCCCTTTAAGTTAGATGTAATAATGATGTCATCTACTCCCATTTTGCACTTGAGAAAACTGAAGCCCAGAGAGGTTAAGTAACTTGTCCAAGATCACACAGCCAGCAAGCAGCAAGGGCAAGTATCTAATTGACAACCCATGTCTGTTTATTTCTAGCACTGGTGCTCTTCACCGTGCTGTCTCGAAAGGCAGTAAAAGATGCGTTTACCCTTACAACTCCTACCATTTTTGGGCTGTCACTTCCCTCAACGTTTCAAAATGAAGCACTGCTGTACTAAATCCCCCAAGTCCAGATGGGTCTCTGCTCCTTCTGCTGGCAAAACAACTCTAATACTCGGTTGACTTCGGACGCTTTCCAAATCTGACTTGCTAACAGGCTGGGCATGATTCATCTGCTCCACACTCAGAGAGTGCAGGGCAGCAATGCACTTGCAGAAATGTTTTTTCCAAATGCACAAATTCATGCCGGAGCCCTAGCAGTGTGCCCCAGCCCATCCGTCAAGACAGAACAGTGTCTGATTCAACCTCATCAAGTTAGAAGGGTGAGCAATGCCCAGCTCCCTCAGCGGGAGCTGCTCCTGCAAGGACAGGCAATTCTGTTTTGCAGCCGGGGGACCCAAAGTCAGCCCTCAAAGGACACTGAGTCTCCCAGCTCTCCCTCATCCTCTTCTGAGCTCACTGTGATGAAATGAGTGCTAAAATCAAGTAAGTTCCAGGTAAACCAAGATGAGTTGCTCACCCAGCAAAACTCTTTGGAAGAAGCAGGTTCAACCAGAATTGGATTCAAGTCCTGGTTTTACCCATTAACTAGCCTTGGGACGTTGGGTCAACTTCCTAATCTCTGAAACTCAGCTATGTAACGCGGTTAATAATGCCTGTATCATAGGGTGGTGGTGGGAATGAAGTGAACACGTAAACTAGCCTGGTCCATGGCACTCAAAAACCGTCCACGTGGAAAGCCACAGAGCTGGATCCCACCCCTAGCTCTGCCACCAAACTAAGATCTTCACTTTGAACAAGGTCTCCCTGGGCCTCCGTTTTCTCCTTGGTCAGGTGAAGAGGTTCAACCATGTGATCGCTAAGAATCTAATTAGCTCAAATTACAGTATGATTTCTTGGACCCAGAAACAGTTCCACATCTCCCACGATACATAAATGAAGCTAAAATTAAACTCGAGCCGCTTGTGTGTGTTTCATTATAATGAAGAGCACGTTGTTTTCAAGTGGACCCTCCATTCCCAGTCCGCTAACTGAGAGCAGCCCGTGGAGAGCTGGCTCTAACTCTAACCTCCTAACTTCCAAGCACAGGGCGGCGGAAGTTAACCATGGTAGAACCATGGGTTAAACAAGCCCTAGAATTGCTCAGGTTTGGGGAGTCAGGGTGGAAGGAGCGGTGGGTGGGGAGCAGTGAAACAGTAATCAGCGTGGGAGGAAAGAATCTGAGGCCAGGAGAGGCAGGGAACGGAAAAGCCACACCTGGCTGTGAGAACAATCTCTACCCGGTTTACAATCCACCAGCGTTTTAAAACCCCTGCTAGTGAGGTTTTTATCATTTTGCAATAATAACACAGAAATAGTGACATCCCCTCCAAGAAAAAACCTTACACAGAAGCAGAGCTGGTAGTCTGTAGCTCAGCGGGGCGTGGGCCACACGGGTAGCTTTTAGGACAAACTCCTTGTCTCAGTAACCCAGCTGCAACCTGAAGCTCTCCCAGGAGGAACTCAGAGTTAGGGGATCTCAGAGTGGGAAGAATCTGACCCCTAACAGAGGCACCTTGAAGCTCTCCTTAGCAATGACTTACATTACTTTGAGTTCAGCACTGCCAACACTCTCCTTTTATTTTATTTTTTAATTTTTTGAGACAGGGTCTCACTCTGTCACCCACGCAAGAGGGCAGTAGCCCAATCTCAACCTCTATCTCCCAGGCTCAAGTGATCTTCCCACCTCAGCCTCCCCAGTGCCTGGGACTACAGGCATATGCCACCATGCCCAGATAATTTTTGCAATTGTTTTGTGGAAACAGTTTTGCCATGTTGCCCAGGCCGGTCTCGAACTCCTGCATTCAAGCAATCCTCCCACCTTGGTCTCCCAGAGTGCTGGGATTACAGGCGTGAGCCACCTCGTCAAGCCCTACTCTCCTTTTAAATGCAAAGGAAGGAACTCCCTTCTAACACTAGAACCCAAGCGCACTGTTTGAGTCGCTTTCTGGAAGGAATACCAGAACTGGAGGCAAGAGAAGAAAAAGCAAAATAAAAGGGGGAGAGCGGGGAGAAGAGGAAGGAGAGTACTGAAGCCCGAAGGCTTCTACATCACAGTTTGGCTTAGACTTGGTTCAATCCTAAACCTTTCTCATAAATATGAGAGGTAAACAGAAGCCAGTAAGTCCTCCCGAAAACTACATCTGAAGCTAATCCACTCTGAGATTTAAAAATACCCAGGAACCTCTGTCTCCGTGAGATTTCATTTTATTACAAGGATCCTGTAGCTCTTTGAATCCAAACTCATATTTGGAGTCTGAGGGTTTCTTAGCCCTCATCTGGTCACTCCTGCTCATTTGCAGAGGAAAATACTGGGCCCAGTGTGGGGACAGAATGGCCAGAGGTCCCACAGCAGGGCTGGAGATCACCCCTGGGCGTAGCCAAGCCCCTCGCCTGCCAGGTTTGCCCCTCTCTATGTGTCCACGGCCTAAGTGCTCCGCGCACAGCAGGTACTCGGTACGTTTGTGTCAAATGAATAAAAACAACAGAACAAGTGATCTGAGGCTTTAACCAAAGGTACTCTACTAAAGGGTATCAGACCAAATCACTTACTTACAGCAAACGAACAAAGAAAAGGAGTTAGCATGTGCTCTCCTGACAAATTCTTCTCAAAGTGCCAATGCTTCCTCAAAGTTTTTCAATTACCTTCTTAGCCAAAGTAGTTAAATCAAAAAGAAAAATTAATATGATATACTGTTATGCTGCTGTGATGTGCCTTAAATGAACTCTCCAAGTACCCAGTCAACATGAGCCTTTATTACTGTCTCTCTCTATTACTTACGGCCAAGCCAGGAGGGAGGTGGTATCACACCCATTTTACAGACAAGGAAGCTGAGGCTCAAAGAAGTTAAGAACTGACCCAGTGACATAGCTAGTGAATGGCAGAGTTGGGATTCAAACCCACACACCTGCATGCTTTCCCCCACTCCTGGGAAATGGGACATGTCACAGCTTATAGATGTTGGGGACTGATAGAGACCAAGCAAATAGGCAATCCCAAATGTTGACCCAGTATTCTCCCACCAATCAGACCTTCAGGAGCTTTACAAAACATTCAGCACACTTGTATTCACAAGTGACTTTCCAGGAGTCGTGAAACAGTGAGGTGAAAATAGGGTTCAGCCTAACCTGTCATCCATGCCATTATCAAACTTAAGTTTTCCAACTTCCCATTCCTCCCCTCACCCAGTCCCTCCCACAGGGACAATTCAGAGCCTTTAAAACCATTCCCAAATCTCTTTCTCCTTACTGGAGACCCTATAAGCAAATTCACTGAAGAATACTGAGGGATTTGGGGTTGATTTGATTAGAGAATAATCTGAACCTATATCATAGCCATTCCCACGTCGGTCTCTCCTACTCCAGCTCCTCCAAGCAAGAGCCCCTCCCGACGCCCAGCCTGTAGAAGGTGGTTGTAGAACTAAAGTGAATTAAACTTGGCAGATGAAAGTCAAGGGTGTAAATCTAAGAATTACGTGAATGTGCTTAGTATAGCCTGGGAAAAGATGCAGCTTCATCTAAGAGCCGTGAGATTTACTGACATGGAAGCCTTCCAGTGGGGGCTCTTATACTCAGCTTTGAAGAATATACTGTATACATTAAAATATTTACCAACCAGGAGAAGAACTGGGCCACCAAATGGAGTCCCCCAAACCGATGGCCCCAGCAGCCAACCCATTCCCTCTTTTAGAGAATTCTGGCCGATCTGCAGACATATGCCCAGAGCGCATGCCTACTTCCAAAAGTACAAGATCCCTGTCCAAGTACAAATCTGTTGTCAGCCTGACGGGTTAGTGCACCATCAGGCACATCTAAGACAAAAAGAGCTCTTCAGAGACCACCTGGTCCAATGACTTCCACACAAGGAAAGAGAATGAATCTATGTGGTTAGGGAAAGTATCCTCAAAACTGATTCTGACTGAGCAAAAGAAATGGCAGGACACAAAGTGCTATAATCTGGATGTTTTTGTCCCCCCAAAATACTAACCCCCAAGATAATCATTTTAGAGGGTGGGGCCTTTGGAAGGTGATTTGGTCATGGGGGGTAGAGACCTCATAAATGGGATTAGTGCCCTTATAAAAGAAGCCCCTAAAAAGACCACTTACCCCCTCCACCATGTGAGGACACAGCAAGAAGGGACTACCTATGAACCAGAAAGCGGGGCCTCACCAGACACCAAATCTACCAATGCCTTGGTCTTGGGCTTCCCAGCCTCCAGAACTGTGAGAAATACATTTCTGTTCTGTATAAGCCACCCAGTTCATGGTATTTTGTTATAGCACCCTGAACAGATTAAGACACAAAGCTCAAACGTAATCTTCCCGGCCAGTGGGGTATGCTGTCCACCCACTGAGAGCATGAGAGACGAGAAGGGAGAAGAGAGAAAGGGACAGTAAGAGAGAGAAGGGGAAGGGAGGAGAGAAGGGGAAGAGAGGAGAGGAGATGGCAGGGAAGGGGAGCGGAAGGGAGGGGAGGGGAGGAGGTGCCAGGTATTAAAAGATTAAACTACCACATCCCTAGGCCCATTTTACAGGTCAAGAAATGGACGTGCAGGATAGAAGGTGATCTGTTCAAGGACACACGGCTGGCTATAGGCCGAGTTGCAGCTAAAATGAAGACCTCCTGATTCCTGGCCTCATCCCTTTCTCCTTTTGCACGTGATTTACATATAAATATATATAGAAAACCAAGACAAGTTTTATTTTAGAAGTACTATCCTTACTATGTGTGACGAACTAACATTTCCTATTGTTCTTTTATAAAGTACTAATCACAACTCACTAAACCCATTTTACAACACACCAATGGGTCATGGTGCATGGTTTGAAAACGCCTGACTCAGATATCTGGAAAGAGTCAAGCCAAGGCCAGAGGTCCCACAGGTGTGCTTTCCAGCCCTGTTGTAGGACCTGTGGCCTTGACTTGACTCTTCCTTTAAGTTCAATTTGAGGGTGCTTATGAATGGAATATGTTAAACATTGATAAAGAGAACTCCTGGCTTCCACAGTTAAAATTTCCCTCCTACAATGTTCACCATCACAGTGGATGCCACCACCATGCCCTAGCTGTGAAGACCAAACAGCGAGGAATTATTCTTAAACTCTTTTTTCAGTCTGCTATGCCCCACCCATCAGCATGTCTCTGTCCTCACCACCCTGGTACAAGCCATCATCGCCTTCCCCTTGGGCTATGACGAAAACCTCTTAACTGGTCTCCCTGTTGCCACCTTGGCCTCCCTACTCTATTCTCTACCAGTGGCCAGAATAATCTAAAAACGTAAATCAGATCACAACAGCCTTCCTGCTCCAAAGACCTGCCACCATCTTAGAACAAAATCCAAAGTCTTTCCATGGCCCAGAGGGCCCCCATGATATAGCCCCACCTGCCTCTGCCCCTCCTCCTCTGCCATACTGGTCATCTTGCTCTTTCTCCAAAAAACCAAGCATGAGCCTCAGGGCCTTTGCACTCATTGCTCTGTCGGCCTGGAGCCCCTCTCCCAACACCAACAACTGCTCTCTTCTTTACTCTGCCCTCCGACCGCATCATCAGGTCCCCAGAGAGAGCTTCCCTGGACACACTGTCTCCTGTGGCCTCATTTCTCTCCTGTCCCTCCCCTTCTTTGCTGTATTCTTTTTTTTTTTTAAAGACAGGGTCTTGTTCTGTCGCCCAGGCTAGAGTAAAGTGGTGTGATATTGGCTCACTGCAACTTCCAACTCCCATGTTTGAGCGATTCTCATGCCTCAGCCTCCCAAGTAGCTGGGATTACAGGCGTGTGCCACCAGGCCCAGCTAATTTTTGGCATTTTTAGTAGACAGGGTTTCACCATGTTGGCCAGGCTGGTCTCAAACTCCTGGCTTCAAGTGATCTGCCCGCCTCAGCCTCCCAAAGTGCTGGGATTACAGGTATAAGCCGCCATGCCCCACCTGCCATATTCTTCTTCAAGGCATTGATTCCCTCCCGTCTTTCTATCTTAAATGCTTTATTGGCTGTTGTCTATTTATTGCCACCACGAGACCCTAAGTTTCATGAGCAAAAGGACTTGGACTGTCTTGTCTACCACAATATCCTCAGTTCCTAAAAGGGGCCTAAATTCAGGGCTGAATGAATAAATGAATGAATGGAAGTGCCTTTCCCAAAAGACAGGAAACTAAACCATTTTGAAATACACTCACCCCAGTCCAAGGTCTTCTAAACTTTCCTGATAAGAGTCATCCGAGGTACTATTTAAAAAACATATATTCCCAGCCCTTCTGAATCAGATTCTCCTACAGAGGGGCCTGGGAAGCTTCAAGCTTGATGAGCACCCCAGGGGATTTGTATCTTGGAAGGGTCTGGGGACGCTGGACCAGCCAGACACGGGGAACAGGTGCACACATAGAGAGCACACGTGCAGGCCATCTGGAGAAGAGCAGAGGGAGAAACTGGTACCAGGTGGGGCCAATGAGGCCAGGGGCCTGGGCATAGGTACTTACAAGGGTCATGTGGCACCTAATAGCCAAGGGATGGGCCAGCGAGGGTGAAGCATCTTTATGTATTTATTTATTTATTTTTGAGACAGAGTCTTGCTTTGCCGCCCAGGCTGTAGTGCAGTGGCGCCATCTTGGCTCACTGCAGCCTCCTCCTCCTGGGTTCAAGCAATTCTCCTGCCTCAGCCTCCCAAGTAGCTGGGATTACAGGCATGTGCCACACGCCCACCTAATTTTTGTATTTTCATAGAGACGGGGTTTCACCATGTGGACTAGGCTGGTCTTGAACTCCTGACCTCAGGTGATCCGCCTGCCTCAGCCTCCCAAAGTGCTGGGAACTTTAAGTCATCCAGACAAGGATTTGAGGCCAAACCGAGAAAGCATTCATCTGATTCTGTAGTCAAACTAGAACCCTTGAATCAGTTCTTCGAGGCAAGAAATAATACAACTGCAGTTTTGCTTTTTTGTTAATTGTAATAAAATATACATAACATAAAATTTGCCATTTTGACCACTTTCAGGTGTCCAAGTCAGTGCCATTAAGTACATTCACATTCTTGTGCAACTGTCACCAACTATATATCACTTTGTAATAACAACTCCCCATTCCCGTCTCTCTTGTCCATGGTAACCCCCATTCGAGTTCCTGTCTCTATGAATTTGAATATTTTTTTTTTTTTTTTTTTTTGAGACAAGGTCTTGCTGTGTCACCCAGGCTGGAGTGCAGTGGTACAATCTTGGTTCACTGCAACCTCTGCCTTCTAGTCTCAAGCAATCCTCCCACCTCAGCCTTCAGAGTAGCTGGGACTACAGACACAGGCCACCATCCCTGGCTAATTTTTGAATTTTTTATAGAGATGGGTTTTGCCATGTTGCCCAGGCTTGCCTTGATGGGTTTCACCATGTTGCCCATGCTTGCCTTGAATTCCTGGACTCAAGCAATCCACCCACCTCGGCCTCCCAAAGTGCTGGGATTACAGATGTGAGCCACCAAACCCAGCTGAATTAGAATATTCTAAGTACTTCACGCAAGTGGGATCATACACTGTCTGTCCTTTTGTGTCTGGCTTTTTTCACTTAGCGTAATGTCTTTTAAGTCCATCCACATTGTAGGATGTGTAAGAATTTCCTTATTCTGACATATTGTTATTCTGAATAATATCCCATCATACATACCACTATCCATTCATCCACTGATGGGCATTAGGGTTGCTTCCAACTTCTGGCCACCGTGACTCATGCTGCTATGAACACGGTGTTCAGGTATCTGTCCAACTCCTGGCTGCGGTTTTGCTTTTTAAGCTGTTTTGCTGGGACATGGAGCAACACCCTGAGGCGGAGCCCAGAGGCTGCTGGTGAGCAGGTTGGCTGGTGGCCACCACTAACTGGCTTGATGGTTCAAAACCAGCCTGGTCAACGTGGTGAAGCCCCGTCTCTATGAAAATACAAAAATTAGCTGGGCATGGTAGTACACCAGCTTTCTACACTGAAAGCTGGTGCTGTGAGGATGGCAGGTGGGCAATGGAACATGGCTGTCACATACAGAACTTTAGAACAGTGACCTTAGGTAAAACAATGCCAGGATGGACTTCAGTCAACTCTCACTTAACTAAGTCTTAAAGCTGTTTGTGAGCCCGAGGACAGGCAAGGAAGGAATCAAGACATAATGAAGCCATCTGGGTGGGTCTGGTCTTTGGTGGCAAGACATTGGAATGAGCCAGTCTGTGACTCAAGTCTGGGTCATAGGCTGCAGGAACCCACTCAGAGCAGAGCTCGGCTCTGAAGAAAGCAGCTTCAGGCTTCTGAGGCTGCAACCCGAAAAGTGGCTTGAGAAGGTGACCCCAATATTGTTTGAGATGCCAAAATTGTTTTCTTAAAAACCTGGGATGATTTCAAATGAAGTGCAAAAAAATGTCCAGAACTGGTAAGTACACAGACACAGAAAGTAGACCAGCAATTGCCTAAGGCCAGGGGTGGGGATGGCAAGTGACAATAAATAGACACAGAGTTTCTTTCCAGGGTGATGGAAATGTTCTAAAATTAGACTGTGGGGACGCACTCTATAAAATGCTAAAATTCATTGAATTCTACACTGAAAGTGGGTGAATTTTACACGTAAATAATATTTCAATAAGACTGCTTTTAAAATAAGTATAGAGATGTTTAAGAATAAACCCATAATATTAATATTTTCAAGATTTTGACCTGCTTGAATAGATCTACATTGCAATACACTATGAAAGACTTCATTGAACAATTTATTTGATTTGAAATTTTAAGCTGAAATCTAAGTTTACATATAATACTAGAGCATTTTAAAAACTTAATCTCCTCTAGCCCAGGCAACAGAGTGAGACTCCATCTCAAAAACAAAACAAGACAAAACAAAAAAATCTTAATCTCTAACCAATTGAAGAGTCTGAAACATTAAATAAATTAAATAAGTAAATCTTAAGATCTGCCATATTTAAGTTTGAGGTATTAGATTTCTATTACGTAAATACTTGAGCCGGGCAGGATGGTGAACACGTGTAATCCCAGCACTGTGGAAGGCTAAGGCAGGTAGATTGCTTGAGCCCAGGTTTTCGAGACCTGCCTGGGCAACAAGACAAAACCCCATCTCTACAAAAAATACAAACACCACCAAGGTGTGGTGGTGCATGCCTGTATCCCAGCCACCGGGGAAGCGGAAGTGGAAGGACTGCTTGAGCCCAGGAGGTTGAGGCTGCAGTGAGCCACGATCCTGCCACTGCACTCTAGTCTGGGCAACTGCGTGAGACCCTATCTCAAAATAAATAAACAAACAAATGAATAAATAAATGCTTGTGCATTAATTGGGCAAATGAAGTATTCAAAAATAACTGTAAATAGATGACATTTTAAAAGCAATTTGAATTGTTATCAGAAGATTAAGTGTGTTAAAGGATCAAACATTAATTAAAGGCCACCCTAAATGTAACTGTTAAAGGCTTATGAATAGAAGAGTAATTCTAAATTTAAAGGTAGCTTCCTAGATTTGTGACTTAAATTTTATTAGAAGCCTTTTCTGTATACAACTGTCATCCCAGTGACATGAAAAAACCTCACATCAACAGAGAAGATAATTAATAGGAATTGGCATCTTTAGGCTGGCCTAAGGGGTGGAGAGTGTGAGTGTCTAGGGTAAAAGAGAACCAGCCCCTACCCCAAAGCTCAGCATAAATTCTGTCCCTGAAAACCTCTACAGTAGTAGAAGAACTTTATTGCTGAGAAACTTAAGACGCTGTGGAAAAAACACAGTTCAAGGAATTGATATTGGCAGTTAACCTGGGGAAGCCCTCATAAATTACATTTTATGTTCACTTAAATAAAACGAGAGAGACAGCACTGCAACACAGATCATATTAATTACATTTTACACACTTCAAATGAGTAATTATAAGCCTTATACGTTTACTTTGCATTTATCCTTCCTCGCCTGCTGAAGAATGTTCCCCTCTCCCTGCAGTTTCCCTGGAATGCTTATACATTTATTTTGCAGTGAGGCAGAAAACATGCCAAAGTGCTTTCTCCTCTGTCTGGCACTCCAAGTCTGATTTTACAACCTGGACACGCTGATGTCTGCCTCTGGGGTTCCCCCACGGCTTCAGAGACAGAGTAACGTAGCTGCTTAAGAAAGGAAGTAGTCCAGATAACCTTTATTTAAGCTACTCAAGCATGGCGGGGCATTAACCCCAAACCTGCCTCCTCCCCTTGAGTCCAGAAAGCTGTTTAGCTTTGCCCAGGAAAATCTCACTCACACAGTCCTCACACTGTCCCACTGTGCCCGGCAACCCCACCTCACTCGGGCAGGCGTCTCGCCCAGGGCTCCAGTCCCTCCCGGCCACACGACCTCTTAAAAGCCCAAGGGATTTTCGCCCATTCTTTGTCCATCTCAAGAGCACCCGGGCAAACCCTGAGCCTACCTAGGCTTCTGCTTTCTTTCCCTTTTCTCCACTCTTGTCCTAGAAGGCAGGAACAGGTCCTGGCTACGACCATGGTAAAGTGGACTGCACAGTGTCCCAAATTCATATCCACTGGGCACCTGCAACCATGGATCACAGTGTACAATCCGCTGCAATCCACTGTGACATGCTATGACCATGATACGGTGGATTGCATGCTGTCCCTTCCAAATTCATATCCACTGGGAATCTCAGAAGGTGACCTCTGGAAATACAGTCTTTACAGATATAATGAGTTAAATTAAGTGAGGTCAGACTAGTGTCCTTATAAGAAGAGGAGAGGACCCACAGAGACACACACAGGGAAGAGGACCATGGAAGACACAGGCGGAGATGCAAGTGATGCAGCTACAGGCCAGGACACGCCTAGGATTGCTGGGAGCCACCAGAAGCCAGGAATAGGCAAGGAGGGATTCTTCTCTAGGGCCTTCAGAGGGAACACAGCCCTGCTGACACCTTGATTTTGGATCTCCGGTCTCCCTTTAGAACTGTGGGAGAAAAAAATTTCTGTGGTTTAAAGCCACCCAGCGTGTGGGGATTTGTCATGGCAGCCTTAGCAAATTGATACACACAGCTTCCCATCTTGTGTGTCCTTGACAAGATACTCAATCTCTTAGCCTCAGTTATCTCACCTGTAAAATGGGGAGAACAATATGTCTACCTAGTAAGGTTGTCGTAAAAACTAAATAAGTTCATCCATGTCACGTGTTTGGAGCAGGGCCTGGCCCAAGGTAAGTGCTCAATAAGCCATAATTAGCTCCCATTTCTAATCGTCCACTCCCTTGTCTTTCTAATTATTTGAGAGTATCTCAAAACCCTCTTATATTCCAACCCAAAATCTCGCTGTTTTAATACAAACACATTAATCAGTGGACACACAACTATTTCACAAACCAGAGAGGAGCTACTGCACAGTCAACAGACAGAAGGGGTGGATGATGTATGCTGGAGGCCTAAGTGCTTTGGCATTGCTCAAGGTGAGTACGAGGCAAGTGCAGGAGGCGGAAGTGGGGCTGTTGAATAAGCACGGTGAGCATCTTTTCTCCAGAAGCAAAGATAGCTGGAAAGACGATCTCTCCTCCAAGGAAAGGCCTGCCTGCCGTGACAGAGCTGGGGCTTCCAAGGCAACACCCACGGACCCAAACCCCTATTTCATTTCCATGTTTTTAAGAGGTAAAGATGGGGATTAGCTTTTTAATTGTTCATTCATATTCTTTTCTTCTGACATTTTACTGGCACAAGATGCCAACAGAGAGAACACTGATTTTAAAAACAGCCCCATGTGCGCTGCATCACTGGAGCCGTGAAGATGTTGACACCCTTCAAATCCAGCAGTTTCCCTCTTGGGAAATTACACCAAGGGATTAATTCAACAGAAACTAAAAGATGGATGTGTAAAGATGTTTGCTATAGAATTTCCCTCGTAATGGCCAAAAATTGAAAACACTCTAGGATATGAACTATCATTTATGAAATTATTCCTATAATCTTGGACCAACCGAAAAATGCTACTGTTATTAAAATAACATGAAGACATGTAAATGGGGTTTAAGTTAAAGCAACAGAATTCAAAATATTATGTGGATCGGGACCTTGGTTGTGTAAATACACATACACATATAAAAGACAGCATATAAAAGTGAAAACAGGCAGGGCATGGTGGCTCGCACCTGTAATCCCAGCACTTTGGGAGGCTGAGGAAGGGAGATCACCTAAGGTCAGGAGTTCAAGACCAGTCTGGCCAACATGGTAAAACCCCATCTCTACTAAAAATACAAAACTTAGCCAGGCATGGTGGCATATACCGGTAGTCCCAGCTACTGGGGAGGCTGAGGCACAAGAATTGTTTGAACCCGGAAGGCAGAGATTGCAGTGAGCCTAGATTCTACCACTGCACCCCAGCCTGGGTGACAAAGTAAGACTCTGTGAAAAGAAAGAAAGAAAGCAGAAACAGAGAGAAGGAGAGAAAGAGAGAGAAAGAAAGAACAACTGTGTTAAAATAGAGTAGTTTTTACACTTTCTTTCATGTTGTATAGTATTCTTCCCACTAAAAATGATGACTCAATGTAAGCCCAGATCCAAATCAACTCTAAGTGTTAAAGATGCTACTGAAAATCAGGCAAGTTCTAAACAAAGAGTTGGAATATCCCCAACAAAAACCTAACAATTCTCTATCTTCAGCCACTGATGTGAATATTGTTACTCAAGGGATCTTTGGATGGGGCGCGGTGGCTCACGCCTGTAATCCCAACACTTTGGGAGGCCAAGGAGGGTGGAGCACTTGAGGTCAGGAGTTTGAGACCAGCCTGGTTAACATGGTGAAACCCCATCTCTACTAAAAATACAAAAATTAGCTGGGTGTGGTGGCAGGTGCCTGTAATCCCAGATACTCCAGAGGCTGAGGCAGGAGACTTGCTTGAACCCGGGAGGCAGAGGTTGCAGTGAGCTGAGATCTCGCCACTGCACTCCAGCCTGTGCGACAGAGTGAGACTCCATCCCCCCGCCCAAAAAAAAAAAAAAAAGAGAAACTGAGAGGACAAGGTATTTGTTTAATTTCTGCATATTTTAGGAATATAGGATGCTTAAATATACTTAAGTTGCTGACATCAAGAAGTGTTAAAGGGGTGAGGGAGATAAAAGCAGGTGTCAGAAGAGATCTGAAAATGAATAGGGGAGGCCCCAGACAGGGGCAGAGGGCGCACACGTGAGCTTTGGGGGAAGCTAGGCTGTGTGTCAAGTGTGGTTGTTGAAATATGGTCAGAGAGAAAAGGCCATTGGAGCTACATCTGATGAAACATGCCCACGGTCCCCCAATCTCCCTCACTCCCTGCTTCCCTTATTGTGAATACAAGATGCAAAGCTGAGCCCCATTCCATAGACCCTCCAAAGATATGGAATGGGATCAGAATGATCCCAAGGAGGGGAAAAAGAGTCAAAGCCACTGTAGTGGTTTTTCCCCAGGGAAATCCAGGGAAACACAATTTTGAGTGGGGTTTCATCTTAAAGTAAAAATTAAAAAGTGTTATGACAAAATGGAGAGACAAAGTCCCATCTTTCTCCAGAAAGTAAGAAAACCATGTACAAGATTTCTGTTGCCTTGATAAGCAGGAAGGCATGGCCCCAGTATGCAACACGTATGTATGGGCTGCGCTTAGATATTAAAATTCCCTCCAAGTTGGCCAGGCAGGTCTATTTGTGCAGGCAAATTAAAAAGCTGTAAGACAATAAGGTGTCTGCAAATGGTTACAGCTACAAGAGGATGTGAAGCTATTTGCATGTCTGTCTCTAGAGGAAGTGGCCAGATGTGTTAGAAACGGTTCCAGTTCAGAGCTCGCAGCCACCTGTGATCTGGGTGACTTTGGGAGAAGGGAAACAGGTACAAGCAGAAGACATTTGGAGTTCCGGCTCTATACAATGCTGAATGCCAGGCAGGCACTTCAGTGAATGTCATGTTATTTAACCCTCCCTTCCTCACTACCATCCCGAGATGTATTATTTCTGTCATACAGATGAGGAAACAAGTGCAGAGAGGTTCTTGCCAACAGTACACAGCTAATAAATGACAGATCCTCTAGGATGATACAGCTGGGAAATGTTTATTATCTCTGAGTGTTCCCAAGAGTGATTGGCCCGTGAGGAGGGCGTGCAGAGGGGACGTGAAATGCGCAGAAAGAACTTAAACTCCAGTTGCATACCTTAGTAAGGATAATAACATGAAAACAGGGGCCTGGGGTTTAAGTAACTCAGTACAGGTAATGGGGGCAGAGGCAACAGATCTGTCTGGTCAAAACGTTGACATCAAAGTCTTCAAGCACAAACACACGCGCACACACACATAACTACCTCAACACTGATTTCATTGCTAGGGAGCAGAGCACCATAGCCAACGGTAGGCTCTAAGGGTGTTAGAATTCCTGCTTCAAATCCTGGCCTCTCCACTAGCCAGCAGAATGATCTTCTGCAAGCTTTCTTAACCCCTGCATCTCTGTTTGCTCACCAATAAGATGGAAATAATGCGAGAACCTGCCTTATGAAGTTATTAAGAGGAGGACATGAGCGGAAAGCACTGAGTGCATTGGCTGCCACAACTCTCAGGCGCACATTTCCATATTTCAATTTCTCTGACATAACAGATGCATCCTACAACCATAGTCTTCTTAGACTGGATGAAATAAGGATATAATGATGATGTTGATGATAATGACATAGTGCATCCCTGACTTCCTTTCCGCCTCCCTCTATCCCATCCCCATCCCCATCTCCATCTCAAAGCCCAAACTCCTGGATGGAGTGTTTGTTCCCAACTTCCCTTCCTTTTTCTTCAAATCTGCTGCAAGTTGAACGCTTTGTTTTCCAAGCCAAGACAAATCTCCTCAAATCGAAATGGCAAAGTGCCACAGCACCAAAATGCCCTGTGCCTTCTGAGGCTGCACCCAAAGGGAGGGCTCGCTCAGATGCAGACAGGCAGCTCCAGGGTAACGGGTCCTTTGAGACCGCCTGTGCCCAAGCCACTCCTCACACAGCCAAGGTCGCTACCCTGAATGTCATGAAGAGCTGGGGCAGTCTCTGTCAGGATAGATCGAGGCGGTGAGTCTTCAGCAGTATCCAGAAAGACCCTCCCCACCCTCCCGCCCACCAAATAACTGCCTCAGCCCTCACTGAGGCCAGAGATCCCAGGCAGTGTTCCTCTAAATCAGCGGTTTCCAGTCACTCTCCAATGTTTGTCCACTACATCAAATCATAACCAGCTTTCCCAAAGTCTGAAAAACTACAAGACGTTGTGGTTCAAATAAATAAACAGGGATAAAATTTTCTCAATTATCAAGCTTTCTCCCATAAAACTTTGTTAAACAGTTGACACAGTTGTGCTTGAATCATATACACAGATATACATATATAAACACAGATAGTACTAATATCTCAACAAATATTAGTATGTCATGAAGACTTGCAGATATCTGCCACCTGGCCAAGCTTGAAGTTTTTCCCCCAGCAGAAGCTAACGAAAGTCAACACCCTGATGCTAGTGAAGGCCAACACCCTTGGGAGCAGGGTCCAAAGTCCACAAGGGTAAGGATGCAAGAAGCATCCGTTTATCAGAGGTTCTACTCAGAAAAGGCTGATGACAGAAGTAGCTCCTGCATTTCCAAGGTCAGGGGGTCAGGGAGAGAAATCAGGACAGAACAGGAGGGCCAGAAAAACACCAGGAAAGGTAGGAAAGGCACTCAGATTTTTGCCTTTCACTTTCTCCTAATCTCAATAAACATCAATATTCAAGGCTTCACTTGCTTTTCACAATGAGTGTACTGGAACTGAAAATTCTAAGACAATTATAAGAAATATGAAAACCCAGGCTGGGTGCAGTGGCTCACGCTTTTAATCCCAGCATTTTGGGAAGCCAAGGCGGGAGGATTGCTTGAGGTTACGAGTTCAAGACCAGCCTGGACGACCAAGTGAGACCCCCGTCTCTACAAAAAAAGGAATCAAGAAGTATGAAAATTCCCCTTCCTTCCAGCTTAAGTATGGAGCCTCAGAAGACTGAGCACCCATTTCTTGACAAAATCCTCCTGGCCCAGCTATATCCTAGAAGTAAATTACAAGTAGAGAGAAAAAGTTGGGCTCCCAACCTTCCAGGAAGCTTTGCAAGGGGCACAATCCTAGCTGGTATAGAGGTTGAAAGTTAAGTTACATATTTTTCTACCATTCTCTGATTGTGTCTGCCATAGTGAATATTCATTTATTTTTCCTTTAATTTATCCATAATCGACATGTCTACCATGCATGAGGGCTTAAAGCTCCACTGAAATAAATTATATCCCATGGTATTTAGAAACAGGCAGCCTAACATCTAATCTAATTGACCTAATTAACCCTTTTCTTAAATGCCCATGGTTTATTATATCAGCCAGAGCATACAGTGAACACTTTTGGCTTTATTGTGGCTGAACAATATTAGAAACTTTAGTCAAATCCAAAACCCAATCTTTAGTTTCAATTTCCTTTCATACTCCAGCTCAAGTCTGAAATCTTCCTTCTTGTAAACAAAAACCACAAAAGATATTCTATCCCCCATTCCCCAAATGTAGGGGAAAGTCACAAATGTTGTCTGGCTTCAATCCCCTAATGAAATAGCTGAAGGGCCTTGAAAGCAAAAAGATGATGTTTTTATTGAAAATTCAGGCCTTTTTCTTCAAATGTCTGTTAGAATAAAAGGGACTGGTAACTTAGGGATGATCTTATGAGATCATCGTCCACAGTCTTCAATTATAAACAATGATTCTGTGTGCTCCTTGATGACCAAAGCTGGTGGAGAGTATGGTGTTAACCCAGATGGTTCAGAAGCAGCAGAGGATCCGATACATCACTTCTGGTCATCTTGATACTGCTGGACCTTAGACATTTAGCTTTTATCACCAATTATGTTTTGGCTTAAACAGTTATTCAAATTACCTTTCATCTCTGGGATACAAGCTGGTTGTGTGTAGTGGGGCTACAGAATTAGAACGGGCAACAAAATTAAAGCAGGCAATGTGTGGATGTGCCCTCCCCTGCTGGGCTGCTGAGGAATACACCCCGGGTAGGGGGTGCGCATCCACACATTGACAAATGAAAGTTACCCACGTTGCAATACATCATTCTCTTGAAATTTCATTTGAGATAAAACAGTAAGATAGTAGCCCATTTCTTACATGGGAATGATAATAATGAATGCCTGTTTTGCTGTCTGTTCTGACATGTGCTCCACACTTACCTTCACTGTCCTTCATTTTAAAGATGAGAAATCCAAGGTCAGGGAGGTTAAGTGATGCCCCCAAGGTCACAAGATCAATCGCTGGCATCTCCACTCTATCAATGCAACAAAAATGGAGGCTTGGCAACATCAAGTGACTTGTCCAGGGGTGAGACCTAAGTGGTAGGGCAAAGACTTCAACCCAGGTAGATGGGACCCAAGTCTAGTCTTATTCCCTCTACACAACAGGTGCCTCCCGTATGAAGGCTAAAAGAAAGAGCAGATATTCACTGAGCATCCACATGGTACTAGAAGCCCAGGAATGGAGGAGGAAACAGACCCAACCCTCGCCAAGCTTAAAGGGCAAGCAGAGCTTCTGCTCTTCTTCAAGCATCTCTCTCTCATTCCTTAAGGGTAACAAGGAAACAGGGGCATGACACCAAGCCCCTTGATAAGTACCTGGGCACCTTCTCATGGCCTCTTCTGGTCAAAGGCAGCATCAAGTTGCTTTTCATATCTCTTACTTTGAGTAGGGCCAGGACCAAAATAAGCCCTCAACAAACATTTTGCATTTAGTGAGTTAATTAATCTAGCTTTGAGGCTGAGACAATTGCATGTCACAAGATCCCAACATTTTCCTAGCTTTTACCTGAGAACATGAGGGGTTTGGCTCTCACATGGCAGTCTATCTCCAATTAACGCTGTTGGCTTTTCATGGCCTCCTCAAGAATTCCTATCTCAGAGAGCTTGCTGAGTGCTTTCCATGGCTTACATGTGAATCACTCTTCACACGGCAAGGACAGTGACTAAATAGTATCAGACAGAACTTTGGGATTCTGGGACAGAATAAACCATGCCAGAAAGCTGATGATTCAATTCTCCACTTTTCAATCCGTGCTGTCATCCCAGAGAGAGAGCCAACGTACCCAGAGCTGTCATCACAATAGAGGCAGGGTTCTGAATATGCAATCAGAAAGATAAAGCTCTTACAAAAGACACTCAAACAGAAAGATCTGCTCAGAGACAAAGACTGATTCTCCCCAAATGCAGGAAAAGAAAAATGGAGAAGTCACCAAATCTATACATGATTTTTGGAAGAATACTCAATTCAGGAAAACTTACCATTAGCTGTATTACATTACAAGGCATCTAGCTCAATGGAACTCAGGGTTCAAGGACTGCGAAGATCCAAGCAGTGGCAAGTAAATGGGTCTGGAGAACAGGAAGTCAGTGGTGGGCTGAGAGCCTAACCAGCGATGTGACCTTAGGTCAGGACCACCCCCTGTTTCTGGGTCTCAATATCCTCATCTATAAATAAGGGGGGATTTAGTCTATATAAGATTCCTTCCAGCTGCAAAATTCAGTACTTCTGCACCTCCCAGTCCACTCCCTTCTACCGCTGTGAACCTCACCAAAATTCCACTGGCCCCATACTCCAGCCCTGAACAGGCCGCCTTTTGTGGACTTCCCTCAGTGCATGGTAACCACAGAAATAAACCCAAATACACCAAAAAATGTAAATGGGTCGTGAGTGCTGTTACACTTATGAAGTCAGCAGTGTGAAATGTATAACAAGATTGTCTACAGATCTTTTGTTGACACGTGGTAAGAAAAATCTCCTCTTAAGTATAAAAAGGCCCATTTGTCTGGTTCTCAACCAGATCGGTCTTGAGTCAGCGGCATTTGAAACCGGAGCCCCAGTCATAACTGTGGGCTGCCCTTACCCGACACACACATAGGAGGAAAATTTGGATTTTTCACAGATATCCTCTATTCTGCCATGGGAGCCTAGGAAAGCAGAGGAAGTTGCCCTTGGCATTGACCAGACAATGAACTCATCATCCTGCTTCACCCAGAAATAGAAATGAAGCGTTAAACATAGCTCACTAGTGTCTGCTTCAGCATTACAGAGTGAGGTTAAGTTGCCTAAGAAAGTAGAGAGTGGGAATGCTTACTTAATCCATGATAATGAAGCCTACCACCCCGATAATCCCACCACCCCACTGTCAGCTGAAAGCATTTATTAAGCATCTAGTGTGTACACAGCCCTTCCTTCCTGGAGTGTTACAAAAGGAGCTCTCAAGTTTGGGCTGCATGAACACAATGTGAGTGTACTTCATGCCACCGAACTGTACACTAAAAATGGTTAAAATGGTCAATTTTATGTTACGTATATTTTACCATTTTCTTAAATACCAAAAAAAAAAAAAAAAAGGCAGGCTGCAGCCCTCAGATTTACCAATCATACTGGCACAAAACAGAAACACTCCGCCACACAGATGTTTCCAGCATGTCCCCAGAGTGTCTGGGGCTGGTGAGAATAACGTTTGCCCTGGCCCTGAGTGGCCGTGGTCTTTTGTTGAAGCACCCCACCCGCAGCCTCGGATTGAATCCACTGTCATTTCCACCTCTCTGGAGTCTTAGTACCGAGGTCTAGAGATTCTCCAACACGAATGTCCGTCAGGGGAGCCTGGGATGGTGTCAATGCAGACTCCTAGGCCCCCAAAATCCAGATCCTGAATCAATAGGCCTATCTCGGGGCCCGGAAATCTGCCCTTTTAAACATGTTCCAGGTGATTTTTAAGGATTTGGGAATGAATTAAAGGCCCTGGCTAAATGGAAGTGGGTGGATAACCAAATGCAGCCTTCGCATGGGCTTTGGAAATGACCAGAGACTGCAGCCATGGGAGGTGCTCCCAGCTCTTGCTCTCCAGTTCCGAGCTCTTCCCTGAAGAGTCCGTTGCTCTTCTCCAAGTTCTGGGAGGCCCCTGACCAAGTCCCTGAACCAGTGACAGGCTCATATATATGGTTCTGCCACCTTTCCCATTCTAGTGGATGGTCACCCAGAACCGGAACTCCCAGAATCTAGGCCCAGCCCTCTGCCACGCATTTTGCATCACTGCACCTCAGTCTTCCCCTCTGCAAAATGGGCCTGCTAATACCTGCCCTGGCTTCTGCTAGGCCCCTTGTGTCAGGGATTCCAGCCCCTGTTCTCCCAAGTGTGTGACCTTGGGCTCTTTAGGTTTCACCTCTCTGGGTCTCAGCTTCCACATCTTGAAAGTAGGAATAAAAACAGTACTTAGTTCATAGAGTTCCTGTGAGGACACAGTAGGCTAAGGCAAGAAAAGCTCTCCTGCCACTGAGAAGCTGAGTGAACACTTAATGTGAACCACCATCACGCCTGTGAGTAAGTTGATGTGGATATACTGTACTTGGGAGGGAACAGGCATAAGAGAGAACAGTTCTCACACTTCTATTTTAGAGACCAAAGCTCATGCACACATGCCACCCACCCACCCGAGGGCCATGATTTGTAATCACAGGGTGGGTGGCATGCGTGCACGAGCTCTGGTCTCTAACAATAGAAGACAAGAATGAATTTTGAAGAAGCTAAGCCTTTTATTTACAATGTTGAGTTCCTCTACTCCCCAGGCAAAGACCAAGGAATACCCCGATAAGCAATTTCTGAGCACTGCCAAAGGAGGGAAGGGCAGGACCGGCCCTTCTGATGAAGCAGTGGCCTCCAAACCTGTTGTCTGCAGAACAGCCTCCTTCAGAAGGGGACAACTAGGTGGCTCAGCATCCTTTACCCTGACAGCTGGCTCACGCAGGCCAGGCCGCAGGCTGCACTCCACCCAACCCCACAGAACGGCACCTGCTGGCCACTCAGCAGCTCACTCGGAACACACTCAGGAATTTCCTTCAAACGGACAAGATATTCCTGCTCCCAGGCATTTCTTTGCCTTTTCAGTTGTCTAAGTTAAGACCCCTTCACCTAGATTATCACAGAGGACTCGCGGAGGCCTTCCTGGCACCCTCCTCCCTGCAGTGCCACTACCCTGCATGTCTTCTTCAGAGCACTGTCCCCACCCGACATGGCCTCATCCCTGTCCCCAGTTCCTCCTCCAACCCTTAATGGCAAGCTCTTGGAGCCTCTTCTGTTCATAGCAGGAACACTGTCTGGCACACAGCAGACACTCAGAAAATACTTGTTGGCCGGGCGCGGTGGCTCAAGCCTGTAATCCCAGCACTTTGGGAGGCCGAGACGGGCGGATCACGAGGTCAGGAGATTGAGACCATCCTGGCTAACATGGTGAAACCCTGTCTCTACTAAAAAAATACAAAAAACTAGCCGGGCAAGGTGGCGGGCGCCTGTAGTCCCAGCTACTCGGGAGGCTGAGGCAGGAGAATGGTGTAAACCCGGGAGGCGGAGCTTGCAGTGAGCTGAGATCCGGCCACTGCACTCCAGCCTGGGCGACAGAGCAAGACTCCATCTCCAAAAAAGAAAATACTTGTTTACTGGATTGTGCATCCTGTTTAGGGCAAACACAAAGCCCAGTCACCCTGGGATCGTCCCAGTTTATGCCTGTGGTCCTACAGTCTTTTTTTTTTTTTTGAGACACGGTCTCACTCTGTCACCCAGGCTGGAGTGCAGCGGCACAATCTCAGCTCACTGCAGCCTCTGCCTTCTGGGTTCAAGTGATTCTTGTTCCTCAGCCTCCTGAGTAGCTGAAATTACAGGTGCGTGCCCCCACACTGGCTCATGTCTTTGTATTTTTAGTAAAGATGGGGTTTCACCATGTTGGCCAGGCTAGTCTTGAACTAGTGAACTCAAATGATCCACCCGCCTTGGCCTCCCAAAGAGCTGGGATTACAGGCCTGAGTCATCATGCCCGGCCTCTACAGTCATTTTTAATAGCTCCTTTTTCTAGTCTAACAAGTAGCTGGGTTTGATAATACATCTTGCACTGTTTTGATGAGAGGTGATACAGTCCAGGGGTTAGGAGCAAGAAAGGTCTGGAGTTAAACAAACTTCAGCATCAGACCTGAACTGCCACTTCCTCCTGTGTGGTGATCCTAACAAGCCATGACCCTCTCTGATGAAAGTGTCCACAGCACTTCAGGAGACTGAAAGCCTGTGTGTACAAGCACTGACAAGTGGGACACTGGAGGCATTCAGTCAACATGGTTCTCAATAATATTGTTTGTTGCCGGGTGCAGTGGCTCACACCTGTAATCCCAGCACTTTGGGAGGCTGAGGTGGGTGGATCACCTGAGGTTGGGAGATCAAGACCAGCCTGACCAACATGGAGAAACCCCGTCTCTACTAAAAATACAAAATTAGCCAGGCATGGTAGCGCATACCTGTAATCCCAGCTACTCGGGAGGCTGAGGTGGGAGAATCGCTTCAACCCAGGAGGCGGAGGTTGCAGTGAACTGAGATCACACCACTGTACTCCAGCCTGGGCAATAAGAGCAAAACTCCATCTCAAAAAAAAAAAAAAAAAAAAAAAAAAAAAAAAAAACTATCTGTCCTCCAAAGACAAACTACTGAGTCCACCACCTGCTAGCTATGTGGCCTCAGCTAATTAACTTATCCTCTCGGCCATTTTCTCATCTCTAAGATGAAAAAAAGAATTCCTAAGTTCCAGGTATTAGATGATATCATTCAGGAAAATCACAGTGGGCTGGGTGCGGTGGCTCACACCTGTAATTCCAGCACTTTGGGAGGCCGAGGCGGGTGGATCACCTGCGGTCAGGAGTTCGAGACCAGCCTGGTCAACATTATGAAACCCCATCTCTACTAAAAATACAAAAATCAGCCGGGTGTGGTGGTGGGCACCTGTAATCCCAGCTACTCGGGAGGCTGAGGCAGGAGATTCGCTTGCACCTCACAGGCAGAGGTTGCAGTGAGCGGAGATCATGCCACTGCACTCTAGCCTGGGTAACAGAGCGAGACTCAGTCTCAAAAAAAAAAAAAAAAAAAAAAAAAAAGCAAAAAAGCACAGTGGCTTGCATATCCTGAAACTGAATAAATGGTAGCAATTGTTAATACTGTTGCTATTTCTTCTAAATTCCCGAGTCGCTTGAAGGCAAGAACCTTGTGTATTCACTTCTGTATCCCTAATACTAACTGCCTGGCACTTTTTGTTGCAGGAAGGAAAGGAGTAGGCTTCTTTCTGAGGTCCCGCCATGCTCATCACCAGTGAGCTTGGTTCCTGATTTCAGAGAGAGGCATGGATGGGACACCGAGAAGGCACGTGGCTTGGGTGGGCTGCACAGTGCTGAAAGGTAGACAGAGGATCTGCTGGAGTGTGGAAGGTTTACAGATGGTAAAATCCGCAGCTGCTCGCACACCTACCAGTGGGAGGGGGAGGCTTGCAAATGTTAAAAATGAGTCAACTTTCTCATATACAACAAGAACAACGACGAAGACAGTTGAGGAAGAGAGGAATAAACAGGGTGTGGGTGGACAAAAACAGGTACCTGAGCCTGGCTCTTGTGAAATGGAACCCTTTAGGAGTAGAGGTGGGGCAGGGAGGGCAGTCACTGGTTTACTGCAGATCCTCCCAAATAGGTTGGATCACAGCCGAGCTTCCAGATGCTCACTTCGGACTCCTCTGACACCACCGGAGAGATCAAACCCCAGGGCATGTGGGTTTTGTAGGTTGTCAGATATGTCAAGACCACTAACTGTTTCTATCAGAATTGAGAAATTCTGCAGACCGTGGAGGGGGCTGTTCAGACGGCCCAGTGCTCTGACCACACGCAAAGGAAGTTCCTTTCGCAACCCGTCCTCTTCCTCCAACTGTAAAGTAAGATTATGAAGCAGAATCAAGAGACTGCACTGAACCTCAAAAGGGAAAGCCCAGGGTTGGGGACTCCCAGTGCAGTGTGGTCAATGGTGCCACCCCAATACCACCTGCACCAACATCACCTTCAATAGCAGGACTTATTCCCCCATGGCTCCATAAACTGGGCAGATCAATGGAGAAGGTGCAGCCTGAGAACCCTGGAGGTATCCCCTAGAATCTGGGCCCCAAATTCCAAGCTTGGAATCTCCCTACTTCATTATGTTCT
Organism: Theropithecus gelada; assembly: GCF_003255815.1. NCBI lineage: Eukaryota > Metazoa > Chordata > Mammalia > Primates > Cercopithecidae > Theropithecus > Theropithecus gelada. Next base: position 63,691,701 of record NC_037679.1, on the reverse strand, counting down.
TAGGCCAGGCCAAACAATTCTGTTGCTGATCAACCCAACAGGTCTGCTGTACCTAACAGCCATGACGCACTCAGCCACAGAGCTCTGTGTGATGAAGATGCAAAATGGACTCAGACGTCCTCTGAGCTCTTCCCCTAAGTTTTGAAGCTAACTGCTCAGAACAGAAAACTGAGATTGTAAGAGACACTGGTCTCGAAGTAAACTGTCCACAAATCCTGAGGATCGTTCCTTTGAACAAATGCATCCGGTTGTTTTTGTTGTATGCGTTTTTTTTATTCAGAATATAAAATGTTCTGAAAAGCTATGGAGTCTCACAAATTGAGCTCTAGTGACTAAGATGGTAACTCCAGGAGGGTTCTCTATTCCTAGAATTTCTTCCGCCAGAATAACCAAGTTGAGAAGTTTGTCAAATTTTGTTTCATAAGCTAGTAGTTTTACTTGTATTTGGAATCTAGAGGCAGACAATTGGGTACCAGTCCTGACCCTGTCACATCCTGGCTCTACGACCGTCGATACTAACCCTCTCCATGCTTCAGTTTTCTCCTCTGTGAAATGGTGATGAAAATAATAATACTTACCTCTCAGGAGTGTTGTGGGGATTAATGAGCTAATACATGAGAGCAACTAGAAGAGTACCTGGCATACTCTTAGGTACTTTATTCAGTAAGTATTTCAAAAAAGTCGCTACATACATAGACTGTCTTAAAGAGCTAATGACCTACTTTTATTTTTAAAGATCTCCAATGGCAGGTTTCAACTTTTAGCTTAGAAATAGAGAGGCAGTATAAAATAGTGGTTAAGAGCATGAACTATAAAGCCATATTGCCTGGGATTGGATCCCAGCTCTGCCTCTTTTTCACTGTGTTAATTTGGTCAAGTTACTTAACCTCTCTGAACTTCAGTTTCCTTATCTGTAAAGTGGAGATAATATTGCCTCCAGGTTCAAGTGAGTTGATAAACACAAGCCACATTATAGATAACAGTAGAGTATGACAGTTGCTGCTGTCATTGTGTCTCTAGGGGAGGTCCCATCAGCAGCTCCCATGATCACATTTGTAAAATGTCAAGATGCCATTCAAAGTCCCAGGAAGCAACGAGGTAGCCAGCCATTCTCTTCGCATCTCAGCTCTGTTGGAAGGTGCTGACCTACAGCTCATCAGTAAATGTGTACCAAGCAGAAATCAGTTAAAATCAGCCACACTTGCTGCTGCAGTCTCCTCTGTCCCCATCCCATGGCAGGGCTGAGGGCTAAGAAGGCAGACAGAGGAGCTGTTGCAAGGACAGTGGGAGGGGGGCCGCTGGCACAGTACCTCTTGCTGCTCCATGGCAACGGTAGCTGCTAGACAGCGGAGTAGCAGCAACACACCGCAGCAAGAGAGGACAGCCTGACTCCTCTCGCCAGGCAAAGCACCAGGCCATTCACGAGGCCGGAAGACAGGAAGACCCCGGCCCAAAACAGCAGCCCTGATCATGGGACCCAGCCCAACCTCTGACTCCCGGCACAGAAAAACAACACACATACGAGTTCTTCCTCCAGGCTCACCTGCCCTGGGAAGTCACAAATGCACAGACAAACTTGGTATCTCTGTCTTAGTCTACTCCTGCAGATATAACAAAATATCCTAGACTAAGGAATTTATCAATGTATTCCTAACAGTTCTGGAGGCTGGGAAGTCCAAGATCAAAGCAACAGCTGATTCGGTGTCTGGCAAGGCACCAAATAGTGACGTCTTCTGTGTCCTCACATGGCAGAAGGGGTGAAGAGGCTCCCTCAGGCCTCTTTTATAAGGGCACTAATTCCATTCATGAAGGCAGAGCCCTCAAGACCTAATCACCTCCCAATACTATTGCATTAAGGATTAGGTTTCAACACTTGAATTTGTGGGAGGTACACAAACATTCAGACCATGGCAACCTCTAAACTTTGCATGCAGCTCATGGGTTGTATGGCCCTGGATCCTTGCTCAACATTGTCAGGTACACAGGAAAAAATTCACAGGAGAGCTCATGCTAGGTGGAGCTGTAAGGCTCTCACTGGGGACAGAATGAAGTGTTTCAACAGGAGTGAAACTAGAGGTACTTCGGGTAGGCAGCAGAGGGGATGATTCCTGCAGGAGGGAGCTGGATCTTAAAGGACAAAAGGAAATAAAGGAAGAGGCAGGAAGAGAGGGACAATGACATAAGCCTCATAAAACATCCACCCAGGGAAAACCTTTCTACCCAAAAAGAAACTCATCATTTCAAACAAATATCTCTCTACCCTCTAGAAAAGGATTGCATTTTCTGCCAGATCTAATGGAAGCAGGCAGATATTTTGTAACTGTACCTCTCTGCCTAGCAAAAAATGTTCCAATTTGTCAGTCATCCTCCATCTCAGGTGCATTCTGTCTGCTCCAGGTGATGTGGCCCATCCGACCCATGCAGCTCATTTTCCCAAATATTCCCGCAGCTCAAACCTGGCAAGCATAAGGGCTATGCTATTTTATCAGTGTGATAGTGTACTCCATTCTTTAGAGACAGCAGCAAGTTTTGCAAATTGGTCCTGATGGAGAACCTCACATTTAAATGTACTGGGCGGGAGGTGTTCCATCAGGAACAATTTGCACAACTTGGCAACATAAATTTTACATGTGTATGTGTGTGTACATGCACATATGTGTGTGTATATATATTTATATTCATTCACCTTACAAGAAGACTGCCTTACACTAGATACTTAAGTCTCTGGGTCTCAATTTCTGTAACTGTAAAAGTATACATTTTCTCAGGCTCAGGCACTATGGGGAAAAGATTCTAAGGTTCCATTCAGGTTCAGCACAGAGAAAGGTGCTGGGATCCATTAGTGATGTCTGCTGTGCTCACACTAGGGGAACATGGGAGGTGTATGTACCTATAGGTGTTTGTAATTTCCCAAACAGAGGGTAATTTCGACTTTCTAAAGACCTATTCTTTCAAACATTCTGAGGATTGAATTATAAAGGCCACACTCATGGGTTCAAAGGACTCCCTCTGCTGCAAAGAGAGGAACAATGCTGTCTGTGTTAAGAAGATCCCTCCAGAACCCACCCTCACAATCCCCGAGAGCACACCTCACAGGCCCTCAGGTAAAAGTCACAAAGTTGCTCCTCTGCCAGGACCTGTGGGGATGGAGGAATGTCTTCCAGCATGAGAAACCAAGCGTTTTTGTTCAGCTGTTGAGTCACAGTAACTTCTGCGAGAGTCTAAAATTACTTCCATTATGAGCGGCTTTCATTTTGTAGGCAGACCGCCCCCCACTCCAACCCCTAGATGTACTTTAGAAGAAAGAACAGAGAAGGGAGAATTTCACACGTGACAATAAGGACTGGAATAGACTTTGAGATAGGGCTTAGGGGAAAGAACAGAGAAAGAAGTAATTTATGGGGGACCATAAAGCCTCAAAACCTCTCGGTGAGGAATATTCTAGATTCCCATGAGAGCAGTGACACTGAGGCACAGAGTCATCAGGTTAACTCTCATGAACATCACATGGCCAGAGAATGGTTTCCAAGCCCTCGTTCTTTGCATGCCACAGTCATGCTGCCTGGACATACTCCAGAAGGCTGAGTGTATCCAGAGAATCTAGAACATTCACAGGCCTGGGAATAGAGGCAAAGGGGGAAGCACAAAGGAGTGAAAATGTGGCTGCCACACAGGCCATCCCTGCTCTCCTAAGAAACGTGGTAAGCACAGGCCTGCAGGTTCTGTCCCAACTTCTCAACAACCATAGCCATTTCCCTGTGGCAAACACAGGGAGAAAATGGTACACAGTGTTCCTTTCTCTCTAAGAGGTGAGCCAGAAGTCTGCCCAATTTCAAGGGTCTGCTGAGGAGAACAACAGAGCACCCTAATTAGCCCGGGTTTCCTAACAACTATACTGGTGATGCCAAAGCCACACAAATCCCCGGGTCTCCTCATCCTGGAGCATTTGTTCTGCTCTCACTCCCTGCCCCACTGCCTGAAGACTCCTCAAATACTGGTGATAGAGCATCTTAGCGCTGGGGGCTTCCTGAGCCATGGGTTAATACTCAGGTAGACAATTTACAAAAGTCCTAGAGGCCAGGTGCAGTGGTTTACGCCTGTAATCCCAACACTCTGGGAAGCCGAGGCAGGTGGATCTCTTGAGGTCAGGAGTTTGAGACCAGCCTGGCCAATACGGTGAAACCTCGTCTCTACTAAAAATACAGAAATTAGCCCGGCATGGTGGCATGTACCTGTAGTCCCAGCTACTTGGGAGGCTGAGGCAGGAGAATCGCTTGAACCTGGGAGGTGGAGGTTGCAGTGAGCCAAGTTCACGCCACTGCACTCCAGCCTGAGCGACAGAACGAGACACTGTCTCAAAAAAAAATAAAAAAAAAGTCCTAGAAAACATGGAGGCTGCCCAGGTGGTCCCAAGAGTCCCCTCCAGGATAGGAATTCAGAGGCATCTACAGCTGGTTTCTCCTTCTACCACCATTCACCACCAGGGAACTCTTGAGTCCCCACCACTGGAGTCACCCTAGGTGTGAAAGGCAAATTATATTATTTGGGGGGAAAATAATACTGATGTGGTTTGGCTGTGTCCCCACCCAAATCTCATCTTGAACTGTAGCTCCCATAATCCCCACATGTCACAACAAGAACCTGGTGGGAGGCAGTTGAATCATGGGGGTGGGTTTTTCCCATGCTGTTCTAATGATAGTGAGTAAATCTCAAGAGATCTGATGGTTTTAAAAAAGGACAGATCCCCTGCACACACTCTCTTGCCTGCCACCAGGTAAGATGTGCCTTTGCTCCTCCTTCACCTTCCACCATGATTGTGAGGTCTCTCCAGCCATGTGGAACTGTGAGTCCATTAAATTTCATTTTCTTTATCAATTAGCCAGTATTTATTCTTCATAGCAGTATGAAAATGGACGAATACAAATACATTGGCAAAGGATCACTGACTTGCGTCTTGGACAATTCTAACCCTAGGCAGACTTAGGGAAAAAAGAGACAAGATTTAACAAGGCTTAATATTGGGAGGGAACTAGGCTCCGAGAGCCTTGCAGTGAGGGGCCACAGGAATATCATAACACCAGCAGTTACATTGTTTGCAGACCTGCTAAACCCTGAGCACTGTGGTTCCAGCTTCAGAGGCACTATCGCATTTAATTTTCTCAAGAGCACCATGAGGTGGACACTATGATCTCTACTTTAGAGATAAGAAGCTGAGGGATTGAGAGATGAGACGACTTTCCCAAGGCAACACACTAATCGTCATTCATCCAACATAGATTTATTCCACATGTGGCTCCGGCGCTGTCCCAGATTGGGAGCCACAGAGTGGCAGAGCGGGATCCACACCCAGGTGTTTGGACTCTGGAGTGTGTCTGGGCTTCTGTAATGCCCCAGTGGGCTGGTCCCCAAGGGAAACATCAGGTGTTTGCTGAACTATGAAGACACACAGAGGAGACCCACCTGAGAAGCTCAGGTCTCAGCCCACTCTGGGGGGTGCTCATCCTTGGAGCTGCAGAAAGGGGGAAGACTAGGGGGAAACACGGTCTCATTAGAGCTCTTGGGGGCAGAGACTGAGTCTACCTGATCCTCGATGTTCCTGGGTATCTCCACGTAGATCTCAAATAACTGTCCCAGGAACATGTTCCAGCCACACCTTAGTAGTGCCAGACCCCAGAACCACTTACACAGAGGGTAACCAAGAGCAGGCTGTGGAGTCAAATGACAACTGAGCACCTATAAGAAACTGAGAAATGTTCCCCACGTGATCCATTCCAGGGCCAAGCAGAGCCTACCCCAAACCCCTCCCGACCCACACAACCCCAGAGAGCCCCTTACATGTGCATTGAAAACCACCAAGAGCAAACATCCACAACCACTCCCACCAGATCCAGAACAAGAACACCAACCCCCACCATCTCACCAGTCTACCCCATGGAAGAAGGATGGGTTTATTTCCTGCCAATTTATCATGGAAAAGGTCATGTTCTGCAAGGCTATTAAACAAGCTAAAATTACATTTATGGATGAAAAGGCTATTATGACTGTTGAAGAATTCATGCATGGCACACTGGAGATAATCAAGGTAAACAAAAAAATCTTCAAGCTGATGGATGGTGTGACCTAGGAAATACAAAGATGAATGAGACAAAGATCCCCAAGCTTTCGTGGGAGCACACAGCCCCTTGAGCAAGAGTGAAAAAGGCTACTATGGAAGTGATCATAACGACTGCTTTGAGTATTTCCTTCATGCTGGAGATGATCTAAGCACAGCAGACACTATCAGCTCAACAATGGCTGAGCACAGTGGCTCACACCTGTAATCCCAGCACTTAGGGAGGTAGAGGCAGGCGGGTCACTTGAGGTCAGGAGTTCAAGACCAGCCTGGCCAACAGGCAAAACCGTCTCTACTAAAAATACAAAAATTAGTCAGGCTTGGTAGCAAGCGCCTGTAATCCCAGCTACTTGGGAGGCTGAGACACGAGAATCACTAGAACCCGGGGAGACGGAGGTGAGGTTGCAGTGAGCCAAGATCACACCACTGCACTCCAGCCTTGGCAGCAGAGCAAGACTACATCTAAAAAATATAAAAATAAAAAAAGTAAAAATAAAAAAACACTTCCCAACAACCCTCTATGAGGTAAGTTCTGTTACTACCATGCCCATTTCACAGATGGGGAAACTGAGGCCCCAAAATGGTAAGCCAACACAGTGGAGAATCAAGAATGCCCCTTTAACCCATTCTGTGCTTTGAGAAGATGCCAAGAGGCAGACAAATGTCCAATAATCATGAATTGCCACCCCTGTTGCCTATATGAGATTTCACAAAGTCCTGTCCCTCATGCTCAGGTGGGGCCCCCAGAGACTCAGCCCTAACTCAATGTAGCTACCGGACCCTGGGCAGGCCTGGCAGGCAGGCTTTCTGGTCCTCTGTGAGATAAGGATTGGATTAATAATGCCTAAGCCCCCTTGAACTCTAAAATCATGCAACTAAACCAGGATACGATCACCTTTCATTGGATAATGATTTTGATATCATTGAAAAATGGGTGCTGAATTCTCAACACACTAAACCAACCAATTTGCCAACAGGACAAAGTGCAGTCACTTTAGCCTGAGGAGACTTTTGAGTTTTGCTCTAGGCCAGGGAAGGCTCTGGAAGGCTCAAGCAAAGGCTCTGACCACAATTTGGGCTCTGCACTTTTTCCTACCAGAGTAACTCAGGTGCATTTGGGAATGGTAATTCCCAAATCACATCTGTCCCCCTAGAGCTGGTTTTCCTAGCCCTGTCCACTTGACCTCTGTGGGACCTGCGCCCTCTCCTACTAGCATAAGTAGCCTCCTCCGTCATGGCCCATATTTCTGCAAATCAATTCCATTTCGGGTGGATGACAGCACTGCTAGGAACAACACCAACCAACCAGAGCACTAGTGTCCCCTGCCATGTCAGTGGCATTTCTGGAAATGAGGCCCAGCCAGGAAGGTAGGGGCAGGAAAGGGACCAGATATATCCAGAACAGAAACACCAGATTGGAACCAGGGGACTGAGCAGTAGGAGCTATTGAAGGTATGAGCTCTGGAGTCCAGCATTCCCAAGTTCCAATCCCTCCTCTGATTTCTCTAAGCCTCAGTCTCTCTAATCCCAGCTACTCTGGAGGCTGAGGCAGGAGAATCGCTTGAATTTGGGAGGCAGAGGTTACAGTGAGCCAAGATTGCGCCACTGCACTCAAGCCTGGCGACTGAGTGAGACTCTGTCTAAAAAAAAAAAAAAAAAATGGACCTAATAACGGATCTACACAATAAGACCGTTGTGAGGATTAACCGGAAGTAGCACCTATGAAACCCTTAGCGCAGTGGCTGGCACAGAGCAAGCATTCAGTGACAATAATAATACAGAAGATACAGGGCGTTGTTTTCCATTAGACTCCAGCAGAATCAAATCATTTCCAATTCAAGCTGTGGGTGAGCCCTGAATCGTTTCCACTTCACAGTTGAGAATTATCTTTTATTTTGCTGTGGCAGAGACTTCACTTGTTCCCCAAAACCTGGTCTTGCCTTCTTTCATAGTGTTAGAAAGTGAGTCAGGCATGCTGGCACCCAGAATAAAGACCAGTTAAAAACCCCTTTCAGCAAGAAGTATGCCACATGGCCCAGTTCTGGCCAATGGGATTGTGAAGACACCCTTTGTCACTGTTCCCCCTTTCCCTGCAAGGGTAAGAATGTAGTGGAGGGCCATCTTGGGCTACATGGATAAGGTCAACACTCAGTGTGGGGGCAGAACAATAAGATGGGAGGGGTCTAGTCTTCCAATGCCATGGCGTCGCCGCATCAGGCCATGTCAGGACTGTTTAGTGAGAGATGAACTCCCATCTTCTGTAAGCCATTGCTATTTGGTTGCCATGGAATAGCAGTCAGTCCTATAACCTAACACACTCATGTTTCTTCATCTGACCCTCACAAGTAGCACATGAGGTTGGTAAAATTATCTTACTCATCTCACAGATGGGAAAAAGTACCATAAGGAAGTTAAGTGACTAGTCCAAGCCAAACCCCTCTAAGTGACTGAGCTAGAATTTTGGCTCCAATTTGAGTGCTCTTCTCCCAGATTATGTGACACTTCTGTTGCAGACTCGGACCCCAGGAGACATGGCTGACCACAGCAATGTCACAGCAGAATTCGATTCACAGCAAATCCAGCGAGCACCTTGGCATTCTGCTAATTCCAAGAGACACAGAATGCGTGAAATGCAGCCCCCATACTCAAGGAGCTCACAGTCTAATAGAGGGGTTTATAGTGGAGGATGTAGCAGCAACACTTTGCAAAGGGTTTTCAGATTCATTATGGAAAAACAGAACAAGGACATCGCCTGCAGAAACTAAGCTTGTAGAGGTTAAATGACAAATCCAACATCACTCCCTAAGTGGGGGAACTGGAACTTGAACCCTTATCTTTCAAATTCAAGTCTCGTGCCTTTTCTACTGCTCAATTATAAAGTGCCATAAAGTAGTAATGCCGCCTGCTGGGGCATGACCATCCCTTCCCGCCCCTATCTCAAGATGCTTCCCGGTGCTGATCCATGTTTTTGAGTTTGAATAGCACACATCAAATTCACCCCATCCAAGACTGAATCCCTAGAAGGTACCATGAGCCCCGCTATGGCTCAACCAAACCTTCCCACTGCTCTGCCATGTTGAATTCCTAGGTTAACTACAAAGCAATGCCTGTCTATCTATGAGCAGAAGGTAAACTGCAAACATGGTTGAATAGAATCATGTTAATACAACTGCCTTATCTTTTTTCAATACTAATTTGGTTTCCTGCAGGCCTTTGATGTGCATCTGGTCGATACTAACCTGGATTATAATCAAGTAAACACCCAACCTTGACCGTTAAGACCCTACATAATCTAACCCTTGCCTGCCTCTCCCATCCAATCCAGCCTCATCATTCCTCTAACATGCCCAGCTCTTCCCCACCTCTGAGCCTTCATCCTTGGTATTCCCTCTGCCACAAACACTCTTCCCTTAGAAATTCCCATGGCTCACCCTTCCCATCCCTTCAGTCTCTGCTCAAAAGCCACCCTTCAGGGAAGACTTCCTCAATGGTACCTTCCAAAATATTAGATTGGTGCAAAAGTAATTACTGTTTTCTCCATTACTTTTAAAATGGCAAAAACCACAATTACTTTTGCACCAACCTATAGTTTTCCCACTTCATCACTCCATTTCCTTGCCCCACTTAAATGGCATTCTTCATTACCCCAAATTACATTATTTACCACGCATGTGTTTTTTTATTTTATTTTACTTTTTTGAGATGGAATGCCACTGTTGTTGCCCCAGGCTGGAGTGCAACGGCATGATCTCGGCTCACTGCAACCTCCGCCTCCCGGGTTCAAGTGATTCTCCCACCTCAGCCTCCAGAGTAGCTGGGATTACAGGTGCCCACCACCACGCCCGACTAATTTTTGTATTTTTATTAGAGAGGGGGTTTTACCATGTTGGTCAGGCTGGTCTTGAACTCTTGACCTCAGGTGATCCACCCGCCTCGGCCTTCCAAAGTGCTGGGATTCCAGGCATGAGCCACCGCGCCCAGCTGTGTTCACTTGTTGATAGTCTGTCTTCCCCACCAGCATGGAGGCTCCATGAAGGGAGGGCCTTTGTTTACTTTAAGGCTATCTCCTTAGTCCTGGAATGAAGCCTGGCACAGAGTAGGCGCTCAGTAAGTATTTGAAAAGTGAGTGGACGAATTAATTTGTTGAACATTTACTACATGCCAAGTAGTATGCTAGGCTCTGAGGATACAGCAACTGAAAACCAAAAACCAAAATACTATGCCTGCCCTTGAGTTTATAGCTTAGAGAGGCAATACCTAGAGAAGAACCTCAGCCCAGAAGTGCTAGGAGAGTCCCCATGGTGTTCCAGAAGCACAGAAGACAAAACACCGTCCCTGTTCCCACCCCACTGATGGATATTGGGGAAGCACAGCTCCTCCCTCTCGGTGGGAACACAACCTTGTAAGACACACGGCTGCCTCAGAAGCCTACGGTCCAGCAGCAGATTCCACCCACCTCCAATGGAGAATGCAGCTGTGATGTTAAGATGGGTTTGTGACTCACCTGCTTAGGAAGCAGTCACCCACATAGAAACCTAAAATCATTTTTGAAAAGTCTCTATTACAGATGCTCCTGGTGCCCAAGACTTAGAATTAAAAATTTCTAGGCCAGGTGCACTGACTCAAGCCTGCAATCCCAGTACTTTGGGAGGCCAAGGCAGGCAGATCACTTGAGGTCAGGAGTTCAAGACCAGCCTGGGCAACATGGTGAAACCCTGTCTCTACCAAAAAATACAAAAATTAGCTGGGCGTGGTGGTGTGCACCTGTAGTCCCAGCTACTTGGGAGGCTAAGTCAGGAGAATCGCTTGAAAGCAGGAGGTGGAGGTTGCAGTGAGTCAAGATCGTGCCACTGCACTCCAGCCTGGGCGACAGAGTGAGAACCTATCTCGAGGAGAAAAAAAAAAAAAAAAGAATTTCTGCTAAACAGAGAGAATGACAATAGGCAACAGAATTACTTCTGTACACTCTGGGAGGAGAGGGGGCAGGGGAGGGTACAGACATGGGAGCCTCCAATTTGCAGGAATTGGTACAATTCAGATGAATATCATTCAGAGAATAAGGAGACTTCAAGCGCCCTCCCCAGCTTTTCCTTAAAACAAATCATAAAGACAGGTGCAGAGATGGGGCCTAGGAGACAGCCAGGCAGAGGGCTGGGGGCTCAGTTTCAAGAAGTCTCATCTGTCTCAAGTCACAGACAGGTGCGAAGGCTTCGAGAGGTCCCACTCTGGCCCTGGCATGCCCACCAGCAGGGACGGCGTCAGCTCTTCCCTTTAGTCACCCAGGCTGCTGGGGGAGGCAGAGGCAGAGGGGGTGTTCTGTGAAAGTCAAGGCTGAAATATTGATGAGGGGGAATAACTGCACATCTCCACGGCTGGAGGACAGGAGCTGCTGCTGCGGCTGGAAAAGGTCCTCTCCGCACAGCAGAGCTGGTCCTGTCTGGCCCTGGGTGGAACTGCCCTCGGCTCCAGCTTTGGGCCTCTGTACAGGTTGTCCCTACCCCTGAAATGCACCCCCTGCTTTCCTGCCTCTGTACTTCCTTCCCCCAAGTCAGACCTACACCCCCACGAAGCCTTCTCTGATTGCTCCAGCCCACACTGGTTGAGAATCACAGAAACCTGGGGAAGCTTCAGGATTAATTTGGTTCCCACATTTCCCTGGGAGAAGAATCCGCCGTTGGTAAGACGGAGTGAGCTGGTTTCCTCGCCTCTCTCCCCACCTCCTTCCCTCCCACCATGCTCTTGCTCCTCCTAGGGACAACCACCCTCCTTCGCTACAGACTCCTTCAATTCACTCAACAAATGTTCCCTCCTCTCCCGCCCTCTCCCTTTGAGACCAAGGCCTGCCCACCTGACCACCTGGATTCCCGTTCAGCCGCCCTCCTCTCCCCTCTGAGCTTTGGGCCCCGTTCCTCTCCCCTGGGCTGTTGTTATCTGAAACCCAGGCCGGTGTCCCGCCTCTCCTGTCCCCGCCCCATGCGTCCCCCTCCCAGTGCTCACCATGCATTCTGACCATACACACCTCCACTTCAGCTCCTTCAATGGCTCTCCTCTGCCTAGTCCAGGATCAGGTCCAAAGCCTTTACCAAGGCCTATAAGCCCCTCATGACCTGGCCTCTCCAGCCTCCAGGTTCCCAGCTGGTGATGAGCGGTGAAGGAGCCCTGTTCCCCGGTACACAGCCCAGAGAACCAGAAAGAGGCAGAAGTGAGTTCACTTCCCTTCAGCCCAACCTCACCCCTGCACATTCCCGCCTTACAGCCATCCCCACTGTTGTGGGTTGAATTTTGTCCGTGAAAAAGAAATGTCCAGACCAACCAGCACCTATGAATGTGACCTTATTTGGAAACAGGGTCTCTGCAAATGTCATCAAGTTAAGATAAGGTCATACTGGAGTAGTGTGACCCCTAATCCAATCTCCAATGACTGATGTCCTTACAAGAAGAGGGAAATCTCTTTTTTTTTGAAACAGAGTCTCGCTCTGTTGCCCAGGCACCCAGTGGTGCAATATTAGCTCACTGCAGCCTCCACCTCCCGGGTTCAAGTGATTCTCCTGCTTCAGCCTCCTGGGGAGCTAGGACCACAAGTGTATGCCACCACACCCGGCTAATTTTTTGTATTTTTGGTAGAGACGGGGCTTCACTGTGTTGGCCAGGCTGGTCTCAAACTCCTGACCTCAGGTGATCCGCCCACCTTGGCCTCCCAAAGCGCTCGGATTACAGGCATGAGCCACCATACCCAACCCAAGCAGAGGGAAATCTGAACCCAGAGACACACATGGAAGGAAGACAGTGTGAAGACAGAACACGCAGGGCAGACTGTCAGGTGAGGATGGAGGCGGAGACTACAGAGACATGTCTACAGGCCAGGGAGCACTAAGGACCGCCAACGACCGCAGAAGCCAGGAGAGACACATGGGAAAGATTCTTCTTCAGAGCCTCCAGAAGGAACCAAGCCTTGATCCCAGACTTCCAGCCTCCAGAACCATGAGAGGATAATGTCTGTTTCAAGCAACCCACTTTATGATAATGGGAATTTGTATGGCAGCCCTGGGAACCTAATATATCCACCCTGCCAAACTCCAGGATCATACGGATCCTCTTCCTGTCTCCCTTGTATAATCCCTTAGCTGGGAGAAGGGGGGCTTTGGAGCCAGCTGAACCACCTAGAATAAGTCTCCTGAGGCCTCAAAGCCTCAGTTTCTCCTCTGTAAAATGGGGCCCCACGGGGCCCCACACTGTCTTAGATGCTAGAGATAATATATGTAACTAACTTATACAGAATAAAAAATAAACAAGCATCAGCTGCTGCTATTCCTGTGCCTTGTCTTTCTGGGCGAGGGGGGTCTTTCTGGTCCCGCCAAAGCTCATCGCTGCATGTGCTCCACACCTGCACTGCTGAGACCCCAAAGAGTGGAGCTGCCTCGGTCAAGTGTCCCAGGGTCTGATTCTGGAGAGCTGCCCCTCCCACCACCTGACGGTAATCCCTCTCCCTTCCTTCCCAGGGGGACAGGCACCTTCCTTTCTCATCCACCTGGACTCCTTGCCCGGAGAGCGGCAGGGGCTGGATCCCCCCAAGGCTGCCTTTGTGCGGCTGCCAACACACAACCTGTTGCTTTTAAGAACAGGCCCCTTGCCAGCTCCATCTGCCTCAGGGACCAGCTGTTTAATGGAGCCTAGAGTTGGCTCCAGGGAAGACAATGAATTTTAATGCTTCCGGACTCAGCAGTCAGGCAGAACCCAGCCTCCCAGGCACGGCCATGAGGGGCTCAGAAATTGTGGTGCCCAACCCCCATCCTGGACCCCTGAGTTCAGGGTGGTTGAGCCACTTGTCCAAGATCCCACAGCTGGGGAGTGGCAATTAGTTCCCAAAGCAGAGAGAACCAGCTGTTTCTCTGAGTCCTACACAGAACAGCATCTTTTATAAAGTTAAAAATATGCAGAGAAGACAGGAAATGACGGGGAAAGAGGCAGAAGGAAAGGTGTGTGCCTCCTGTCTAGAAAATGAAAGAAATATCTTCTCAGGTCACTCCAGATGACAGAAATTTAACTCACAAATCTAAAAAGTAAAATCCCTATTACAAAAATATATTTCTCCCTTCTGTGGGTCAACTCGTCCTTAGCCTACTCATCTTCACTCCCCACTCTGCCCACCATTCCCACAGATACTGTTTCCCATGGGTTCCGCCAGAGAACAGAGGCACTGCTCCTGATACGATGCCCTTCCTCCAGAGAGCAAGCCACAAGGTGTGCACAACCTCGGCTGCTACCTGCCTCCCTGATGTGGCTGGAATCAGAGTATCTTATTTCACAAGCTTGGCACTGACAAAACATTTTGGAGGTGGACTTGATAAAGCCCCTGTTAACACTCACTGCCATTTGCCTAACACAGCACTGAGTGAGTAAAAGAACAAATGAACAACTGAGTGAGTAAATGAATGAAATAGTTGAGATCACACGCTCGGAAACTGGATTTTCCAGTAACTCAGTAACATACCTCTCCACTGACCCCGGTACAGCCTCAAGTCCCCCTTTTTCCTGATTCTGGATGGGGAAAGCAATATAATTGGTTGGCTGCCTCAGGGTCTTAGGTTTTGGTCCTGGCTCAAGCCCATAGGAACCGTAAGAGAACCACATGTGGTCAGCATAAGAGGGCTCTCTGAGGGCAGCTAGTGCTGGCATTTTCACCTGTTTTTAAGTCATGGAAGCCTCTGTTGAAAGAAAATCATATACAGAAATCTCAGTATTGCACAGATTGAAGCAGAGGTGCTCTGGCAAAGAGGCAGTAGATGCTCACTCCTCCTCCATCCTCCCCAGCAGCCCCTGAGATTTCTCTGTGGGGCCTCAGATTCCTGGGTACCCAGTGTGAAAATGCCTGATCCAGGACATGCCTCTTGCTTTATGCAGCTGGGGAAATGGAAGCCCAGAGCAAGGAACATACCCTGACTCATCACCAGGAGCAGTAACACCAGCATCAGAGCCCATGCATCCTTGCTCCCAGTCTTACCCCCATCTCCAATCACTTTGCCAATCACCAGTCAGCCAGGCCCATCAAGATGGGCATTTCCTCACTAGGACATGGTGCTCCTGTCTCTTGGCCCTAGCACAAGCTGTTCCCTCTACCTGGATTGCCCCTCCTGTCAAACCCTTGGTACCCTCTTGTTATCTATGGTGGAAAGATTCTAAGACAACCCCCAGTGACCCCCAAATCCTGGTGTATTCACAGCCTGTGTAATGCCCCTTCCCCCTTGGGCATAAGCTAGCCTAACTTGCTTCTAAATAATGGAATACAGCAAAGGTGAGGACATATTGCTTTCATGATTACATTATGTAAGATTATAATTTCCCTTGTGCCATCACTGTCTTTATGGCTTTGATGAAGTAAACTGCCTTGTTGTGAGCTGACCAGAGACACCAACCAACATGGCAAGAATCAAAACCTGCCAGCAATCATGTGAGCTTAGAAGTGGATCCTTCCCCAGTCAAGCCTTCTGATGAGACCCCAGCCCTGGCTGATACCTTC
This sequence comes from Theropithecus gelada, assembly GCF_003255815.1. Lineage (NCBI taxonomy): Eukaryota > Metazoa > Chordata > Mammalia > Primates > Cercopithecidae > Theropithecus > Theropithecus gelada. The sequence goes on along the minus strand of NC_037679.1, from coordinate 63,676,072 downwards.
ACTGAGGCCAGAGAGAGACCCTAAGGCAGAGGGCCCATCTAAGCTGTGCTTATGTTCCTAACCCACAAAAACTGTGAGATAATAAATGTGTGTTCTTTTAAGCTGCTAGATTTGTGACAATTTGTTATGCAGCTGATATGGTTTGGCTCTGTGTCCCCACCCAAATCTGATGTTGAATTGTAATTCCCAATGTTAGGGGAGGAACCTAACATTGGAACGTGATTAGATCATGGGGGCAGATTTCCCCCCATGCTGTTCTCATGATGGTGAGTTCTCACAAGATCTGATGGTTTAAGGGTGTGGCACTTCCCCCCTAGTTCTCACTCTCTCTCTCTCTCTCTCACTTCACCATGTGAAGATGTGCTTGCTTCCCCTTTGCCTTCTGCCATGATTGTAAGTTTCCTGAGGCCTCCCAGCCATACTTCCTGTACAGCTTGTGGAACTGTAGTTCAATTAAACCTCTTTTCTTCATAAATTACCCAGTCTCAGGTAGTTCTTTAAAGCAGTGTAAGATCGGACTAATAAAACAGCAATGGTAACTAAGACACTGCCCTAAGGCATTACTACTTGCCTTTGGGAATTCAGTTCAAAGTGCACTTCCTCTGTGAAGCCCTCCCTGCAAAGTTAGGCTCTCCCTCTGTAACTATCACCATGAGCATCCCCACCACCATTCCATCATCTTCATCATCCTCCTCATTGCAACTAACATTTCCTGATGGTCCACTCTATGCCAGGTAATTTGCTCAGGCTTTACGTTTATTAGCTCATTTAATCCTCACATCAGATGTACAAGAAAGGTACTGTTACTTCACCTCATTTTAAGGAGAAAACTGAGGCACAAGAGATTTTAGAGTCACATGGATTAGAACCCAGACAACCTGGGGTCTACTCCTTCTCACACTGCTTTTCAACACCACGGTTATAACTAGTTACTGACTTTTCCATCTCTCATTCTAGTCAGTGGAACCCTTGGAGATAGGAATTGTGACCTTCTCAACACAATTTGAGTACCCACTATGTGCTAGGCATCCCGCTAGGCTCAGCCAAGGGTGGGAGGAAGAAACAGCATTGGACAGAGACAGACAAGTGCAAGGGCTTTGTTCTCACAGAGCTCCTCTTCTCACAGAGACAGAGAGAAATACAAAACAAGATCATCTCAGAGGCTGTCTTCTAAGAGCTAAAACAGGCAGTGGGAGCTACTTTAGATTTGGGCCACGGGAGAAAACAAAGTTGCTCTAGGTGGCGATGTTTTTGCTGAGATGGGAATGAAAGGAAGACAGCCGAGTAAAGATCTAGAGGAAGGCTGGGCATGGTGGCTCACACCTGTAATGCCAGCACTGTGGTAGGCCAAGGTAGGAGGATCACTTGAGCCCAGGAGTTTGAGACCAGCCTGGGCAATATAGTGAGAACCCGTCTCTACAAAATAATGAAAAATTAGCCAGGTATGGTGGTGTGTGCCTGTAGTCCCAGCTACTCAGGAGGCTGAGGTGGGAGGATGGCTTGAGCCCAGGAGGTCAAGGGTGTAGTGAGCTGTGATCATGCCACCACACTGCAGCCTGGGTGACAGAGTACGACCCTGTCTCAAAGAAAAACAAAAAATACAAAAAACAAAAAAGATCCAGAGGAAGAACATCTGGGCAAATGGGAAAGGAAGGTCCTGAGGCAGAAACAAGCTCAAGTGTTTCATCTTGTCACACCAAAGTGGAATATAATGTTAAGTCTTCTGAGTCAGGGTATGGTCCCTGGACCATCAGCATCAACATCACCCAGAAGCACGTTAGAAAGGCAGACGCTCAGCCCACCCCAGATTTACTAACAGGATCCGCATGTTAAGAAGACTGCCTGGTGATCCTGTGTGTACAAGAAAGTTCGAGAAACTCTAATTTACTCAAAAAAATGCTTGTTGAATGAATAAACAAACGAATACTCTGCAGATCAAGTTTCCAGTCCCAACTGCACCCCTTCCAGCACCCAGACAGAAGAGAAGGTGTCAATTTCACACCCCATAAAGCAGGCTGACTGACAGCTGTCACAGCAGGCAAAGAGACCACCGGCCCGCACCAGGATCAAATCACCCCACAGCTGCCCCACACCTACGTCGCCCAATCGCGGTCTCCTTCTGCCTCGCACCACTTCCGTACGGCCTCACATGAAGCTTTAGATTCAATTACTAGTCCCCAAATGGCTATCAAACCCACACAACTTGGCTAAAAATACTCTTCACACTTGTTAGGCCTCCCCACCCTTAAATCACTTCGAGGAATCTGACAGCTGTAATTAGCAAAATATGTAAATCCAGTCTTTTCACAGAGAGGATGCCCTTCTAAGTTACACTGGCACAGCGCAAGTCGGAAACAAGGAGGGTGATTATCTCATTTCTTCTTTCAAGACCTCAAAGGGATTGAAACTAAGTGATTCTAGCAACATGAGCTAGGGCTTTTGTCACTCGAAGCTGACCTTTCTAACCATCTATAGCCAACGCATGCTTACAAAAGCAAGCAGTCACAGGACATACGTTGAAAACCAGCCAACTTCCCTGCACACTACCTGCTGGAACGATGCTGTCAGCGTTTGGAGGCCCTCACCCTGGTGTGCGGATCTAAGAGGTGTCAGCTTGACCCCACACCTCCTTCTGGGTCTTAATGTGAAAATAGATTGAGGCGACATGCAGTTGCCTATTAATTTTTCCTGTCGAAAGTCTGCTGGGGAAATCGTAACATTTGTAAAATTGGAAACTGCTTTCCTTTCTTAATAGAGCCATCCCCAGTCTGGGAGGATATGCGAGTGAATCCCAACCCATACTTCAAGATGACAGAGTAGGTCGCCTTTGAAATAGGCCAAAGCCCAAAAAGTGCTAAGAAATAAGCTGTAGTGTGCCTCAAGTAGGGACCATCGGCACTCACCTTATTTTCCTCTTTAACCAGGCTATTAGAAAGAGGAGAGAAAAAAAAAAAAACTACAGACATGAGGATTTAGTGAAGTCCTAGAGGAAAGTTAAACTTTGGCCAGCCGGCTAACACAAAAGAGGTAGACACTTTTCACTCAGTGAGAAGTTCAAAGCCTGCACCATCCAAGTATATATACTTACATAAAGTGGCCCAACGACATCTTCTTCCTCTTTTACCCCTGGAGCGCCAATGATAATAAGGAGTTCACTGTCCCTTTTTGCTCTTCACTCTGATTTCACGTGAGGAAGTGTCTCTTAGCCAAACAGTGCACTGACTTTTAAAATGCATTAGGATCCATATGGGCAAGAGAGAGGTTTCCATTCCATCCAAGACCCCTTAGAATCATGGTTGGTAAACAATGGCATGTGGGCCAAATCCTTCCCACTGCTTGTTTTTGTGAACAGTGTTATTGAGTGACAGCCACACTCATTTGTTTACTTATTGCCTATAGATGCTTTCACTCTACAACTGCACAGTTGAAAAGTTGTGACAGACACTGTATAGTCTGCAACACCCAAAATTTACTGCTTGGTTCTTTAAAAACAAAGTTTGCCAACCCCTGCCTTCGAGGAATGAGGCAGAGTTCAAAGCAGGACATTTTCCATTCTGCTCAGAAAAAGATCAAAATATTTGGCTGATGACTGAATATCCAGATGCTGATCTCTAACTTAAAGTAGTTTTGCCTTTACAACGCAGGAGGTCAGGCCACATGGGGAAATGCCAGCTGACCCAGGAAACACTATCAAACAACAAAGAACCAAGCTACTCCTGCACTGGGGGTCGTAAGCCTAAAAAGAACCGTCGCCTCCAACCAATGTTCTTCTGGACATCAACTCGGCACAGCCACAAGGGGTGACTCCAGTTTTACCAACAGCCCAAAGAGGTCAGGTAGGTATTGATTCTGACTCCCAGTGCAATTTACAGCCTGCTGAGAAATAATGAGTGGCCTCTTTTCACCTGGGTGCCACCAGGCTTCTTCTCTAGCTGAAGTGAGTCATCGTTTCAAAACAGGGTCCATGTCTTCCAAATTAGTCATCTTTTTTTTTGGAGATGGGGTCTCGGTTTGTTGCCCAGGCTGGAATGCAATAGCGAGAACACAGCTCACTGCAGCCTCCACCTCCCAGGCTCAAGAGAGCCTCCCACCTCGCTGGGACTACAGGGACGCACAACCACACCTGACTAATTTTTGTTATTTTTTGTAGTGACAGGGGTCTCTCTATGTTGCTCAGGGCAGTCTCAAACTCCTGGGTTCAAGCAATCCTCCTGCCTCGGCCTTCCAACCAGCTTCAATGGGAAGTTTAGGCCTGTCCATCACATGGTGCCTCCTACCAGAATTGTTAATCTCTGTATATTGATTTCTTCCCTTCCTCTGTTTTCCCACGCTGAGCCTCTTAAGAGGTGGAACCCATAAATCACTTGTAATCTCTTTTGTTTGTTTTTTAAAGAAACTGACAACAGGATATAAAATCTGCAAAAATTATGAAGAGGATGCTAAGACTACAGAAATATCCCTTAGAACAGTTCTTGCCCTCTTTCTCCCAACAACGGTCCCAATGAAGGCATTTTCTTTTATTCTATATATTTCGCCTGCCACAGAATTGCAGTAACTCCAGACTCTCCACTGTGAGCAACTAGCCCGGCAGGACGTGTAAAGGAGCATGCCGATGCGTAATGAAGGAACTTTGCAGTTGACATGCCCACCACCTCCCTCTCTCCACCTCACTCCTGCCAGAGCCGGCCCCACTCCAGCCCATGCAGGACTGCACAGGCTGACTCACACATGGGGAATCTGCACGCAGGAGGCTCCAGTTTTCACTTCTGGATGCTTTATTGCAATCATATTTTGAAAAGCTGCATAGATTTCCCGTCTCCCCACCTCATTTATCACTGTGGTTGGGATCTGTTTGGTTTAGAAAACCAACCATTCTACATGAAGGACCAGATCAGTTTATGATGTTTGGCGTGGTATCCACAGAAACGAAAGAAGGTAGTGAGAAATTTTAGAATTTTGATGATGAGGAGGCTAGCTCACTTTGCTGAAAAGGCAACTTTGTGTCTGAAAAATAATCCATTCTACTTGAAAGGTCTTGTCTTTTCAGAGAGTCTTGGCTGCTTATCCCACAGTCCTCTTCCTGTTTGGCTGACAGTTGCCTGCCTGCGTTCAGGGAGGCAAGGGGCCCTGCCCTAAGGAATGATACCTGAATGGCCCAAGCAAGACACAACACTGCCACTTTCCTTTGCCAAACTTTCCTTGCCTCTCCTGCAACTAGGAAAGGCCATGCAACCCAGTTATGGTCAATGAGATGCAAAGGGAAGACTTAGGAGGGACCTGAAGAACCTGGAACAGAGTAAGCTCTCAATAAAGTTTAAACATTGTTAGCATCATTACCATGATTAATATTAATTTTAATAATAAATTTTCTTCTCTTTTCTCTCTCCCTTTCTTTTTCCCTGTCCTTCTAGTGGTAAGCTGCAGCTGGGCTGTACCAATTCACAAGAACTGACTGTGATCATCTCTTCCCAACATTGAGCTCACTGACATCACACTGGTAGCATGAAATCAGCCATGATAGGAATATTTACACCATGGAAATTGGCAAATGCTACAAATCAGAATTTTCCCCCAGAGATCTAATTGTTAAATGTTTACCAGCAATCACTTCTACCCGCCTCCTTGCCTCCTTCCCCTCTTTCTAACCACACATCTTCCTATCATAAACCACTAAGCACCTACTGTGTGCCGTGCATTAGGTTAGGCTGGCCTTGAGAGCCCAAAGGTGAATAAGACATGTCTCTTCCCTCAATGAGTTTACAGTCTGGCAACAAGCCTGCATCAATTAAGATATGCTTGGTTGCAAGTAACAGAAAGGCCAAACATCAGTGGTTGATTTCAGAAAGTCTGAAGGTGGGAGGTCAGCTTTGGCCACCCCACAGTCATCAAGGATCCTAACAGCTTCACCACTCTCATCCACCATCGTTGGCATATCAACTTTTCCCCTTCACACTCTTCATCACGTGTACAAGAGAGCTGCCACACTTCTGGGGATCAAGACTGTATTCCAAAGCAAGAATCAGGGGCAAAAGACCTTTTTCTTTTTATCCACAGAGAAAATAATCTAATTCTCATAATAAATTCATGAGATAGATACTATAACTATTCGCACTTTATAGCTATGGAAATTGAAACCCAAAAAAGATTAAAGAATTTGCTCAGGGCCACACGGTTTGAGTAGCCAGAATATAAACCCAAGATCCTGACACCAGAGTGTGCTGGCGGTGTCAGACACACTACTCAGAGATGCTGGCACTTGGAAGCAAAACCATGCAATGCACTACTCAGCTATGCCGTCTTGTGCTATTCTCTCATTTTTGCAGAGGTACTCACCATTTAGCCTAAGACTTCTTGTTGCTCAGGAATGGAAACCCCATTTGCTCATCTGCCTACACTCTGCTCCCTGCACCCACAGTCACGGACACGGTATGCTTGCATTTGTTAACTGGCCAGGGAAATACTCCCATGCACCCATCTTAGCTCTGAGACGACGCAACCTGAATGGAAAATCTTGCTGCTCCTGGCGCCAGCAGGCCTGCGTTTGGCTCCTTCCTGTTCTAATTACCCACTTGAAAACCTGAAGACTTGGGCTCCAATCCACTTGGCAATCAGACCATCTCCTTGGTCCATTTGCCTGCAACTGCACACCTCCCTTTCTGGGCCTGCATTCCTTTTTCCTGTATCCAGTCCCCGGGAAGATCTTACGATTTATACCTGTCCCAATTACTCCCCTATCACAGAAAATTCCAACCTTACTGGCACCACACTATAAACTCGTATTCCTTCCTAGACTCAGCTAGAGAAAAACATCAGTATCTGCAAGAGTGGTGGAAACCTGAGTGCTTTATTACTGATAATTGTTTTTAATAGAAAAAGTGAGTTCTCCCCTTGGTTTCTGTCAGAATCAGAAATCCTGCTCTGCAAAGACAGTCTTTGGAAATCTCAGCACCAGCACCACTTCACCAGTACTTGGGAAGACACTGTTCTAAAAGGCACAGCCTGGGACCGTGCTTGTCACAGCAAGTTTGGGCTCATGCCCTGAGCATGTACCAACCGCCCAAGGGTACACACGTGGCTGGTCTATCCCGACTTCTCTTTTGTTTTTGGACTTGTTTTGCTTTGTTTTGGTTTTGTCCAGTGGGGAAAAGAGGAGGTTGGATCAAAGCAGCTGCAGGAACCTATCAGGAAGTAGCCTGACAAGAAGGAACTTTTCTCCATCCTGGAAGAAAAGATCACCAGGTACTGCAATGGCCCTGAGAGTGCGTGCCCTTCTGCGCTAACTTTCACAACCCGCTTTTCCATCCATATTGAAGCAAAACCCAGAGCTTTCTAAATAGGCACTCTGAGTTGCTCAGACTATCCCTTATTATGCTAGCTAAGAAAAACTTAAAAAGGAAATTTAAATCTTTTTTTTTTTTTTTTTTTGAGACAGGGTCTGTCACCCAAGCCGGGATGCAATGGCAAGATCATAGCTCACTGCAACCTTGAGCTCCTGGGCTCAAGTGATACTCCTGCCTCAGCCTCCCACGTAGCTGGGACTACAGGCATGCACCACCATGCTTGGCTAATTTTTTTTTTTTTGTCGAGGTGGGGTCTTGTTATGTTGACCAGGCTGGTCTCAAGCTCCTGACCTCAGGTGATCCTCCTACCTAAGCCTCCCAAAGTGCTGGGATTATAGGTGTGAGCCACTGCACCCAACCCAGGAAAGTTAAACCTTTTACAAGCCTTGATCAATCCTAACTAAAAAGAAATAAAATGGATCACTTATGATTCAACAATGTTGGCTCCTCATCTGTTTTGGACTGAATGTGTGTGTCGAAATCCCCAATGTGCTGGTATTAGAGGGTGGAGCCTGTGGGAGGTAATTAGGTCATGAGGGTGGAGCCCTCATAAATGGGATTTATGCCTTTATAAAAGAGACCTAGAGGGTGGGCATGGAGACTGAGATGGGAGGATCACCTGAACCCAGGAGGTGGAGGCTGCGGTGAGCTGAGATCATACCATTGCATTCCAGCGTGGGTGACAAAGTGAGACACTGCTTTAAAAAAAAAAGAGAGAGAGAGAGAGGTAGTAAGAGAGAGAGACCCTAGAAAGCTCTCCAGCCATCCTTCTCCCATGTGAGGCTATAATGAGAAGTTGGCCATCTGCAAACCCAGAAGAGAGCCTCACTAACACCCAACTATGCTGCCACCTGGATCCCAGACTTTCAGCTTCCAGACTGTGAAAAACAAGTTTCTATTGTTTATAAGCCTTTGATTGTTTGTTACAGCAGCCTGCGCTGACCAAGGCGTCGTCTTTATGGAATGTGGTATAGTGGGCAAGATTAAGTAGCTCAGTATCATTTGTTCTATATTTAAGCCAAGGCTTCCACATATTCCATCAATCAGCCAAGCATGTGCCCACCTCAGAGACAAGGACCATTATTTTCAAAAACCTCACCAAGAACAATTTAGTTTCCTCCATCAGAACACAGTCCACATCCATTCTCCTGGACAGGCTCCACAAGGGAAGGCCGAAATGATCGATCAAGTCCAAGGGTCACAACACCTGATATCAATAAAGCCCAGCATGTGGCCAGCTCTGCAGAAGCCCTGAGGCAGCTCACCAGGCCGGGCCCCGCCCTCCCCAACCTCAAAGGGGCCATTCCCTCAAGGTCCTTAAACCTCTGAGTGTGGAGGAACATGACAGAGAATTTAAGAAGGCAATGAATGGATTGATTTTTTTTGTTTTTCAATTTGTAACAAAATTCGCCTTGGGTCTTTGTCTCCCTTTTACTCTGCAGGGTAAATAATAGGGATGCTCAGACAGGATTTGTGCCTGGCTCTGGGGGATTCTTGCCATCCATAGGGACGAGCCCAGCAAAAAGGAATGCTGGCCATTCCTGCATGCCTCCCCGTTCTCAGAACAAGGACGCTGCCCTGCGGATCTAATAAACCCACCCATTTTTCAGCTGCAGGGCAAAACAACGGCACACTTTGAAACCACATAATTGCTGTGGCAAGGCCAACATCCGCCCCATATAAATTTACTGCAGTAATTCAGAGGGAAGAGAAAATGCCTTTATTATTATTTTGAGAAATCAAAAAGAAAGCACCAAATCCATTATCTCCAGGGGAGGACTGCGACCCCCAGGGCACAGCATTGACTGCTCAAATTTCTAATTTCTTTTCTTTTTTTTTTTTTTTTCCAGACCAAGTCTCCCTCTGTCACCCAGGCTAGAGTGTAGTGGCACGATCTCAGCTCACTGCAACCTCCACCTCCCAGGTTCAAGTGATTCTCCTGCATCAGCCTCCTGAGTAGCTGGGATGACAGGTGCCTGCCACAACGCCCAGCTAATTTTTGTATTTTTAGTAGAGACACAGTTTCGCCATATTGGCCAGGCTGGTCTCGAACTCCTGGCCTCAGGTGGTCCACCTGCCTCGTCCTCCCAAAGTGCTGGGATTACAGGCGTAAGCCACCATGCCCTGCCCAAATTTCTGATTTCTACAATGGCAAAATACATTTTCTCCCTTACCCTCCTCTCTCCCTATCCACCAATTTTTTTATTTTGATATGGGATACAGTCTTCATAGTTTACATTTTTCTCAGTTATCCTTAACTATGCTCATTATTTTCTGAGAAATTAGCCTACACAGTACAGTTGACCAATACTTTCTCTACAGCCAGAAGGTTCTCATCAAAAATTCTATGTATGAGCATTAATTAGTTCTTTTCAGGTATTTCTTTTTTTTTTTTTTTTTTGTTAGAGACAGGGTCTCTCTCTGTTGCCCAGGCTGGAGTGCAGTGATTCAACCATAGCTCACTGCAGCCTCAAACTCCTGGGCTCCAGCCATCCTCCCGTCTCAGCCTCCCAAGTAGCCAGGACTACAGGTGTATGCCACCAGGCTTGGCTAATTTTTAAATTTTTTTTGCATAGATGGGAGTCTTGCTATGTTGCCCAGGCTAGTCTTGAATTCCTAGGATCCTCCCACCTTGGCCTCCCGAGTAGCTGGGACTATAGGTGCACACCTCCATGCCCTGCTTCAGATACATCGTTACCAGTGTCCAAAAACAGTGAAGGGAACAATATAATAATCGGCTCCTTGACTGGAAGGAATCTGTTAGTTACCAGGGCAGGGAGATGGGTAAGGGAAGAGGCAGGAAGAGGTGAAAAAAGTATACAGTGACTTCAGTAACTGTCGTCAGGTCTCATGATGCCACTGATAGATAAAGTACATCAGGCAGGATCTGACCAAATGTGTTAATATCCCTCAACTTATACTCCTGGACTCCTGTTAAGACTCTGAGCCAAGTCCAGGGATGAGAAGGATGGGAAGGGGTTGGGGAGAAACACCATATTTCTCTGCAAAACAATTTAAAAGCATAAAAAGCTAGAAGAAGACCACTAGTCTCCTCCCCTATCAGGAGCAAATGGAAACACAAAATATGACATGCTACCAACAATGCTTGTCCTGCTAGTATAAAAAGTAAGCCTAGAAAACTACTGAATGACACAGTTTGGATGGTTTGCCCCTCCAAATCTCATGTGGAAATGGGACCTCCACTGTTGGGCATGGGCCTAGTGGGAGGTGTTTGCGTCATGGGGGCGGATCCCTCATGAATGGCTTGGTGCTGTCCTCTTGGTAAGGAGTGAGTTCTCACACTGAGAGTTTAGATTGGATCTGGTTGTTTAAAAGACCCTGGCATCTCCTCCCCCTCTCTCTTGCTCACTCTCTCACCATGTGACACCCCGGCTCCCCTTCACCTTCTGCCATGACCGGAGGCTTCCTGAGGCCTCACCTGAAGCTCAGCAGATGCTGGTGCCATGCTTGTAGAGCCTGCAGAACCATGAGCCAATCAAACTTCTTTCCTCTACAAATTGCCCAGTCTCAGGTATCCCTTTATAGCAACACAAATGGACTAACACACTGGTTATCACTGTCCCCTGTCCAGCCAACACCCCTTCGGCATGAGGATGACTCAGAGATTTAGTGCAATCATCAACTACTCTTTAGGGGAACAACCCTTGGGGGTCCTAAAATGTCCTAAATGGGAACTTACATCTCCCTTTACCACCTTCACTGCCACTGGATCTAAAGGGTTAATGTTTTGAATAGGTAATGAAGCCACACGGTATGAAAACCAAGAGACACTAAAAGGTTTATACAGTGAAAAATTGGTCTTCCCCACTATCCCCACCCTACCCAGGCAACAACTGCCTACTCACTAGTATTTCTAGAACATACACTATGTGCTGGACACTGGGGTTCCAGGTCCTAGACTATTTTGCATAATCACTGATACCAGTTTCATGTGTGTCTCTCCCAAAATAGCCTGTGCTTTTTACATTGTTATGAAGTTGGATCACACAGTATTTGTCCTTGTGTGTCTGGCTGATTTCACTTAGCATCATGTCTTCAAGGTTCACCCATGTTGTAGCATGTGTCAAAATGTTCTTTCATTTTAAGCCTGAATAGCAGTCCATTGTATGTTTATATTACACTTGGTTTATCCATTCATCCCTCGATGGACACTTGAGTTGCTTTCACCTTTTGGCTATTGTGAATAATGCCACTATGAACATAGGTGTACAAATATCCGTTCAAGTCCCTGCTTTTAGTTCTTTTGGGTATATACCCAAGAAGTAGAATTCTGGACCACATGATAATTCTGTGTTTAATTTTGGGGGGAACTGCCATACCATTTCCCACAGTGGCTATATGTGGATTATTTCTAAAATGTTAGCATATCTTCCACAATGTTCAACACTACCATTTAAAAGCATGCCTCACTCTTCTCAATTGAGGAAAGACGAAGTTAGTTGCTTATCATAACTTGGTCCTACACATCCAAGATGCTGAAAATGAAATAGTGGACATGAAAGTTGCTATAAAGTAAAATGCAGTATCATTCAGTTATTACTTCTGGTACAGCAACTGGTAACTGACAGTCTTTTTGAGATGGAGTCTCACTCTGTCTCCCAGGCTGGAGTGCAGTGGCACAATCTCAGCTCACTGCAACCTCCATCTCCCGGGTTCAAGCAATTTTCCCTACCTCAGCCTCCTGAGTAACTGGGATTACAGGCACCTGCCACCACGCCTAACTAATAACAATCTTTACTCCTAAGACACTTCTTTCCCCTCCAGATCAGCTGACCTGAAGTAATTTGCACTGCCCTTTTCTCATTTGTTTTCCCAATTTCCCCATGAGGTGGAGCAAAGCAAGAGTGCCTCTAAAATTCAGACAAATTCATTCAAAGTAAATATCCTATCCCCAACAGGGGGATTTGAAAGCAAGAGGCGAGGCCAAAACTCTATTTCAGAATATCCACTAGCCTACCACAGACATTTAAAAAATGTTAGAGTACTGCTTCCTAATACTCAGGCAAGGAAGCTAAAGGAATTAAAAAGAAAACACCACCGTTATTTTGTTATAGTGAAAAGAAAAAGCTGCACCGAGATGACTATGCAAGCCAAACACAGACCATGTTTCATGAAAAGGGTCTTGCAGGCTCTGAGAAGAAATACCCCACAAAAGGGATGTGAAGCCAGACTGTCATTTAAGATGTCAACTTCACTGACACATGATGAATCACTTTGTTGTTTACATCACTCCGTGGAGGTCACCTCAAGGATTTTTGCAACTCCAGAGCAAAGCCAAAGACTCTCAATTAATCACAAAAGAAGGACAGCATGATCAGGGCACATGAAAGCTTTTAAAATGTGTGTGTGTGTGTGTGTGTGTGTGTGTGATTCTGTGTGTGATATGCGTCATGTTCTAACCCTTACTCTTACAAGCTGGTGTGCTGGATACTTCAGGGATGCCGGGTCATCTTCTAAGAGTCATTTGAAAAGTTCTGTCACTGGCTCTTTGCTTTTGCTATCAAAACACTACCGATGAAAAAGCATCTTCTGACCTGACCCCAAACTTAACTCAAGAAGCAAAATCTTAGAGAGGAAGCTCCATTTCCACCTCACCCCTTCACTTCAATTCACACACGATCAGGTAAGACCACGTAAGAAATGCGAGCTGTTTGAGGGCATCAAAATGCTCCCTGGCTCACCTTGGACCGTCTGGAGCCTTTGCCTCCAGCCCTCATTAATTTTGTAATTAGAGAGGATGGAGCCGCGGCTTTCCCAGACTGAACCCTGCGGTTTCACCCATCTGCAGGTTTCCCTGGTGGTCTTTGACATGTAATCAATCGTTCTGATTCTGCTGAGGCACGAATCTACGACAAGATCACCCAGGTGAGGGTGGAGGAGTACAGGAGAGGGGCCTCCAGTCACTGGGGATCTGCCCTTGTGGCCCAATGGTTCGAGGTTCCTGTCTCTCGCACACATAAACACTCTCTCTGACTTTCATTCTTTCTTTACAAAAAATATGCCTCTCCCGAAAAAGTGGCCTGCCAGAGCTATCGATTAAAGTGAAGATAAGATTAACAGGTCTAGGAATTGATGGTTCTTAGCTAAAAATAATGACTTTTCCTAAATCTGAGACACTACCTATATTCTTTTTTATGGCTCCCAAATTATAATTTAAAAAATTTTAAATATACATCAATTTAAAAGTAGGCTTTATTCATTTTATTTATGACTTTTTGTCCTGTACAATCAGCCTCCATATTCATGCGTTCCACATTCATGGGTTCCACATTCATGGGTTCAACCAACCTCAGATGGAAAATATTCAGAAAAAAATTCCATAAAGTTCCAAAAGCAAAACTTGAATTTGCTGCACAACAAGTACTACACTGAATCACACAAATGACGTGATGTATAGGCACTGTATTAAGTATTTTAAGTAATCTAGAGATTAAAGTATAGGGGAGGAGGTACATAGGTTATATGCAAATAAATACTAATACACCATTTTAGGGCTGGGTATGTGACTCACACTTGTAATCCCAGCACTTCGGGAGACTGAAGTGGGAGGATTGCTTGAGCTCACAAGTTCGAGACCAGTCGGGCAACGTAGTGAGACCCTGTCTCTAAAGAAAAGAAGAAACAAATACTACTACACTATTTTATATAGGGACTTGAGCATTGTGGATTTTAGTATCCATAAGAGGTCTTAGAACCAATCCTCCAAGGATACCAAGGGATGACTGTATTTAGATAACTATTAAAAGTCTGAAAAGATAACCAAAGTCTTTCAGTCTATGCTTCACTGTGAATTATGCCACTGTGGCTGACAATTCTGCGGGTGTGAGCTGTATCCCTCCTCAGTGCTAAGGGTCCTAACATGTCCTGGTTTTCTCAGTCCCTTCCACAATTTAGCTCCTCCATCTTTCTTACAAGCATTTTATAATCCCACTGTTCAGCCATCCTACTTTCAGGAAACAATCCCTATTTTAAATATTTCATCTTATTATCCCCATACCAACACTTGTAGTTTTTCATCCATGTCCCCCTACTTTTAATTCAGGAAATACAGCAGTTGTATTTGTAATAAATGCTAAAAAAAATAATAAAAATAAATGCTAACTACTAGGTGTGGTGCATTATCTTATTAAAGCCTCCCAAGGAAGTACCAATATTATCCCCATTTTTCAGTTGCAGAGACACAGAAGTGAAGTAACGTGCCCAAGGTCACACAGCAGGCAAGTGCTGGAACCAGGAATAAACACTGTGGCTGTGGTGCTCCAAAGTCTGGACCCTGTGCTAACACAGGAAAAAAGTGAAGAGTGGAGTTATCAAGCTACTTGTGGGTAGAGGGAAGAACGGCTAGCAGATATATAGATAACTTTTTGCTTTCAAAATTCTGTTGCCTAGCTCTGCAATTTGCTAGCTGTGTAGCCTTGGGCAACACTTCTCTGGGCATGACAATTATCTTGGCCTCAGTGTCTTTATCTGTAAAATGAGGAGAATAAGTGTGACTGCTTTATAGGATTGCTGTGTGGATTCAATGAATTGGCATATGTTGAGTGCAGACACCATGTGTGAAATACAAGAAGTGCTATGTAAGTGTGAGCTTTCATTATTATTATTGCTTGGCCTTTCTAGGCCTCAATTACTCAAAAATCAACACTTCTCAAAATAAAGATAGTAAATTTCTGTTTCTCACTGCCAGATGTTATAATACTGAACTAGAATATGCACTGGCAATTGGGGAAACTGATCTGAAATGTCAAGTCACTTGGCCAATTAACCTATATTGTTTACACAAATCAGCCTTGGTTTTTTCCATGAAGGAGATTACAATCTGGTGGAGGAAAGAAATTGAAGTGGATTTTAATAGGATGTGGGCTATAGAAAATATTGAAAAAAGGTATGGATGGGTAAAGTTCAAAAGTATATATTCTCTTTAACATTCTCCATAACTTTAGGCGGTATATAATGACTTCCTCCCAAAGAATACAGCACAGAAAGAGTGGGAAAGAGCAATTTTACCATGGAAAAACTCAACAAACACTACTTAGCCAAGAGACCAAGGTCAAACATCAACAGTGATAACTCATGTTGAGAGGGTGATGCACCCTTGATAGGATGAGGTAAGAACAGATTCTCACCTCTCTGGTCTTTCTCCTGAAATCCCCAAACCACGGTCAATGCATGAGAAAAACATGAGAAAAATCCCAACTGAGGAATGTCCTACAAAACATCTGACCAACACCCCTCAAAATGGGCAAGATCACCAGAAATAAGGAATGTCTGAGAAACTGCCACAGCCACATGCCCAAGGAGACATGACAACTAAACACAATGTGATCTCTTGTATGGAATTCTGGAATAAGAAAAGAACATTAGGTAAAAACTAAGAAAATCAGAGTAAAATATGGTCTTCAGTTAATAATAATGTATCAATATCAGTTCATTAGTCATGACAAATGTACCACACTAATGTAAGATGTTAATAACAGTGGGTGGCTCACACCTGGAATCCCAGCACTGTGGGAGCCTGAGGTAGGAGGATTGCTTGAGCTCAGGAGTTCAAGACCAGCCTGGGCAACACAGCAAGACCTCATCTCTACTAAAAATAAAAAAATTAGCCAGACATGGTGGCACGCACCTGTGGTCCCAGTCATTCAGGAGGCTGAGGTGTGAGGATCACTAGAGCTCGGGACTTTGAGGCTGTAGTGAGCTATAACAGCATCACTGCACTCCAGCCTAGGGAACAGAGTGAGAGACCCTGATTCCCAAAAAAAAAAAAAAAAAAAAAAAGGCAGGTACTGGGAGGAATAGATGAAAACTGTACTATTTGTATTATTTTCACAACTTTTCTCGAATACTAAACCTATTCCAAATTAAAAATGCATCAAAAGGGTTTTTAAAAATTCTATTGAACAGCCACTCAACCAGGCGGCGCATAAATCCATCTCCAGTGTTCTAATGTTCTTGTGAGTGGTGCGGGTTGGTGAAGTTAAGTAACTTGCCTGTCATCCCACTGATAGAAGGCAGGGCCAAGATTCCAACCCAGGTCATTGGACCTCAGAGCCCACCCTGTTAACTCCTTGGCCTCACTACCCACAGTGTCGTGGAAAGCCACATGCTGGGTATCTCAAGGCCAATGCTAATTCAATGCTGGGCACCTGCCTGGTCAGCTGTTTCTATGGACACCAGCCCACCATCTTAGGTTCTGCTGTTTTAGGTTTTCTGTATCTTAGAACCACAATCCCAATCCAAGATGACAACTCCCCAAGTTGATGGATGATTGAAGCCTGTTATTTGAGCTCTTCATTTTCCATCTCATTCCAGAGTGACATGATAATGGAAACCCTGAGCTGGAATATTTTCAGCAACTAACCTTTTTTGTTCCACACACCTGCGTGCAATGTGGTATGTAACCAGAGGGCAGCCATGGACATGCCTGAACGTGACAGGGAAGGAATTGTTTCCTAACAGCTTCTAGAATGCTTCCCTTGGGAGCTAAAGTTATTAGGACTGCTGCCTCTGACTCAAACTGAATTTTTCAGAGATCAAGGATCTTAAGGTACAGATGCTAGCGCTGCACAACTATCCCTTCAGCCATCAAACATGTTCCAGGCACAGAGAAGCGGGCCTGGAGGAACAGACAGATGAACTGGACAGGGAAGCTCTTTCAAAGGAACACACAACCACCAGGGGAGATGGGACATAAACACCACTGCCATCACAGTAATAACCACCATCTTCTATCTGCCTCGCTCTGTGCCAAGTGTTTTATACATATTCTCCTAAAAGCCCTGTGAGGTTGTTGTTGGTATCTCCACTTTATAGAAGAGAAAAGCAAGGCAGAGCAATGAAAAGATAGGCAGAGCCAAGTTGAGCACAGTTCTGACCCGATCCAAAATCCAGACTCCTCCCGATCAAAGGAAGAGAGTGAGACATGCTACCATGGGCTGAAGTGGATGACATGGAAGAACAGTGAAGCAACGGTGTGCACAATTTACTGCATCACATGGACAAGTGAGGCCTGAGATTCTGCACTGCTGACATCTAAAAACTGTGGTGCTGATACTGCTGGTCCTATGACCACACATTGAGTAGGAAGTCTTTACCATGCAACGATGGGCATCAACTCATGGGCAGTTCTGTATGAAGAAGAAGTTGGCCTCACTAGACTTAAATACTGGATCTATGACATCAATACCAGACTTAAAGTAAATTAAGTGGTCATAGTTTGTCCTGAAAGGGTTTGAGCAAATACTATTTCTCATGAGCTCCAAGGCATCATTTCTCAGCCTTTACGAGCCCTCATCCCGAAGATACTTTCCCAGTCCATCATTTTCATGTCCCTGTCAGGCAAGAAGACTTGTCCAGCTTTGCTGTCTGTATTTTGTATGGAAAAAAACCAGCAAAGTGAATTGATATGTTTTATCCAATTACAGTCTCGCCCTCATTTCTAATGCATATCCCCTCTGTATGTTGCTGATGTACCATTGAAAACAGCTGAACTAATAGATGTCCTAGAGGAAAGTAAATGTTATATAATAAAAAGGATTGTCCTTCACAATCCACTGTATATGGGACTCTAGAATGAATTTGCTTTTTATTCACATTGAATCCAGAGCTATGATCTCTTTCGTATGTCTATGCATAAATACATGTATAAATTGAATTTTCTATAGTGCCACAAATGAATACATGATACTGTTTAGGAAATAATGCCCTGGTTTATAACTCCGAAGTTAGCTCTGGTTAAATGAATGTCATCACAAACAAACACTGCAATGTACTTTCTGATCCATTCTGCCCTCCCCTTCTGCTCGGTGTACCCATATGGATTCAATTTTAGCAGACATTGAGCCACCTTGGCAATGGGAGAGGAGAAGATATTTGCAAATACCTCTATTCCACAATGTAAGGTTTATGTTCCTTGAGGTAAGCAACATTCCACATTGCCTGTGGAATGCAGCACGGTCAAAGAGAGTCAGTGTGAGATCTGGCCCTGAGGTCTAAGGACCTCATTGGGATGCACAGATTAGAACTCCCAGACATTAAGACCAGATTATTCTAAAACAGTTTGCAGTTAAAACCCAGTGCATGGCAGTGCATGAGGCACTAAGGACAGACACTCTGCTGAAAGGTCCCCAGAACAAGCTACCATCTGAACAGGAAGACAGCGTCAGACCTCAATGTCTTCAGACTTGACCTACCATTCCCATTCCTTCCACCCTGAAATCCAGGAAGACGAGGGCATCTCTATGAGAATGTCAAGGATGGAGCCCCTACACCATAACTCTGCCCACAGACTCCAAGCGGTGGGTAAGGCCTAGGGAAGGAGGATCAGAAGGCATAAGTACAATCTTTTCACATTTACAAGTTTTCTTACAACATGAAGAAACAGCTCCACAAGGAGTGATTTTACAACCCCATATGATGTCATCTTCTAGCCAGAATCTTTGCCACAGGGGTTTCACAGAAATATAAATGTGTCAGGCTTTACCATAATTAGCTGCTTTTTAAAAAATGTATAATTCACATCTTAAATTGCCTAATGGAGATGGGGTTGGTATAGCTAATCAGAAACTTGGCTTCTGTAAAGGAAGAATAATTGAGCCTCTTAATAAGATGAAATAAAAAGATTTCTAGCCCTTACGTTCTGGTGCTTAATAAATCAGTATGCAAATGAAAATAATCAAAACAAAAGCTCCCAAGAAATCAGCCCACACATGCATTATGCTCTTCAGTCTGGCAGTCTGGAGATTAGCAGAGCTTCAAGGCCATGCACCATTCACACCAGAAACCAAGCAGCACCGATACGGATTACACGACGAATCCTTCCTTCCTGGGAGGAAACACTAAAGAGGACGGTGGCTTCTCCCACCCTCTCAGTGGGATCAACTGAAATCCATCCACCTGGCCACCTTCAGGTATGTGTTTGTAATGTGATAAGAATGAATTCAAGAGGCACTAAGCAAAAAGTTCGGTGAAATGGAAATCACTACATGGGAACCGTGAACAGCAAGTGACTAGCCACAACTTGGAAGAATATTGCTGGGAAATTGTCCTCGCTCTATTTCCCCGGTTCTGAGGGAAGAAGGAGGAAGAGGCTAAGTCATGAGAATTGCTAGAGAAACCACCGACGGTTTCAGGATCAAGGTCTTCATTTGTGGCCCATATATACGCTGTCAAAGGAAATGGAAATGAGGGATAGAGTCCTTGATATTCATTCTGTCACTCTCCTTCCTTAGTCAAAGCCATATTCTGAACTAAGAAACCAAATTTATCACTGAAATATGTCATTTTGCTAAATACATTTATTTATCCATAAAACTTTATATCACTATTACACTGACAATGTTGAAGGAAAAAAAGAACTCAGTTATTTCAATATGAATCTTTCCAAAGGCTTAAGAAAACCACATTTTAGTTTTCCCTTTCTCTATTAAAATGTATCTCTACTAACCCAAGATCTTTCTTTCCTTATAAGTAACTTTAATTTCATTAAAAGGATTTGGGGATGGGGGTAAATTTTAAGTTTCATTCTAAAGAAATGCCTTCAATTTCCCAGCCTCAGCCCAATCCAATGGAAATTTATGTAACAGGATGTGAGCTACAGCCAAAAAGACTTATTCCAGAAAAGCTGCCTGTGTCTGTCTCTCTCTGAACACCCATTGGCTGAGGCCATTTCAGAGTGCCTCCTTTTCATTGCTTATTGATTGGCACTTGCAACCAGCTCCTACGTTTCCACTGTCCCTGACAAGTGATAATGATCCATGAACCATCTAAGAACCCAAGTGTCTTCTGGGAGCACAATTTGGAAGAAAATGTGCTGAGCAGAATCATTATCATGTGAAGAATCCTTCCACTCATTTATTTATTGATTTATTTATTCTTTAGTTGTCAAGTCCAGGTTAAGGAGGGAGTGGCAGGAAACAAAAGAACCATCAAAATAAGCCTTGAAAAGTCTCCATTTTAGTAATCATCCCTATCTCATACATTTCACCTGGTCACATTTTCAGGCTCAGAAGAAATTAAACTTACAAGTTCTTCCCCAGGTGCTTCACAAAATGCCAGTGTTTTCAGACTTGATGCCAGCAACCAAGATAAATTATGGCCAAGTACAAAACAACCAAGGAATCCATGACTCTGGGAACACCTGATCATGTTTACAAGTTCATTACACTTCTTCCTATTCTTCCCAACCCAGGACTCCTTGGCTTCCTCAAGTCTTGGTCAGGAATCCAAAGGGATGACAATCAAGTATACAACCAACTATGGCATGATGTGATGAGTGCAGTCATGGAGGCAGGTTCAAAATACCATGGAAATTTATAAAACAGAGTGATGGAATCTGTTGAGGGTATAGGCGTTTGAGTAATTGGGAGCTGATCAAGAAAACAGACTT
The DNA here is from genome assembly GCF_003255815.1 of Theropithecus gelada. Classification (NCBI taxonomy): domain Eukaryota; kingdom Metazoa; phylum Chordata; class Mammalia; order Primates; family Cercopithecidae; genus Theropithecus; species Theropithecus gelada. The sequence continues at coordinate 63,655,324 of NC_037679.1, read as the reverse complement.
GGAAGCAAGGCATGGTTGTGCATGCCTGTAGCCCCAGCTACTCAGGAGGCTGAGGTAGGAGGTTTGCTTGAGTCCAGGAGTTCAAGACTAGCCTGGGCAACATCGTGAGACCCCATCTCTAAAAAGAAATAAAAAGAAAAAAGATTTGGCAGTAACACACAACAGTACTTAAACAGGATTGCATGAGACAGAAGTCCCTTATAGCAGGGGACCATCCAGAGGGTTATGGTGGGTGTGCGGGCCACTGTCTGGGGTGGGGAGGGGAATTGTAGGGGATGATATAGCTCAGGAGCCTTGTAGGATCGTTGGGTCAGTGAGCAGTCTTACATCTTATAACCATAAGGCTCTGTCTTACCAACGGCTGGCACATGGTGGGTACGGTTCTGTGGGGTATGCAAAGTAGGCAGGCCCTGAATGGCTAGAAATCTGCTTGTTTTGGCTAGTTTTAAAACAAATGGATGTGTAAAAATTTGAGCTTGGGAAGGGGTGTGGAGAGCTTCTGGGCTGGTGAACACACAAGTGGTAGGAGGGTGGCATGCCTGGAGAAGGCATGGACATTCTGCACCCCTCCCCCCACCTTGCCCTATGTACCTGTGCATCAGAGTGTTCCTTGGTATTCTTTGTAATAAACTCGTAAACATTTTAAAAATTGAGTTTGGAACCTACAGATTTTTGAGACTGTTAGGTACAGTCTGGTGTGAAGAAACAACCTAGGAACCAATACACAGTGGCCATCTTCGGCTCGTTTTTATAATGGGGGTGGGAGTGGGAATCATCATGAGGGTGCTGTGAACTAGACCTTGGAGTGAAACTTTGCCAGTCAAAAGGGAGAGGGAAGGCACTCTAGGCAGAGAGGACAGCAAACATGAAGGTTCAGACACCACGACATGGGCAACTTCAAGTCATGCTGTTGATGGCAACAAGACAGGGACATGAAAGCCGATTCATGGGGCTGGGAAGCCAGGGTGTGAGGGAAAGAGGCGGTGGGAGAAGAGGACAGACAGAGATGAGACCAACACATGATGTGGGGATTAAGAGCACCAGTTTTGGAGCACAGCTGCCCAGAGCCCAATCCTGGTTTCATCGCTTTTTAACAGGAGCCACTGGGCAAGTGACTTAATCCCTCTAGACTCCATTTCCTTCACTGTAAAAAAGAGTTACAAACAATGCCTGTAAGGATGCCACATATTCTGACTGTTAGCAAACAACCATAGCATGGTCTGGTCTTGGATCCCATGCCAAGGAAGGTTGACTCCATGCCATTGACAGTAATGGGAAGAAGGTACTATGTGTAACAGAGTGACTGGGCCAGGTCAGTGCTGGGAGAACATGCACAGGATGGAGAAGAGGCAGGGGGCAAGAAAACCAGAAGACTACTGCACTAGTCCTAGCAAGGGACACTACAGGCCTGAATTAGAACAGTAACAGAAGGGAAGAAATGAGTAAGAGGAATTCCCAAGAGAGATCTCAGGGAGAATCCACAGGGACTGAAAAGAAGAAAGAATGAGGGAAAGAAAAAATAAATCAACAATGACTTCAATCTTTCTTTGCAGAATTTTCCCATCCTTTGTCTCCATATCACTTAATCTTTTTTTTTTCCTCTCTCTTCTTTTTTTTGGACACAGGATCTCCCTCTCTTGCCACAATCATAGCTCACTGCTGCCTCAAACTCCTGGGCTCAAGCAATCCTCTTGCCTCTCAAGTACCTGGGAGTACAGACATGGACCACAATGCCTGGCTAATTTTTAAATTTTTTGTAAAGACAAGGTCCCACTATGTTGCCCAGGCTGGTCTCAAACTCCTGGCCTCAGGTGACCCTACCACCTCAGCCTCCCAAAGTGTTGGGATTACAGGCATGAGCCACCATGCCCACCCACCACATCACCTAATCTTTAAAGACAAATACCATGGTAGAAAGAAGGAAGGCCATTGTCTTTGAGTGATTCTTCTCCTAGGAGGAAAATGTCACTTTCTGATACAGTATTTTAGAAAGGAGAAGGGAAGAGATGAAGGTAAGTGTGGCTGATGGAAAACATGAAAGCTGGCTGCAGCTCCACTAAATTAGCCTCACTGGGATTTATACCAAGAGAGTGGCGTCCGGCTTCCCCAACACCTTAATGAGCCTTAAATCCACGTGAAATTTCAATGAACCACCTCTATCCTGAAAAGCTCTTGTGAAACATCTAAATCGTGAATCAGGGTCTACAGCATGAATCCATTTATATACTCAAAGTGCTTCTAAACCAAAAGAAACTTGGCTCCCACCACCTTCGTAAGTCCACAGATTTTGTACTTACCATATTTTGGAAACCCCAAAGGTGAATCAGGAGGCTGGATATCCAGACTGTAGCTTTAAGAAGAATTCCACGGAGATTCAAGGCATCTTCAGTGGAAGTTCACAAAAGTGAGTGGAAAGAAAACAACAAAATGAAGCAAGTGCTTAACCTACATTTCAAGATAGCTAGACTTTTTTCTTCCTTCCGTCACCTTTTCCTGTAGTATTTCAGTGAAGCTGCCAAATGGATTTACTAAGACTTTATGCTCTAGTCTCCCTAAACTGTCAGTGTCCTCACCAGCTTTAAGATCCATTTCCACCACACAGGAGCTTATTGTAGGACTCTAGTTACATTGCCAACCTCTGGGTATAAAAACGTCTCAAGACAGGGACAGAGGTAAATCACGCAATAGAACAAAGCACAAGCTAACATGGGCTAAAATGGAGAATAAGGGGACCAAATAAGAAGTGAGGACGTGGAAGAATCTATAGGCTAAGACCAGAAATGATGATGGTCATGATGACTATAATGATGGTGGTGGTGGTGGTAGTGATAACTAACATTTATTGAGCATTTAACCCTTAGATAGATACTGCAAGTCATCCCCAATATCCCACCTCTCTTTCTTATACAGTAATAGTGCTTTGAGACAGAGTCTCGCTCTGTCTCCCAGGCTCAAGTATAATGGTGCAATCTCAGCTAACAGCAACCTCCACCTCCCGGGTTCAAGAGATTCTTGTGCCTCAGTCTCCCAGTTGGCTGGGATTACAGGTGTGTGCCACAATGCCCGACTAATTTTTTGTATTTTCAGTAGAGATGAGGTTTCACTATGTTGGCCAGGCTGGTCTCAAACTCCTGTCTTCAAGCGATCCACCCACCTCAGCCTCCCAAAGTGTTGGGATTACAGGCATGAGCCACTGCACCCGGCCTCTAATCATGCTTTTTAGCTGGACATCCAGCTAAAGACTAAAATTTCCCCACCTCACTTGTGAATAATGTGATCACATGATTCAGCTTTGCCCATTCAGACGAGACAGTGCTGTGAGTAACTTTTCGGCCATGTTGTTAAGGGAAAGAGGCATGCCTTCCATATCCCCTTTTCCCTTATTGGCTGGAATGCAGAAATGATGGCAGGAACTGGAGCAGCCACCTTGGACCAGGAGCTGGAAGGCATATATTGAAGATGGCAAAGCAACAAGCTATAGGAGGCTGGGTCTCTGATCATTGTGAAACCTGCAGAACCGTTCCTAGGCCATCTACTCTGACCATGTATCACAGAGAAATCAATTTACATCTTTTTAAAGTCAACATTATTTGCGTCTCTCTGTCAAAGCAGCTGAATTCATAAAACAAGTACTGGGCTACATGCTTTATATGCATGATCTTATTTAATCCACACACAGCCCTGTAAAAGAACCAAGAGAGTCAAGTCACTTGTCTGAGCTCTCAAAATAAGTGGCACGGCCAGGGATGGAAAAAGGCAGCCAGATTCCAGAGGTTAGAATACAATGTCTCCCTGTCACATAACATGTTGACCTAAACCAAGGAAGGAATCTAATAACCCCCAAAAATGTATGCCAGACCTAACAATCTCACCAGCAAAGAGTAAGTAGGCACAACTCCTTAGTTACTCTGGTCTCCAGGTGCTCAATTTGCCCTCATCTCCTTCCCCAGCCTCAGGGAAGCTCAGGTAGAGATTTTCCACCTCTCTATTTAAATTGCATTTCCTTCACAGGGTCTGCCTGAGCACTAAGGTAAAATGAGAAAGCTGTGGACACAGCTATTTCTTGATGGCAGCCAGCTCTCTCTACACTAGACTGAGGTCCTACTTGCCGAGCAGTGTGTTCATTGAATCTCTACATTTCTTTATTCTTCTCACCTCCCTTCCAAAAAGTAACGCTGCCTTCAGTGGATTCAGTGGTATGGCACAACTCAGAAAGAATTGCAAAGTCAGTCCTGCGGACATAGCAGCACAAGGAAATACTGTCAAGTGCATTGGATCGAAAATGGCCAGGTCATCCCTCTTCTTTCCCAGGGTTTTAAAATCAAAAATAACTAAAAGTCTTGATAGCACCTAGAGCAAAAAGTGAATTTAAAACTCTCTCTATTTGAACACCAAAGGAAAAACAGCACAGTCCAGTGCACTCACTAGCTCTTCTTATAACCTGACAACATCTTGGAAAACTCCTCCAGGTCTCTTTTTCCACATCTAAATAGTGGCAGGTGGAATAACAGCACTGGCCACCCGGTCCCCAAGCTGCAGGGGGGCCCAGTGAACTCATGATGGTTCTACTGAACACAGTTGTTGTTGAACAATTTCTTCCTACGTTTGCAAATGAAGAGTGAATTAAAGGAGGTTTCATTTTCTCGCCAGTTTCATTGAAATGTTACTATGTGTGCTGCTATAAAGACACATGCACACATATGTTTATTGCAGCACTATTCACAATAGCAAAGACTTGGAATCAACCCAAATGTCCATCAGTGACAGACTGGATTAAGAAAATGTGGCACATATACACCATGGAATACTATGCCAACATAAAAAAGGATGAGTTCGTGTTCTTTGTAGGGACATGGATGCAGCTGGAAACCATCATTCTCAGCAAACTATCACAAGAACAGAAAACCAAACACCGCATGTTCTCACTCATAGGTGGGAATTGAACAACGAGATCACTTGGACACAGGAATGGGAACATCATACACCGGGGCCTATTGTGGGGAGGGGGGAGGGATAGCATTAGGAGATATACCTAATGTAAATGACGAGTTAATGGGTACAGCACACCAACATGGCACATGTATACATATGTAACAAACCTGCACATTGTACACATGTACGCTAGAACTTAAAGTAGAATAATAATTAAAAAAAAAAAAAAGAGAAATGTTACTATGTGATTGGGCACCTAAAGAAAAATCTGCTTTGGGGTGTCAAGGCCTGCCAGAAATGATCTGGAGGCAAAGAAGCCTATAGCTTTTGAATCTTCTTGCTCACAGCTGGGCTATGCCATCTCCCAGATGAAGCTGGCTCAGTTTACTTGAAGATACACTTACCTGAAAGGGTGTTGTGATGGTTAGGTGGGGCACATGCTTGTTTGGTATACAGAACGTGCTCAGTAAATACTAGCTAAAATTACTAGTGTTATCACAGACATAACCACCATCATCTGGGACATACCTGTGTGAAGCTATTAACACCCTGTGGAAAATCAAGGTTTATCATCTGATATGGTTTGGATCTGTGTCCCCACCCAAATCTCATCTCCACTTGTAATCCCCACGTGTCAAGGGAGGAACCTGGTGGGAGGTGACTGGATCATGGGGGTGGTTTCCCCATACTGTTCTCATGATAATGAGTGAGGTCTATGAGATCTGATGGTTGTAAAGTGTGGTACTTCCTCCCTTACTCTCTCTCTTGCTGCCACGTGAGACGTGCCTTGCTTCCCTTTCATCTTCCACCATGATTGTAAGTTTCCTGAGTCCTTCCCAGCCATGCAGAACTGTGAGTCAATTAAACTTCTTTTATTTATAAATTACTCAGTCTCAGGTAGTTCTTTACAGCAGTGTGAAAACAGACTAATACATCATCTTTTCTAATAGAGCACTAAGTTGGGGGTGGTGGGTAGCTTTCTAAGGAAACAAAACAATAAAGGGTACCTTAACTAATTCAATAAACACAGATGAACTAACAGGCTCAGAGCTAGGTGCTATCTCTACCCTCAAGGTTCTCAGAAGTATACAGAAGGCCCACATCTGCGGAGAGGGAAGAGAGAGAGAGAGAGAGAGAGAAGGATGGTCTCAGAGGGCCTCACAGAATAGGTAGCCTAGAATTGAGTCATAAAGGATCTGTAGTTTCTCAGGCAAGAGAAGAGATCTCTGCCCAAGGTCAGAAAGGCAGACAGCAGCCAGAGACAAAAGACCTCCTGTGACACTCCATGAGGCTGGAAATGTACCCTATCGGTCAAGGTAGCCATGTATATTAATCCACTCAGGCTGCCATAATAAAGTACCACAGACTGGGTGGCCTAAACAACAAAGTTATTTTCTCAGAGTTTCGGAGGCTGGAAGATAAGGTGTTGGCAGGTCAGGTCTGGTTTCTCCTGAGGCCTCTCTCCTTGGCTTGCAGACGACCACCTTCTTGCTGTGCCCATCAGTCAGACTGGATTAGCATCCACCCTAATGACCCCATTTTACCTTAATCACCTTTTTAAAGGCCCTATATAACTCTGAATAAAGTCACATTCTGAGACATTGGGGGTTAGGAATTCGTGGCGAGACACAATTCAACCCATTACACCACGAAAGGACTGGTGGGAGGAGAGCCATTTTAGAAAGAGTGCCATGTGGTGCTGAGGAGAATGGAATTTGGGAGGGGAGACTAGAGGCAGTCAGGCCGCTGAGGACCCAGGAAGGAGAACATGGAGGCCTCGACAACCCGGGAGAAAAGAGGACAAGGTATGTCTTGCTGGGGTTGGGCCATCCTGCTCAAGACTCAACCCCTTGTTATTCACTGCAAATCCCTGCCATCCCCTGTGGGGAGGAGTCCACTTGTCTGTGTGGGTTCTCAGAACAACCCTTCCCTGGCTGGGCCTGATCACACACTCCCAAAACTTGCCAGGGTTCTCAGAACCCCCAGAGGCTAAACATTTCTACCTGAGGAGCAGAAATAAAAACAAGACTTGCAGTGGGTTGAGAACACGAGTCCAAGGCCTGAGAGTCAACTCTTCAGAGTGGAAGAACTGGCGCTCTGGTGCCCCCACTGGCCCATCAAGCCCCCTCTAACAAGCACCCCTCACAAATAAAGCCCCAGCAGGAAGCCCATTAACACCTCACAGGGGCAAACCTCAGGCCTGGAGGAGAAACTTCAAAAGACATCCCAGCAGCACAACATGCCAGAAGGGCCATCAATCAAGAACACCATCCCAGGAAGTAGCTGGCTGAACTGGGGAAAAGAGTCAGGCACATAAATTAAATGTCCCTCAGCCCCTATATGGAGCTCAATTTATTGCGATAGAGGCCAACTGGGCTCCTTAAGTTTAAAAAGGATCAAGGCCTCTATAAACAGTATGTAGAACTACCTTCCATGGAACAAAAACACCAAGAGAAATTCTCCCTTCTTTTCTTTTCTTTTTTTTTTTTTTAAAGAAAATGATCCATTTGTGAAAATAATTCCCATGACACTGAACTCTTTGCCTCAAGTGTTACATAAAAGTCAACTCATTGGTCAACCCTTAAAAAAAAAAAAAAAAAGTCAGATACAACTACCAATTTGCCTTTCTGATTTGTTGAAATTAATTTCAGAATAGGATTTTCTCCTAAGTGGGGTGGCCTGCCGAAAAGACGTGCTAAAAACCTAAAATCTAATTCGTGCTAAAATTAGCTGAAAATCTGAATAACTGTTTATAGGCTCGACACTCTTTCTCCTCCCACTGCCCCCCTACACATACAAACGTTTCCCACCAACCCTTGAACTGCAAAAAACAGCTTGGTAAAAATCAGCAAAGATGCAAATAAGGGCTATGTGAGAAACCTTACGATTTCTCAGGAGACTGTTACTTGTGTAATACCAAAAGGCATCACATATCTTATTTCCACAGAAACCCTCCAATGGCCAATATTTGGTTTTCCTTTTTTTGTTAACTATCTAATCTCTTTGCCCCTAATAATAATCAAAACAGCACTTACTACATCCCAGGCCTTTGCTGAGTACTTTGCAAATCTTTACTCTCACTTCATTCTAATAGTAATTCTCTCAGGTAAATACTGTTGTTATTCCCATTTTATAAAGAGGAAAGCTGAGGCTCAGGGAGATTAAGTAATTTGTCCCAAGTCACACAGGTAGAGAACAGCAAAATGGAAATCCAAACCCAAGTTTGTCAGATCTGAATCCCATGCTCTTAATCATGAATTTTAATGGTCGTCCTCATGCTAATTCAAAAGATGATGGAATCCTCTGCTTCCCAACTGGACTTTCAGTAAAATATATTTAGAAAGTGTTTGCCATTTAAACTTACTTAAGGTTCAAAAACTGATTCTGAAGAGTATACACTGTGAGGTTTAAAAATATCTCTTAAGAATTAGGAGCAGTGGTTCATGCTTGTAATCCCAGCACTTTGGGAGGCTGAGGCAGGAGGATCGCTTGAGGCCACAAGTCCGAGGATCACTTGAACCCAGGAGTTGAAGGCTGCAGTGAACTATGATCATGACACTGCATTCCAGCCTGTGTAACTGAGACTGCCTCTTAAAAAAAAAAGAAAGAAAGAAAAGAAAAGAAAGAAAAAGAAAAGAAAAAAGGAAAGAATTTCATTGGATACCTTACTTAATAAATTACAGTCATAAGATTTTATCTTTTTTCTAGATTGTCGTTTCTTCCCTCTTTTTCTGTTTAATAATACATGCACTTACACTATGCCGAGTTATGCAAACCATGAAATCCAACTCTAGAACTTGGGTTTATAAAAACAAATCAAAGTGTTACAATGGTTGCATGCTTTGCTCTGTTCACAGAGATGAGAACCAAAACAAAATAAAAATAGGTATGTGTCAAGGAAGAATTTGACTTAAAATTTAGGAAAACACCCTGCACCCCAGACTGTAGGTTCCTTGAGGTCAGAGATCCTGTCTTATTTGACTTTTTATCCCCAAAACCCAGGACAGAACTGGCACCTAACAGGTGCTTGATAGCCATTTGCCAAAATGGAGGATGGATGGATGGATGGATGGATGGATGGATGGATGGATGGATGTGGGGAAAAGAAAGAGATCAGCCTGTTACTGTGTCTATATAGAAAGAAGTAGACATAAGAGACTCCATTTTGTTCTGTATTTGAGATGCTGTTAATCTGTGACCCTACCCCCAACCTTGTCCTTGCAAGAGACACCCACTGTGGTAACTCAATGTTTAATGGATTTTGGGCATGCAGGGTGTGTCTTTGTTCCTAGAAAAGCTAGGTATTGTCCAAGGTTTATCCCCATGTGATAGGATGAAACAATGCTGCTAAAAGGTTTATCTCTAGGCACAGGATTTTCCTTTAAACTTATTCATGTCACAGAGATCCTTGTTCTTATGTCTTACTGCTGATTTCCTCCCTAAAAACGATCCTATTGTCCTGCCACTCCCTGATCTTTAAGATGGTAAAGATAATTATCTATAAATACTAAGGGAACTCAGAGACCGGTGCCGGCGTGGGTCCTCTGTAAGCTGAGCGCCGGTCCCCTGGGCCCCCGCTTGTCTTTCTCTATACTTTGTCTCTGTGTCTTATTTCTTTTCTCAAGTCTCTCGTTCCACCTAACGAGAAACACCCACAGGTGTGGAGGGGCAGGCCACCCCTTCAGATGGATGCATGAGTGCATGGGTAGAAGGGTAGGTGAGTGGATGGATGAATGGAAGGAGGGATGGAAAATGGATGGTAAAGTGGACAAGTAGATGAATGGATGGATGGAAGGATGCTCATATCAATGGTTAAATACTGAAATTCTGTCAAGAACTCATTCCCGATAAGTGTCTATGTCTGTTTTCTGGCTGGATATGTATTTTTAAACAGTCCATCCTAGATTAGGATAAATGAATGAACTAGCTGCAAAGCCCACTAGCTCTTTAAGGGTCAAATGCAGGCCACTACTGAACTGTTGCCTTCCCAAGGACAGGCAGACAAACGCTAGCAACTGTACACTCCACAATTGCCCATTTAACAAACACATGGTGAATGCAAATAATTTTTCTGGAAGGCTGCCCTATCTGTTGGCACCAAAACCTATTTATAATCCTCTCCATGTGTCCTTCCTATTCTCAAGTCACTGTGGTGGGAAGTAACATTTATTCGCAAGAAAAATACTTTGGGTCAGTAACTAATCCATAAAACAAGTCTTGCTGCAGCACCGTATGACTCCAATTGAGAGGCAAAAAAAGAAAACGAAAATATCTGGCTTTCCTGAACACTGCAGCTTTGAGGTTGCTGATCAGAGCTTCTGTCTTTCACCCCAGCAAACACAGGGAGACAGGGACTTCTAAAGACAGGCTTTGTGGATAGGGTGAGGTGAAACCCACGCGAAATTCCAGAAAACCCTTCTTCAAAGTGCCTAGGCAGGGCAGAGTTCCCAGAAGACTAAAAAGCAGAAAGAAAACTTATAAACAAATAATTTTCCATGTTTAACACAGAGAGGGATAACAGGTAAACAACCAGCAAAAATGCTGAGTAAACGCCAGTGTTCCAACAAGCAACAAAATATTCCTTTTACAGTAAGGGTGAGACTGCTCTGTGGTTTTACAAAAGCATTTTTACATAAAATAGTATTTCACTTGAGAAAACTAAGGAAAGGAATGTGAACACTCCATTTCACAAATAAGGGAACCAAGGCTCACTCTCTAAGGTTCAATGAGTTGCTGAAGGTCACAGAACCAGGAAGTGGAAATGGACAGGTTTCCTGATTTGGAGTTTTTTTCATCCTTCTCTGATACATTTCTCTTTGCTCAACAAAAACATATGAGGCCGCAGGTTGAGTGCCAGGTTATACCCAGGTAGATTCCAAGCTGGGAACAGATCCCATCTATATGACGCTTCCAGATGGGATTTAAGGATTGGAGCCAGAATTCAAGTTGGCTTCCCTCACTCCAAAGCATGTGGGTCCTCCAGGAAGCGATAAGAATTCTCCCAGTATTAAGCCAGCCAGAGGAGGAGGGACAGAGACAGAGATGAGAAACCCCACCCACACATCTGGAAACCGACAGGGAACTGAATGTGGACTCTCACCACTCCATCTTAAAGCCATCTCAGAGATAAGTTTCTGCATCTGAAGGCAAATCCTATGGTGGCCTGAACAGATATAATCTGGTTGTCTTTAGTACTATGAAGAGTGCCTTTTTAAGAAGCAAATTCTCCATTTCTAATTAGTCAAGCATCACAGCTTCTCGTATTAGACTTATTTTTTAATTGTCCCCCTTTCCTACCCCACCGATCCCAACAAACTTGATGTGAACAGAGCCCAAATCAAGCATGAAAAAATGATCAGACTGAAATCCTCAAGTCTCTATACCACACCACCATTTTGCCTTTATCAAGGATGATGAGAAAAAATAAAACCCATTCTACAGACATCCCCAAATGTGGCTGAGGATCCAAAACAGTACAGAAGGAGCCTTTCAAAATGATGCAATAGGGCCAGGTGCAGTGGTTCACACCTGTAATCCCAGCACTTTGGGAGGCTGAGTCAGGAGGAGTGCCTGAGGCCAGGAGTTCAAGATCAGCCCAGGCAACATAGCGAGACCACCACCGCCCCCCCTCCACGACCAAGTCTATAAAAATATTGAGAAAAAAAATAGAAAAATAAAATAAAATGATGGAACATAGGGCCCAGCTCTGGAGATTCAGATGAGTGGGTGGTCTAGGGGCACCCAGGTATCTGATGCTCATGCTGGGATTATTTTAAAGTACACCAGGTAATTCCGATGGTCAGCCTGCCTGAGAATCCTACACCAATACATGTAAATACATCTACATCAGGCAAAAGGCTGTCTTAAAAGCTCAGACCTCCACATGTAGACCCACTAAGTGCCAAACACAAAGTGAGGTATTTTCTACGCGCCATACAATCTCCTATAGTCCTTACAACATCTGCAAGGGTGGCACACGGATGCCCATTTTACAGATTAAAAACAACACGGCTCAGTGAGATTATACTGATTTTCCCAAGTTTATGCAGCTAAGGATGTTTGAATTTCTAGGCTTTCCCAGGAAGTTCGCTCTGTGCTCCTAAACTGCATAGAAAAATCCCCTTCTGAGAAAAAGAGCCAAAGCAAATACTAAAATACAGAGATAAATGTATTGGAGAAGCTGGTGCCGGCATAAGGAATATCTTGATTTAATTTCACATTCTTGATTAATATAACTGGGAAAGAAATGCTAGTGGAAACAGACATCCCAATTGTATAAGCTCCAGGAGAGTCTAATTTTCCGGGCACAGAGACGGTGATAAGATCCTGTCCGAGATTTCACCACCAAGCAGGAACTAGGCCAAACAATGTCATTAGCCTGTAGTTCAGCCTGCTCCAGCCTGGGTGACCCATTCAGCAGACACGAGCGGGGATAAAGGCAGAAAATGCCCACTGGCAGGGAAACAAGATACGACTCACCAGGCTGGGGACAGAAGAGGCCCATTTCAATCGAACAGTGGAGTACACTCAAATCAACTTTCCCTCAGTGGGCATAGAATCAAAGAATCACTGTGGGATTCCCAGAGGAGAGCGAAGTACTTTGATGCCCTTATGCAGGACACCTCCATCCAGCCCTCATTCTCTCAGCAGGATACCATTTCTTCCCAGGATGTTTTGGGGCAGAAGCCAGATGCAGTCACCTTCCTGGAATTAGGTCAGAGCTAAGCATCAGGAGAGCTAGCTCTCCATGACCACCTCACTCACTCAGTGTATTCTTGGGCAAGTCATTTCACTTTGGGCCCGAGTTTATAAAATAAAGAGGTAAAACGAGATCATCTTTGAATTCCTTGCCATCTCTGACAATATACGAAACCAAGATCCACGGTCACAACCAGGCTGACCAGACAAAGTCTGCAGGAAGATTTAATCCCAAAATGCAGACCACAAAGAAGGCAGAAAAACCAACCTGCGTGTAATCATATTCACCCAGGCTCACCTGTTGCAGAGATGCATTGCAGAAAAGCACGCAGATAAGGAGAAAATAGTTATATGGGAAGGGAAAAGGTGGAGACCCAGAGAAGAATGTTCACCTTCAAGGTCCCACCAGGGTAGACTTGAATACAATGGCAAATCTCCAAACCTTCCTTTGGATCTCCAAGTCATTCATCTACAAATATGTATTGAGCAACTTCACTGGGAGACAGGACACTGAGATCAGCTATTATCCTTATCCTTATTATGATTACTATTTAATTAGGGCAGCTGGGGAAATAAAGACATGTCTAATTAAGTGATGCTCAGATTCCCTAAATAGATTTTTTAAATCCACCATTAAGATTCAGAATATGTTCTATTCTTTCCCACTGGACTCACATATTCCAAAGGAACATCAGGCAGTCGACTTTAAAACAAAAGGACCACAAGCCTCCAGGGCCAGAGAACAGAAGGGGTAGCTGCACACGCCACTGGCTGCAGACTGTCTGACTTCCTGAGCAGATACAAGCAAAGGCCAAGTGCCCTCAAGGGAATTCAAAAACCCCTGCCACCCCTCCTCCCATGCTGTGAGCCTGGGACAGATTTAGTTCCAGCCACAGAACACTTCACTGCACCAGCTTGATGTGCAGGGCTTACCCTGAACACGGCTAGGATCATGCCCCAGGAAAAAGATCCTATGAGTGAACAAAATTACGCTATCCTAAGAATCCCCTTCAACAAGTACTTTGGAATTTCAGATGCTGGAACAACCTATCCTATAGTAGACGAAGAGGTTTGGGGTTTTTTTTGTTGTTTTTTTAAAAAGGGTTACACAAGTGGCTAAGTAGCAGCAGCAGTGGTGCTTCTCCTGACCACTACCCATGTACTAACCCACCCTTCTTTTTTTTTGGTTTTTTTTTTTTTGAGACGGAGTCTCACTCTGTCGCCCAGGCTGGAGTGCAGTGGCCAGATCTCGGCTCACTGCAAGCTCCGCCTCCCGGGTTTACACCATTCTCCTGCCTCAGCCTCCCGAGTAGCTGAGACTACAGGCGCCTGCCACCTCGCCCGGCTAGGTTTTTTTTTTTTTTTTTTTTTTTTGTATTTTTTTAGTAGAGACGGGATTTCACCAGGTTAGCCAGGATGGTCTCGATCTCCTGACCTCGTGATCCGCCCGTCTCGGCCTCCCAAAGTGCTGGGATTACAGGCTTGAGCCACCGCGCCCGGCCCAACCCACCCTTCTTACACTAACAACTGCTGCTCCTACTGGGCAAACTAATCACTAACGATTCGTCCTACTGCCTCTCACTGAATGCACCCACGCCCATTCCTTTAGGCTTAAAAAGCATTTACTTCTCCATTAGCTTGTGTGGCATGTAAGATCCTGAGAGATGAGCAGAGCAGGTGCCATTGGGCCCATTGGACAGATGCAGAAACGAATGCTCAGCAGTTCAGAGACTTTCCTGAAGCCTCCCAGCTGATAAGCAGTGAACTAGTTTTGCTACCTCATCCCTTACTGCCTGTAGCATGGGTGTGCAGAAAGACAACAGACACCTTTGATCAGTTCTGACGCCAGCAACTAGGAATGAAGCTGACACATAAGGAACACAGGGCTCCTGCACCCCGTTCCCTGACGGAGTCCCAGTCCCTTGCACAGCTGTGCCTCCTAAATTAAACACATGCACTCTCCATAAGTAGTTTCCTAGGAAAACCAGGAAACCAGGTTGTCCTTTAGGAACCAACTCTGCACCTGCAGAAAAGCCTTCAACAAAACCAACTGTGAAGGCTTTGCCGAAACAGTTCTCAGAACAGCTGCCCTGGTCCTGCCACAGCACAAGAAATCATCCCATCTTGGCAAACCCCACTCAACCATGTTTCCATGCTGCAGCCTTAGAGGAATGAAAATATCAATTTTTGAGCCAAGCAAATCTAACAGGCTATCATGCAAAATGCTGGTGTCAAATCAAGCCTCAACCAGTAATTATCCATCAAGTAGGGCCATAATAACTGGCTCCCTGGGGTCACTTCACTGGGAGGCAGGGAGGTGGTTACTAAAGAGGGCGTTGGAATTGGATAAGTGACAGCCTTAAGAGAAAGGCGTTCATCTCACTTTTCTAGATTCTTCTACAGGTTAGGGGGTTCTACCCGACCCTCTAACCAAACCTCTCCCCACTGAGGTCAAAATCCATCCTGTGGCTGCCTCGAGGCATTTATGATGACGCACTGGGGCAGATCTCCATCTATCATGCTGTGCCCTCTTCTAAGTTTAAAGGAAGTTGGCTTTAGCTAATGGTCTGAAAGGTGCTTCCTTTCCCAACTGCTGTCATTAAACTAGCAAAACATTAATTTAAACTCTTATGGTAAGGGGGTTTCCTGGAAATTCCTTAAAGGAAGTCTATAATTGACAGTGTAGTTAAACGTCATACGGACAGCACAAAAATCCTAATTAAATACAATTAATGTAGGCTCAAGTCCCCTTGTAGACAAACAGCACTTTTGTTCATAAGAAGTATTGTGCCATACCCCTATTTACGGTTGGGACTATTATGAAGAAAGAAACAGACAAACACACACACACACACACACACACACACATACCTCAAGAGACCAGGTCTGGGCCTCAAAGCTCATCATGACATTTGCTCCAACTCTATAATCTGATTGAAGAGAAGAAAGAGTTAAAAAAAAAAAAGAAAGAAAGAAAGAAAGAAAGAAAGAAAGAAAGAAAGAAAGAAGAGAAAAGATTTTAAGAAAACAATAGTTTCTATTAAAATGCATAACACCATCTTTCAAAGATGAAAGGACTTAGTAGAAACACCATAAACCTCAGAATTACACAGTAAATTGCTTCTTTTGTTTAAGGCAAATTAATATTGGATCACAGATAAGAAATAAGCCCTCCCAATATCCCCAGCTGAAGGATGCCACATTCATTATGCAGCTTGGGAGACTGCATGTTGACTATTTTGTAGAAAATGAATGAAGGGTTGGTGATAATCACCTTCCCACTCAAATCCTGTCTCATTACCTGAAGTGTTTTTCCTGCAAAGTGACACACAAATGATTTTCTAGTCTTCGCTTTCTTCTCATAAGCTACCATATGCAGGGCGAGGGAAAGTCCAGGGCGTGTTAACTATGCCAGTGAATCTGCCCGGGATCCTTCTAAGTGCTTCCGGGAACACGGTGCACAGACATTATATTTGCCTAGGTCTCTATCAGAGTCCAACTGAATCTGGCACAAAGGCAACTGACAACCTCTGAATATCCCTTACTGAGCCCATATAATTAGTGAAGGAAATATAGCATGACAACATGTGTATCATCCAAATCTTCCCTCCTACTCACGTGCTCCTGTCACACTTGCTGACTCAAAAGTGGTCCTTATTTTAATTTTTTTTGAAAGAGGGTCTCACTCTCTCCCCCAGGCTGAAGTGCAGTGGCACAATCACGGCTCACTGCAGTCTTGAAGTCCTGTGCTCAAGTGATCCTCCCACCTCAGCCTCCCATGTAGCAGGGAATATGGGCATGTGCCACCACGCCTGGCTAATGCTTTTTTATTTTTTGTCGAGTCAGGGTCTCACTATGTTGCCTAGGCTGATCTTGAACGCCTGGGCTTAAGTGAGCCTCCCACTTCAGCTTCCTAACGTGCTGGGATTACAGGCATGAGCTACCATTTCTGGGCTCAAAGGTGGTCTTGACTCAGAGGAGGGAACTTCTCACTGCCAAAGTGACCTTAGATCCAAAGTTACCCAGTACGATCCTCAGCAGGAAAAGGCACTGACACGCAGTAGGTATTCAAAAAGTGTTAGACACCACACAAACAAAAGGGACCAATTATAAAATGTCTGGCTTCATTTCGCCAAGCTCATCAGGAGTCAGCTTAAGGAACACCACATCCTGGTCATTCACCTCTACCACTCCGATTCCACGCTCCCGCAGTGATGGGATTCTTCCTGGAGCCACGTTCCCAGGTCTCTTTTGAGGCAAAATTTCTCTTCTAAGAATTTGGTGCAGCCTCTGAAGTAGGGTGAGGGTAATGGCATCTAGGGTGAGGGTGATGGCATCTAGAACTAGGGACTTCAGTGCGGCCAGAGGACAGTCGCCTCCACATCATCACCTGGGAGCTGGTTACAAATGCAGGATCAGACCCCAGGCCAGGCCTATGGAATCACAACCTGCAGCTTAACTCCAACCCCAGGGAATTCCACACGCATCTAAGTGTGAGAAGCTCTGGTCTATAAGTGGTGATTGCAAACAGGGGTCTGGAAGCCCCTACACCACCCCGTGGTTCTCCAGACATTAAAATTGACAAGCTTCAGAAGGAAGAGGGCACTGATGACCATAAAATGAGGCTGTCAATAGCTTGCTGCTCCCTCGTGTAGACAGACCGGGATTAAATTGGCTTCGAGAGACTCATCCAAGCGTGGATGCAATAAAAGGCTCTGAGGAGGGAGCCCAGGAATCCCCCCAGGGGCTGAGCTTTGGGGTGCAGTTTTAATTTCACAGGACAATTCTTGGGCTTCTCTCCTGGTGCATCCAAGATTTTGCAGACGAAAATGGCTGCAGAGATCAAATTCCAGCTTCCCCTAGTTACTTAACCACTCAGCCTAGGAACATTACCAAACCTCTCAAGGCTCTGCCTTCATCTTCAAGTGGCAGTAACAGCTATGATGGAGAGGATTTGGAAGGAGGGAAAGAGAATGCATGAAGAGAGCTTAGAGCACTTAAGAAGTGCTCAGTAAACATCAGTTACTGTCTTTTTACCATTCGTAACTCTAGAAGGAAGAACAAACAGGAACATTTCGCTCCATGATCAACCTAGGCACAGGATAAAAGGTAGAGTAGAGGAAATCAATCCAAATGAGCCCAACAGTGAACACAAATTCAAAAACACGTTTCTGCTAGGCTCTCCTAATGCGTCCCTTCCGCTTGGTGCCCTGAGCTTCCGTTCCTCTTTACAGCAAGGCATCCTTTAATTCAGCATGGCCAGTGGTGACTTAGGTATCAACTCATCCTAGGGGCTCCCCCAGGCAAAGAGGCCAATTTTCAATGGATGGCATGTTACCAGGGAGCCTCAGAGGAACAGTATGAAAGCACCTCACTCTTTTATCTGTATATCTCCCCTCCTGGAGTTCAGATGGGCCAAAAGCATGGACTCAGGGGGCTCAGGCATGTTTCGTAAGCCTTAGGCCCTCCACTTCCAACCATGCCTGAAAGTGGATGGAAGAAATGATGTCCACCTCGTTGCTTCACAGGTCAATTTGGAAATTGTTCACACACAAGGGATGACGACTAGTAAGAGAAAAAAATGCAATGAAAAAATTGCAAAGATAACCATTTTAGTAGCTTGTATTTTAACACAAGGATCTGAGCCAATCACATAAATCATATACTTCTCACCAGGATATGAACAGACACCATGCTCTCTGCTGAAGAAAAGGTGAACAGAAGAGAAACAAGAGTCAGGGTCTCTATTCTCCCAACTAACATTTGCCCCAATTTTGCCCCTAGGGGACATATGACATTGTTTGGAGAAATTTTTGGTTATCACAAGTATCTAGTAAGTAAAGGACAGGGATGCTACTAAACTGCCTCCATTGCACAGGACAGCATCCTGCAACAAAGATTTTGTTCAGCCCTAAATGTCAGTACTGCCAAGGTTGAGCTTCACCTCTTATCTGCCTGAAACTCCTTCTCTTATCCACTGCACTACGTGGTCTCCCTTCGTGTTTCCTATTGTTCTGAAGATAAAATAATTTTTTAAATGGGACCATATATCAGATTACCACAGCTCTGTAGCCAATGCTGAAATTTTAAAACACACAAAAATGCTCTGTGCACATTGCTCTCCTTTGACCATCTCCAGTGCTTGCACCCCAAGGCTTTTGAACTTCCTTTCCCTCTGCCTAAGCAGTCTCCCCACCGCCCTAGCCCCATCATGTAGGTTCAGGGCTCACACTCCATCTCCTTCACATCACCTAAGGTCTTCTCAATAACAGCCTTTCCTGACAGTCCCCACTCTCTCCCCTTGTCCTGCCATAGCATCCATCACCCTCAGGTGGGTCAGGAGTTTTTACTTGTGTATTATCTTACTCTTCCCACTAGACTGTAAGCTCCAGGAGGGCAGGCATTTTCTCCTGTGTCACTGCATTTTCCTCACCACCCCAACAGTGTCTGGCACACAGCAGGAACTCAAAGGACATTTGGTGAAACAATGATGAATGAATGAATGAATTAACGAAACAACAAACTAGCTTTGATTTCTTCCTCAGAAATTCGAGAGCTTCAGCATTCCCCAAGCTTTGACACCATCAGAGAGAAAGATCTCTGTGTAGAATCCAGTTCATCTTGCTACAAGATGAACAATAACCACTACGATAACCACTGTTCTACATCAGGGGCTGGCACATTTTTTCCTGTAAGAGGCCAGATAAGTGCCTTCAGCTTCGCAGGTCCATTCAGTCTCGGGAGCAACTATTCAACTCTGCCGTTATCGCACAAAAGTGGCACAGAAAGTTCACCAACAAGGGAGCATGGCTGAGTTCCAGCGGAACTTTATTTAAGGACATTGAAATTTGAATTTCATAGACTTTTCATGTGTCAAGAAATATTGTTCTTCTTTTGATTTTTTTTTTCCCCAACCATTTTAAAATATAAAAACGATTCTTAGCTTGCAGGCTATTCAAAAGCGGGAGATGGGCTAGATTCAGCCATGAATTTAGATGGTTCATTCAATAATACGACACCACATTAAGACGGCCCAGAGTCCTTTCACAATGGCCATCTCATTCATCCTCAGAACAATCCTAACAGGTTGGTTCTTCATATCCTTCTTTACTCCAGTTTACCGCTGAGGAAACTGAGGCACAAAGTAACTCATTGATATAGTTCAGATATTTGTCCCCTCCAAATCTCATGTTAAAATGTGATCACCAATCCCAGCACTTTGGGAGGCCAAGACAGGTGGATCACGAGGTCAGGAGATCGAGACCATCCTAACTAACACAGTGAAACCCCGTCTCTACTAAAAATACAAAAATTAGTCGGGCATGGTGACAGGCGCCTGTAGCCCCAGCTACACAGGAGGCTGAGGCAGGAGAATGGCGTGAACCTGGGAGGTGGAGCTTGCAGTGAGTGGAGATCGCACCACGGCACTCCAGCCTGGGCGACAGAGCGAGACTCCGTCTCAAAAAAAAAAAAAAAAAAAAATGTGATCACCAATGTTGGACATGGGATCTAGTGTGTCACGGGGCAGCTCTTGCCATCCTGGGGTAATGAGTGAGTTGTTGATCTGTTAGTTCCCACGAGAGCTGATTGTTAAGAAAAGCCTGGCACCTCCCTCCCCTCTCTCTCTTGCTCCCTACCTCATCATGTGATAAGTCAGTTTTTCTTTGCCTTCAATCCTGATTGGAAGCTTCCTGAAGCCCTCACCAAGAGCAGACACTGACGTCATGCTTCGTGTACAGCCTGCAGAACCATGAGCCAAGTAAGCCTCTATTTTTTTTTCTTTTTTTTAGAGAAATGTTGTAAAGCTTTTAGAGAAATGTTGTAAAATGTTCCCAGCACCAGGAATGGTGTGGAGTCGCAGCAGCAGGCACAGGCAGGTGACCCCCACAGAGTCTCACATGGCGAAGAGGATGAGGAAGGAAACCATCAAACAGAAGAGCCCCACGACCTCAGACAGGGCAAAGCCCCGAATGGCACAGAAGAAGAGCTGCTGCTTGAGAGACAGGTTTCTGGCATAGCCAATGATCAGGCTGCCAAACACCATTGCAATGCCAGCCCCTGAACCACGCACACCAACTGTGGCTGCCCCAACACCAACAAACTTGGCTGCTGTGTCAGCGTCCCAGGAGACAACACTGATCTGGAACTCCCATGTGGCCACCTGGAGTAGGCAGCTGCCGTAGGAAGGCTGTTTAGATGAATTCTCTGGGCTATTCAAGAGAGAGGCAGGCACAAGCCTGATTAGACCCCTGGTACCACAGTGGATCAGAGCTAGAGAAATGAGTGGTGCCCCGGGGGTCTGCATTTTTTAAGCCTGCACTCCCACTGCCCTGCAGCCCCTGCTAAGCCCACAGCACTTGCCCAGCTCTAACCCTCTCTTCTTTAAAAATGACTCAGCCTCAGGTATTCCTTTACAGCAACACAAACAGACTCAGACAGTGACTTATTCCAGGTTGCCGAGCCTTGGCCTTCGGACGCCACTGCCAGAATTCTTCCTGCACTTAACGGACTGTCTCAAAACCTTGCCAATAATGAATACAAAGACCTCAACTAATCCATCATCGATTCAGAGAACAGCAGGGAGCATTTCAGTGAATCGAGCATTGGAATCAGCAAAGATTCTTGTGTGAAGACACAAATACCAAATCAACAAGAGGCTCACCCGGCCTCATCCATCTTATGGCACAGATGGTCGTTCAACCTGCCTTGGAGAAAGAAAAGGTGGAGACCAGCATCCTCCTGCCCTTTGGTGTTACAGGAAAAAGTTAATGACACAGAAAATTGGTTGTGTTGCCCAGGATTGCAAACAAGAATCTTAAAGGTGAAGGTTTCATCATAAACACACAGAGGTTATATATTAGTACCTAAGCCAGAATTATTTTTTCTACCTTAATTTCACAAACGTTCTGGAAAGGTAATTAAGACACTCAAACCAAATGCAAACACTGGGGGTGAGGGAGATTTACCTCCCAAATCTGTGAAGTCTGAACTGCATTCCTCTTGCTTTCGAATTTAACAATAATCCCTGAATATATAAAATATCACCTTTTAACTCTCTCCAAAGTTACTGCAACCAGTATTCCCTCTGTGTATGTGAGACATGGCACAGAAAGACTAAGTTTCTGTGTTTCAAATTTTAAACACTAAGTCAAGGAAGGGTACTACCCTGGCCCACTTGTCCCTCCCTCTACCACTGCCCACCCCAACGCCCGGCCCGGAGTCAGGACATTTGGAAGCACTGGCAGAAATGCAAAAGTAGCCTTGAGCTCTACACCTCAAGACCTGCATACCTAGACTCAGGAGGGAAATGGCCATATAAACCAATGACCTCGCTCAGCATCTTGTGTGCAACCTGGAGTTGCTCCCTATTCCCAAAATGCTTTTGCTGGGGAATTTTTAAGGCAATTGTTAAAGCCTAACGGGGTCTCCAAGAAGACATCTGAGACATGCTGATTGGTGAAATCCAGACAAAAAAGGCTACGCACCTGAGACTGCTCTTCACACTCTAGAATTCAAGATGGCGCCTCCAGTTGGGTTCTGTCCATCATATTGGTAGTATTTGGTTTACTCTATCTCCAAAATGTTTTCCCCTCTCCCACCTCTTCACTGGTCCTACAACTAACCATCTAGCCTGAATTCAGTTCCCTAAAAAGTACTTTTCATCATGCTCCTTCTTGTTTAGAGAACTTCCACAGTCCTTTTCTGGAGAAACTCCCTCTGCCTCAGTAATAGCCTATATTGATGACCCTGGTTTCCGAAACCAGGACACTTAAAATAAAAGGGGGTACTGTGAATAATTATGCTAGAACAAGAGCAGTAAACAGGACTCTCCAGGGAAAACTGGGACACAGAATCACCCCAACTCTAAGGTCTGGGAGGGAGAATGCCCTGACTTATTTTCTTAACTGTACTATATTTCTAACTGAACAGTTCCTAGCACAGCACCTGACATAGCACAGGCACCCGATAATAAATATTTGTGGAACTGAATCTATAAAACAGGAGCCTTAAATGATATCACAGATACTACTAACTAGAAAAAATTTGCCTCCACAAAGGATCCTGTAGATCACTACAAACTAAAATCATACCAGAAAATCACTGCTTCTGATAGTCTATTTCATTTTCTTTCTACCCTGGATATTTTTAAATCTCTCACTAATAGTGATTTTGTATATCTTAATAATTATTAATAGTACAGCCAGCCCTCTATAACTTGATTCTGCAACTACGGATTAAAGCAACCACAGATTGAAAATATGCAGGGGGAAAAAATACAACAATTTTAAAAGTACAAATAAAAAACAAAACAGTGGACCAACTACTCACATAGCATTTACACTGTATTAGTTATTAATATTATAAGTGATCTGGAGATGATTTAAAGTATATAGGAGGATGTGTTGTAGGTTATACGCAAATACTATACCATTTCATAGCAGGGACTTGAGCTTCCTTGGATTTTGGTATTTGAGAGGGGTCCCGGAACCTATCCCCCACGGATACCCAGAGATGGCTGTGGTTATCATTACTGAGTCCTGCATTTGCTAAGTAGCCAAGGAACCTCAGCTATATTCTCTCAGCAGCCCTAATAAGGAAAGCGATAGTGTGCCTCGTCTCCAAGTGAAGAAATTGACGCTCTGCAAGGATAGATAATTCACTTGTGGTCACAGACTCTGCCCAAGGTCATTCCCTTCCATTGACCAGAAAACTCACCAACCAGAACATTTCAATTCCAAAGCATTATTTTGTTTAAACCATTTCATCACCGAGACAAGGTGGCATAACATTCAGCAAACAAAAAAACATACTCCAACTATACCACTGACTGTCAACTGCATAATGCAGATTCAAACTCAGGAAAGCAAGAAGACCCAGAAGAAAGCCAGCAAGACCCGATGATAACATACCACACAAGCCTTCTATGAGCAGAAAGCAGAAAGGCAGAAACTGGCATCCTGTTCTCCAACGTGCAAAGAGGTTTTGCTGGCCAGCCTCGCAAGTGGGAAATACACTTTCCCGAGCGACGCAGAGAAGGAAGTCCCTGCTTGCCTGAAGGGAGGTGAGGACAAGGCTGGGAGGAGGAAGAAGAGATTCTATTATTAAACAAGACAGATGAAAATTCCTTTTGAAAAAGGGAAGGGAACTTAGGCTATAAACTCCCTGAAAGTGGAGACTGATTCAACCCAGGGGTTGTCCCACACTCTCCAGCATTTTGTCCACCTTATCTTTCTCAATGAAATTCCACACACAAAGTCTAAAAAATTTATCTCCCATAATGCTTTGATTTATGGTAATTTCAAAAAAAAAAGGTTTTGGGTCTTTTTTAAAGTAAAATATACATATTTAAAGTTCCCCCTCCAACCTACTCATTTTAAAGTATGTATACATTTCCCAAATCTATAAGACTAGGCTGTCATGAGTACATTGCTCAAATTACAAGCTATCAAACATTTTACAGTAATACAATGGGTTGTTGACTCCTCTCTTAAAAAAAAAAAAAATCAAGAAACTCACATACACTTACAAGAATCACTAACCAACTTCTCATAAATACACTCCCAGGAAATAAACTGAGCATCTCAATCCCAACAAAGAGAAGGCTTTGTCTGCCAAACAAGACATTCTCTTCATTAATGTCTCCCTTGTATTGATTATGGAAGACATGCTGTACAAACAGTGTTTCCACAAAGAGGAGCGAAGAGCAAAGTTTTGCTGCAGTCACCCACTCCCTGCAGATTAAATTCTGCTCCTGGAAGCACATTCAGCCACCATTGATCTCAAAGGCTTTAAACTAAGCAAGGTGGGCACGGCGTTTCCTACAGCTCCTAGTCATATAAACATTCAGTCTAAAAATGAACTGGCTTCTAAGAACAGCACAAAGTAACATTCTTATCTTCATCATGCATAAATTGCAAACAGCAGTTCACGGACTCCAACCCTTCCTCCATTTCTGGTTCAAGGGCCCCTATTTAGTCACATGGCTGTAGTCTAGAACCAACATTGCATGAAATGGAAGTAGGGTTTGGTTAAGATCGGTTTAGCAGCAGAAAACCAGATAGAGGCGTAAAAAAAATTGGCACATCTCCTGCATAAACACTGTTGTATGAGGTCTTACTAAACAGAAAATGAACACATGGCTGACTAGATTTGTCAGCCTCTCCAAGACCAAGTTCTGGCCAGTGGAATGGGAGCAGAAGTGATGGGGACCTCCTCTGGGCCTGATTCAGTAAGCTCAATGTCCTTATCCCCTACAGCTAGATGCCAAAAAAGTAGATGACCTTCACGGTGGCCTTGAAAGCCTGTGGAAGATTCTCAACGTGGAAGGAGCCTAGGTCCCTGAAACGCCAAATGGAGGAGAGCTGCCCAACCAAGAATACCTACTCTAGGCTATTCACATCAGTGGGAAATAAGTTTTTCTTGTGTTCATTCACCAAGATTTTGGGGCTTATGAAACAGAAGTTCATGTTACCTTAAATAACACAGGCAATGTGGAAAGTCCATTTATAAATATCTAAATTAGAGGCCCCACTGGATCTCAGGCTTGCTAGCATGTGCCTGTCCATGAATTCCAATGTCTCATGTCATTCATGAGTTCTACTCTATTCTACACCTCTGCAACCATGGTTGTGGGGGTGGGGGCCTTTTATTGCAATTTTTGGTTTTAGAACGAGAATATCATGAGAGTAAGATGAAATTCCTCTGTCAATGTTCAACAGGTATAAATTGAGCATCTATTATATGCCAGATCCTTCTCTTAGATGCTAAGGTACAGAGACATGTTTTCTGCCCCCTTATATAGGGGAAAACAGCAGACTCGTAAACAAAAACTGTACTTCAAATATGCTGTGTTAAAACAGAAGCAGGTACAAGATACAAAATAATAGAAGGCTGTCTTAGTCCCTTTTCACACTGCTGATAAAGACATACCTGAGACTGGGCAATTTACAAAAGAAAGAGATTTCATGAGCTTATAGTTCCACATGGCTGGGGAAACCTCACAATCAAGGTGGAAGGCAAAGAGGAGCAAGTCACATCTTACATGGATGGCAGCAGGCAAAGAGAGAGATTGGGCAGGGCAACTCCCCCTTATAGAACCATCAGATCTCATGAGACTTATTCACTATCACAAGAACAGCATGGGAAAGACCTGCCCCCATGGTTCAATTACCTCCCATGGGATCCCTCCCACAACATGTGGGAATTCAAGATGGATTTGCATGGGAAAAATGTTACTAATTGTTTGAGGGAAACTGGTTAAGAAAGTCATCATAGGGAAGATGACCTAGCAGGGTGTTAAGGATAATAGTTATTTCGGTTGTGCTGGAGTGATGGTGGTGATGATGGTGGTAGTGGTGGTAGTGATGGTGGTGGTGGTGTGGCAGTGGTTGTAGTTGTAGTGGTAGAAACAGCAGGAGTAACAGTAGCATCAACACATAGAAGGAAGATAAAAGCATTTAAGAAAGAAAAAATCTTACTTGTAAAGAGGTTCAAGGGGGCCAGCTATTAGAAAGACTGTCACACCACATAAATAATCACAAGAGATAATTACCTCTGCCACTGCCACATTTCTCATATATGATCATAACCACCAGAAGCAATCATATCATCATTGCCAAGTTAAGGATAAAGCTGATGGTTGGATAATCCAGGCTTATGGAAAACGGTCAAGATTTCCTTTATTCAGGGGACCAGAATGAGACAGAGTGACCCTGTTATTTCTGGCACATCTCAAGGTTAAAAGGGTTTATTTAGCTTTGTTTTTCCCAGTTATGGGATGTGATGCACACCCTTGCTTCAACAGCAACAGATCAAATGTAAATTCTGCTTTACAAAAGCAAACCTCTATTCAGCGTTTCCTTTTTGTTTTTTGCAGTCACTGATACGTGCTTTACAACTCTTATTTAATCCACACGACAACCCTGGCAGAGAAGGAAGATGGTTACGATACTTAACTTTACAGAGGAAGCAATTGAAGCCCAGAGAGGGTGAGAAACTTGCCAGGGTCATGAAGCTTTAAATAAATGACATGAACCAGCTTCAAACCCAAACAGTCTGACCCCAGAGCTGAATTGATTAGACGGGTAAGCCAAGGGGCAGGCATTACAGGCAGAAGGAACAGCAGTACAAAGGTGTCATGGACGGGGGAAATAGAACAGTACATGGAGGGAATTGCAAGAAGTTAGAGGAGAAAAGAATTCCTAATCTGGGTGTGGCTCAAGGGCAAGGAGACCAGTGAGGATCCTCTGTCCTAAGACTGGTAAGTGGATGAGGGTTTGCTTGCATACGAAACTGTGAGGTTAGTACTCATGGTAGATTGCAAAAAACACCCCAATTCCATATACCTCCTGATGCATTCCCTTGGCACTGTGACTCTGCAGTGCCATCCTGGGCAGGGCAGTCTGCCAGGAGCCTTGATGCCGGGCTTGGCCATGTGACTTGCTGTGGCCAATGGGATGGCAGCAAACATGCTGGGGAGGGGGTGAGAAAAACACTTAAAAGCAGTTACATGAGTGGCTCACTGGCTCTTGTACCTTTGCCAGATCCATGAGAATGTGCCTGGGCTACACCTCTAGAGGAGGATGAGAGAGACACAGGAAGCTGAGACAAATCATCTCAGTCATTCCCCCCAGCCAAAGCCATCCAGACACATAAGTAAGGCCAGCCAAGACCAGCAAAGCCCTCTGGCCTGGCCAGCCCAGATGTGTGAACAACAAACACTTACTACTGTGTCTACGGAGGTAGTTTGCTGGGCAGCATTGTGGTGGCATTAACCGATAAGTACTATTGCCATCACTGCCATTTTACAAATGGGGAAACCAAGGCCCAGAGAAGGGAAGAAACAGGGTCAAGATGACGATGGCTAGCAAAAGCGGCAATCTGAAAGCAGGCAGTGGTGCCAAAGCCTTTGCCCTTAGCCATTTTCATGTGCTAAACCTCTCAAGGAAGCAGCAAAAGCAGGATCTGTCTCAGCAGGAGGCAAAGCATGCCGCCTGGCTCCCAGGTGGGGCTGCTGGGCTGGGAGAAGGGGCTCTGGATATCCTGCTAATTGGCAGCATTCGCCCTCTCCAGTCATTGATTTAGGTTGGCAGTGACGGAGACCATCTGCTCGCACTTCACTTCCTTGCCCTCCCTGGGAGCTCTGCAACATGCAGAGGGAGCCCGGCACACCTGAGCTTACCCCACCTGTCCCTGCACCGAACCGTCACAGCTCAGACCCTTCTCTCCAAAGATGCCTTCTGGGGCCAGCACCTGGAGCCAGCAGAGGCTCTCTCTCCAGCTGCACTCTTCCCCCCTGAATCTTCCCGGCTTGGCAGCCCCTTCCAGGAAGTCTGCAGCAATGTCTCCAGCACCTGCCTCTGTTCCCACCTTCCATCACCTCCCCTCCTTGTTTCCAGATTCCTTATGCCTGGCTCTGAGGTTATCCCACTTAGAGGTCGACTGTTCTTACAGCCAGCTGTATATGTCCCCTCTCCCCTCCCCGTGGTCCCTCCTCTAGCCAAGTAACGAATGACAGCTTGGCAAAGAAAGCACAAGCCCTTGCCAAAATAAAAGGTCTGTTGGAGCAACTCTCAAGAGTTACAGTGTCCTCTTAGCCCTCCCGCCCGGGGAACATTTCCTGCAAAGCTTCCATCTTTGTCGGTCACCAGAATCCCAAAGGTGATCATTGTAAATTTAGCACCTGGACTAGGTTTCTCAAAGTGGCACAGCACAGCTAGAATCCCCGAGGGTGCCTGTTTGATTCCAAGCCTCATCCTGGCCCTAATGAATCGACTCTCTGAGGGGCACCTCTGAATAAGTTTCCAAGTGATTCTCCCACTCCAACATTTGAAAACAGCCTTTCTAATGTGCAGGACTGTCCATCCTGGTCAAGTCATCAAGTAATTTACATGCGTCATCTCACCTCTGCCTCACTTCAACTCTAGAAGCAGATACGATTTTTCTCCCATTTTAGATATGAGGAAACTGAGAATTTGTGATGTCATATAACCCCCAGGTCACACGGCTAATATGTGGCAATGTTGGACTTTGAACAAAGCTCAATCCCGTGCTCAAAACTTGCTCTGAAATGCTCCTGCGATAGGTGACTTATGTATTTCAGGATGCTGATGAAATTGGATATCTGTGTTTGCTTGTCATACTTCTCCATGATCCCTAAAACCATGATGAATGGAAACGCACAAATCAGACACCTGATTTTTGGGACATTCCTTCCACAGTCACTTTTGTTGAGTGAGTGGAGAATAACTACCGTGTTTCCAGAATTTGAAGAATGACTTGATGATGTCCCCAGTTCTCAAAATGTTTCTCTTGGAGTTGATTTTAAGTCCTATTCCAGCCTCACTTCCCACCCCGTGACAGAAGGTGGAGTGACTTAGGAGTAAAAACAACGCTAGTAATCTTTATAACTCACCGTCACAGAGATAATGCTTTCAATCACCTCCCACCTCATCTTTTTTTTTATAGCAAAGCATGAGACACAAAATAGGTAAATAATGAAACAATGGACAATTAAAGCTGAACTGCTAAGCAAATAATAAGGGAGTGAAAGGAACAGCTACATTTGCTGAATGCTTGCCAAGGTCAATAACCTGTGTTAAGCTCTTTACATACATTATCTAATTTGGCCCTAAGTGATATGATCTCCATTTTACAGATGAATAAACTTAAGGTGATAGAGGTTAAAGTAACTTGTCCAAGATCAAGCAGCTAGTTAATGGTACAGCTGTGACTCCAAGCTACTCCCGAATCACTCTGAAATCAATTGCTCTGAAAATACTTGCTATGCAAAGTGTGGTCCCCAGACAGGCAGCATCAACATCACCCAGGAGCTTTTCAGAAATACGGACTCTCAGGCCACACCCCAGACCTATGAAATCAGGACCCAGCAAGTGCAGTTGTCTGAGAAGCGTTCATCTAGAACTGGGTTGCTTAGCCTCTGAACTACTGACATCACGTGGAGGGTAGCTCTCTGCTAGGGCGTGTGGGGGATGCTGTCCCATGCAGTGTCCCTGGCTTCTACCCACTAGATGCCAGTAGCAACTCTCACCCCTTTACAAGTCATAATGACCAAAAATGTCTCCAGCATTGCTAAATGTCCCCTGGGAAAGTGAAATAGCCCTCAGGTAGAACAGAACCACTGGTGTCCATAACAGCCCTGTTCTGCCAGGCTGAATTTCTGGCATAAATCTGGGGTTTGTGGGCAAAAATTACAGAGACCGGTCTAATAGGTGTCCAAAAAAAAAAGAGCCTCTGAGTTCCAAGGTCTGGGTTTGGGTCGAGGTCTGTCACTGACATGCTCTGGGGACAGAATCACAGACTTCCACCTCTGCATTCAGCACCAGTGCAAGGCTGGACTCTGGCATGGCTTCCCCAAACCTTGCTGCCTATGGGGATCAACTGGGAGTCATTTTTAAAATATTGATTAAAGTTCCCCCCCCCCCCACTCCAACCACCCAAACTAAATCAGAACCTCCAAGTGGGACCCCAGATGTTGCTTATTTTTCAAGATGGGGGATGGGTGTCTTACTATGTTGCCCAGGCTGACCTCAAACTCCTGGGCTCAAGGGATCCTCCCACCCCAGCCTCCCTAGTAGATGGGACTACAGGCACACACCATCCACCACACTCAGCTCCCGCTTTTTAAACAAGATCCTCAAAAGATCCGAAAGTACCTAGGCCATGAACTGGCTTTTAGGAATCACTAGACGAGAACATTCCCAGGGACCCTAAATTGCAGGAGTTGACCTCCTGTGCCCCAGGCCTCCTCCCTACCCAGATGTGTCACTTACAGCTGACTTTCAAGTCACCAGACCCTAGAGAGTCC
The DNA here is from genome assembly GCF_003255815.1 of Theropithecus gelada. Classification (NCBI taxonomy): domain Eukaryota; kingdom Metazoa; phylum Chordata; class Mammalia; order Primates; family Cercopithecidae; genus Theropithecus; species Theropithecus gelada. The sequence goes on along the minus strand of NC_037679.1, from coordinate 63,624,867 downwards.
TCAGACTCCCAGGGAAGCCATCTAGCCCAGCACGGGCTGCGCACCCGCTGCCACTGAGGTGACATCGAAGAAACAGGACTCAGCAGTGCCGGAGTCAGGAATCTGGTATCTGGTTTTCTCGACACACATGCCACTGTGCCTGAGTCCACCTCAGTGAGAAGCCAGCGAGCTAACTGCATTAACACAGCTCGACCAAGTTGGGCAGGCAGGGCTGCTTCAGCCGTGAGCAGTCGGGGAGAAATGGGACTTTTCTGCAGCTGCAAAACTACGGGAGGCACTGAAGTGGGTCCAGAGGAGCTCTTCCTCCCAGCCACCCACTCTCCGCGCAGCAAGGTGCTGATGACACGGACGCTGCCCTGGGGGTGTGGGGTACACCCAGGTAAGACCTAGAGAGTGAGAATCATTGTCTTGACTGGAGCAAACTCAGTGGAATGCTCTCTGCAGAGCCAGAAAAAAAAGCTAACATGGACTGGATGCGTCCAAACTTTGAGGCATTTTACATCTCATTTCACCAGCTTTCTGAACCCAAAACTACAAGGTTGAGCCCAAAAGCATTTTACCATTTTTAATTCACGCATCTGCCTGATGACTTTTTTTTTCCTCTCCACATAAAATTTTCTTTTTCTCCCCATAAGTCCTCATGCATTCATTCACAGCCCTTCCTTGGCTTCCGCTGGTCAGTTCCTGAAGCAATCCCTGGCCACAGAGAAAGCGAACGGGTCCTAACTGTGTCCTGTGCTGATGCCCCACTGGTGGTGGCCAGAACTCCCAGAAGATCAGGAAGCACCATCATAATCAGGAGAGCAGAGGTCAGCTTCCCTGGCCCCTGCAGGGCCTCCAGGGGACACAAGACACAGGGCCTAGGCACAGAAGGTCTCACTGGTCAAGTCCAAGTAAGAAGAGGAGCTCCCAAGTGAGAGAATGGAAAGACTCTTATTGTTGGCTACTTGAGGTGTGCCAGGAGCTGTTCTAAGCATTTACATGGATTTGCTCTTTTATTCCTAAACAGGCACACACTTCAGAAGGTGGGTATTAATTGCCTGCCCCAATGTGCAGGTGTGCAATGAGGCTCTGATAGGGTTAATGATTTGTCCGAGGCCATACAGCCAGGCAGTAGCAGATTTGGGGTTAGAATGCAGACATGCAATACCACACACCACCCTGGCAATGTCTGAATGGGCATATTCCTCCCATCTACCAACAGTTCCTTCTCTCTTGTAACTAACACCTTCATTCACATTACCTGTTAATGACTTGTCCGAGGTCACACAGCCAGGCAGCAGCAGATCTGGGGTTAGAATACAGACATGCAATGTCACACACCACCCTGACGATGTCTGGATGGGCACATTCCTTCCATCTACCAACAGTTCCTTCTCTCTTGTAATGAGCACCTTTAGTCACATTACCTGCATCTATACATTACTGTCTAACCTAAATATTACATAAGACTTTGCTACACAAAGTGTGGCCTCAGGCCAGCAGCATCAGCATCACCTGGGAGATTGTTAGAAAGGCCGAATGCCAGCTCTGCCCCACATCTACTGAATCCAGATCTGCCCTTTAACCAGAATCCAGGCGATTCCCATGCATGTGCAGATTTGAGGAGTGCTGATGTGGCACTTTTCTTGCTGACTCAGTAGAAGGGCCTGCCTCTGAATTCTCCTCTCCTGGGTTCTGGGCCTCGGGAGTATTTGGATTCTAACTGAAGATTTATAACTTTCCATTGTTAAAATTATGTCATGAACTCTTTCCTGATGATGCCCCATGCTGGTGTCTCTCTTAACTCAGTTTGCACTTGACAGTCTGAATTGCACCATGAGCTCCTTGGAACGCAGATGAGCTACTCAATTTAACACCTGGTGCTCTCTCCATCTGGATCACCTTGTTTCTCAGATGCGGGGGGGTAGGGCTAAAAGTTAAGAGACTAATTGCAGAGGGAGCGGAGATAAATTATCACTCACAAATCAACTGATTTCCATCCAATTAAATTACTAGCAATCTGAGGAGATGACTTCTTTTTCCACACAGCAACCAACGAGTACTCAGAAAAATGTACATCTTTATTAACTGAGTCATCTGGCCAATTCTTATTTTCCTAGACTGTCCTAAAAGCCAAGCATTTAGAAGAAATAAGAGAAGACTCTGGGCACAATAGCTCACACCTATAATCCCAGCACTTTGGGTGGCCGAGGCACGAGGATCGTTGAAAGCCAGGAGTTCAAGACCAGCCTTGGCAACACAGCGAGACCACTGCCCCACCACACCCCAGGTCTTTACCAAAAAATTTAAAAATTAGCCAGGCATGGTGGTGCAGGCCTGTAGTCCCAGCTACTCAGGAGGCTGAGACAGGAGGATCCCTTGAGCCCGGCAGTTCAAGGCTGCAGTGAGCTATGATCATGCCACTGCACTCCAGCCTGGATGACGAAGTGAGACACTGTCCTGGAGAAAAAAATAAATAAATAAAAAGAAGAAATAAGGAAAGAATGGTGGAGGTAACACATGTGGTGACCTAGGTGACCTCTGTCCACTCACGTGCTGCTAGTTAAAGAGAAAGAGGTGAGCTGTTTGCTCACAGCTGTGCCTTACCCTAAAATCGGCAAGGGCCATATGTCTGATTAACAATTTCCACAGTGACTGAAGCCAGGGTTTACTGGATGGCACTTCTGATGCGCCAATGACCTTCTTTCTGCAAAGGCTCTCAGCCTCCCTGCCTTGCTAGAGAGAGGCTGACTCCTTCATCCAGCATCTGGTGGATGGACCTGAAGGAGTTCACCGTTTGTAGACGATAACTCATGAGTTCATTTTCTCCAGGCTGACTATAAATACCAGGCCAGGCTCTGGGCTGAGTACTTTACCTGCATTACGGAATTTAACAATCACAAATGCCAAGGAGGGTGCTCGGAGTGTCAGCTTGGGCCCATTTTTCAGGTCAAATGAGCATCTGCGAGCTAAGCAAATTGCCCCAGGTTAGAAATCTAGTAAGTGACTGGGCCAGGATTTGAACATGACCACCAAATGCTAGGCCACGTTTCCTAAGAGGGAGAAAAAGTACTTTAGATCCTGAACCTTCAGGTTTGGTGCCTCCCCAAAATTACCTGGCAAAATTAAGATGTTCTCTTTTAAGGACTAGGAAGTGCCCTCTTGTTACTTCCTGGATCCCAGGGCTTTACTATGTGTCCATCAAGGACACACTCTAAAACCTGTCCGTCCCAGGAACTCCCAGGCAGCAGGTTGTACAGTCAAAGGCAAAAGAGACCTGGGTTTGTGGCCCAGCTGTGGAAACAAGGAAGGGGAGTCCTTCCTTGAGCATCTTTCTACTCCATTCCCAGACCCCAGTCTCATCTCTTATTCCAGAATGCTCTGAAAAGCTCCTCCACTTTTTTATAAGGCAGAAAAACGTAGAGACCCTCTGATCCTCAAGATCCTCAAGGACTCCGAAGGCATAATGAAGTGTCCTGAACAGCACGCACTGTTCACTGTAAGTGCTGAGCTAGCTGAGGTGGGGATGGAATCAAAGGGCTCCACCCAACCCCCTCACAACAAGGGCAGAGATCAAACCTGCCCTCCCACCCATGGCCCTACAGAGATCACAGCCTGGGGAACTTCCTCCCAGTTTACTCCCTAACGTCACCAGACTTACTTGCCAACCTACGGCAATAGTTCATTTCCACTACTCCGTTCTTATTCCTTTCACAGAATCAGATGCACTGAAAGCTAAAGCTCAGTGGACACGCCCCACACCAAACCCAGGTCAAAAACTGACCACTCTGGCATCCAGCTATAACCCTCCCTTGCAAGGGATTTGCAACCCCTCTTCTAAGATGGATTTTGTGGGAAAAAGTATATATGTAGCTTCAAGAGAGCCAATGTCATCATCATCAGAGCACTGTGTTCATAAATCCCTTGCTTATTCATTCCTCTCTTAGCTCATGTCATTCTTCCTGCCCATTTCACAGAGAAATACCAAGTTAAAAAACAAATAAGTCTTGTGTTAGGAAAACACCAAAGGGCAGAATAAGTCAGAAGTTCATTTGCTTTCTTCTTTGCTCATTCATTTCTAGTATCCTTGGTTCATTTTCCCCCCTAATTAGCTACATGGCTTAAAACAACTCATTTAAAATTCTCTGTGCCGCTCATCGCTAAGCTGGGACTAATAAATCTAAATTCCTACCTCCCAATTTAAAAAACAAGAGGCCAACAAACCCTTCGCAAGCACCAAGCCTGCCAGAGGAGAGGCAATACTATACGTTACGAAAATAAAATGAAAGCTCAGATATAAGCTGCCAGGTATTAATGCAAAGTAATAAAACAGGAAAAAGCCCAACAGCAACATTTTATGGAGATGAAGCAAGAACTTCTCCCAGGAAGGGGGAGGCCAAGAACTGAGCTTCTAATCTCATAAATCAAGAGGGGAAAAACAAACCATTAATAAGGCCCAGCAAATGCATCTCAAAAGACAGCTACGGGGAAAAATAGAAGGAGCTTAAGGGTCACCTGGGGTGCCAGATTAAAAGTCCACAATCAAACACTGCAAAGCTGTATGAATCTTATTTACCACCACCAAAAAAATACTGATGGAGCACTTCCCCCACTGAGCCCTGGACTGGCTGTACCAGCTGCAGGGGGACTCAGAAAATGTCCCCAGAACCTGTGGGGGCAGTCCCATGGCCACAGCGGGCAGGAGGACAGCAAGAGAACAGAGGGGCAGAATGAGGGAAGGCGGCACTGAGGACCAGAGGCAGCCCCAGGCCCAGAAAACCCACCCCTATTTCTAACCATTTCCCTCCCTGACTTTTTTTCCTTCTTTTCTGGTGTGAACTCTTCCAGCGTTGAGCTACCTGCTGTCCAGACTTAAGTGTCTATTTGATTTATATAATAATGACTTCTTTCTACTCATGACCCACCAGGAGGAATTTGTATCTATTTGTCCAGGCACATTTTCTCCAGGTTTCCCCTTTAATGTTTTCTTGCTGAGGTCAAGGTTATAGGATGCACAGTCTGGCCCCAGAACTACGTAAAGTTAATGGCCCAATCACCAATTGCTGCTCCGGGCTTAGGGTGGGATGGAGAACAGCCCAGGTACCTGGACTTGGAGTCCCTAATTCATCCCTTTCCACTCCATGAAGGCAGGGGACCAGGAGGTACAAGCAGTTCTAACTCAGCTTCTGGGGCCCCACTGGCTGGTCACAGGCCTCACCCAGAATCTGATGCAGTCCCAAAGACACTCCTACCCCTTGGCCTCAACAGAAAGCCCAGGTATGAAGCAGTAAATCAAATCTGACAGCCTATGAGAAAAGGATTTTAAAAACCTAACACCCTCTCCCATGAAAAGAAGTATTTGCCGAGCGTTACTCTATTCTTTGAGATCCATGTGAACTGAAAAACAAGAATCATGGTCCCTGCTGCCAAGAAATCAAATTCCAGATAGGGAGATCTAAATTAAACCAGCCATGGGAGGAAAAGAATGAGGACTGGCAATAGTGAGCCACTGAAAGTTCTGGAGAGGGCGAGTGGTAGCCATTCTGAAAGGGGTTAAGAAGATCAAGAAAAGATCAAAGAAAATTCAAAATGGAATCACCTTTCTCCTTCTGGAAAAGCATATAAAACAAAAACAACTCCTCTCTCCCACTACCTAAAAAGTATCCTATTAAAGGTTCCTAAAAGAAACCCTCAATGCTATCAGCTGCAAAAGACTATTAACATCAGTGGCTAATTCAAGTGTTCCAGGTCTTTGAACTGAATCCTCCCCACATCCGCTTGAGCGGACTCTCTCGGAAATCATTAAGAGTTGCACAAATAACCAAGACCCCTTCCCGACAAGTCGGATAACCCAGATGTGAAACTCTCAGTGAAAAAGGTCCTAGAGGGACGTTTTCAATAAAAGCATCTTTGAAGGCCTGGCCCTCCTTTCAACTCCACAGTAGATTATCCCGGTCATAAGGCACTAACACCATCCCCAGCCTTCCTGTACACATCCCTTTGTTCTTCTGGCTTTTTACTGGTTTGAGGTTAAGCCCCACTGACAGTTTAAAATTCCCCTAAAATCTAGTCACTTCCAATCCTGTCTGTCTGTTCCCCAGTCATGATTGGCAATAAAGCCTTTAAAATAAAATGGACCCATATGCTTGGGGAAGTGGAGAAGCCCCACTCCCAGCCCAGGAGGGAGAAGAGTGCCAGAGATGGCAATTGTTATTAAGATAACAGGTGGAGTCTAACAGCCCTGGAGCTGTAGGACAGAACAAGAGAGGGGACAGGGCCTGGTGCGATGGCTCATGCCTGCAAACCTAGCTCCCAGCACTTTGGGAGGCTGAGGCGGGTGGATCACTTGAGGTCAGGAGTTCCAGACCAGCCTGGCCAACATGGCAAAACCCCGTCTCTACTAAAAACACAAAAAAATTAGCCGAGCGTGGTGGTACACAGCTATAATCCCAGCTACACGGGAAGCAGAGGCACGAGAATCACTTGAACCGGGAGGCGGAGGTTGCAGTGAGCCAAGATCTCACCATTGCACTCCAGCCTGGATGACAACAGAGTGAGACTCTGTTTCAAAAAAAAAAAAAAAAAAAAAAAGAGGGAGCAGGAAGATACTCAGCACATGCAGGGTGGAGCTGGACCCTGAGCAGATACCCCATATGCACCTGTCTGCATGTAATCAGTTTGTGAAGAAACAGCAGGCTGATCACACTGTTACCATCCAGTCCCCTCTCCCCAGTCCACGTCACCCACTATCACAGACCCGAGTTCTCAGCAAGGTGGGGAGGAAGAAGACAGATGTAGACATACAGTAAGAAGGTTAGCAGAGACCAAGAGACTTTGGTTCCTCATGGAAAACGCCAGAAAACAACTTAAGAAGAAACCACCAAGGAAACAGTATAGAGAAAACAGGATGTGAACATTTGCTTTTAATACATGAGGTACTTAAGCATCAGAGGAGTTTAATCATGTATTGATTTGCCTGGGCAGCCACGACAAAATATCACAGAGTAGGTGGCTTTCACAACAGAACTTTACGTTCTCACAGTTCTGGAGGCTGGAAGTCTAGGATCAAGGTGTCAGCAGGGTTGGTTTCTCCTGGGGCCTCTCTCTTTGGCCTGCAGACAGCCACCTTCTTGCCGTGTCCTCACATGAGGAATTTCCTCTGTGTGTGCACAACCCTGGTGCCTCTGTGCATCCCAATTTTCTTTTCTTACAAGACTATCAGGCAGGTTAGATTAGGGCCCATCCTAATGACCTCACAATCATTTATTTGTCTCTCTAAAGACCCCATATCCATATATAGTGACATTATAAGGTACTGGGGGTTAGGTCTTCAACATATGAACTTTAGGGGAACAAAATTAAGCCTGTAGCAAACAAAAATATCAATATCTGTCCTTTAAGGTATAGCACCTGTTAAGTGAAAGTCCTATGACAGATACCAGAGGCTTGATATCCAGGAGAGGTCCCAGGAGGCAGGTATTCTCATCCACAAGTCAGAGGTGAGAGCAGCAAGTACCACAATGTTGCAAGGGGGGCTAAATTATCCACAACCATAACTGCAGAGGTAGGCCTGAGCCCATGAGGAAGTCAAGCAGGCACCTCTTCCCCACCTTCAGTGGAAAAGTTTTTCTGGATGGTAAATTCTCGTGGACTTTTCAGTTCCATGATCCTCAAAACATACCGTACATAAAACATCCTACAAACTCTCTAGGATTTTGTTGCAGGAAACAACATCTCATATTTTCTTTGTCTTGTTTAAAAAAAAAAAAAGTTTTGAGGATTAGTCTATGACTTGAGCTCCTCACAGAGACTTCATTTCATGGCACCAAAATAAGAAAAATGTTCACAAAACATATCAAAGAGTGAAGAGAGGCCCTGCAGACTTAATTGCCCCTGTTAGAATGGCCCTGTGCCATTATTTACCGATAGGATTACCAGATGTGAGTGTGGAATTGGTCCCCCAACTTAAAATAACGTAACAGATTTTTTCTAATGTAATTTGAAGCATTTGTTAATACAATAATCCAACACAAACATTACAGCTGATATGGGGAATTGTGGCCAGCAGTCACTTCAACAGTGCCTAAAGGCCTCTGGACCATTATTAGGTCTAGTCAAAAAACAAAATTAAATATGATAAAAATTAACAAAAATTAAACCAACTATGTCACACTGATTTTTTATCTGACAGGCATTATAGCACATGTATGGCTTTCCAGAAAATCTGGTGGCTCTAAAAGTGAACCTTCTAATGTAACAATAGCTCATCAACACACCTCCCTCCCCTACTACATACACACACACAGAGAGACAGAGATTTGGAACAGAAACCAAACTCAAAGTGGAATAGTGTCAAGAAAAAAAAGTTGTGTCTCTCTCCTCACATTTTCTATTATTTACTTAACAAGGGAATTCAAACCAAAAAAGTACAGAGTATTTTACAAGCCCAGGGCCCAGGAGACTAGGCCACTATTTCTAAAGCCCTGGCTGAAGCCCGCTATCCGAGGCATCAGGAATGACTGAGACATGGGCCTTATTCCAAGTTTTCACTCCTGGGCACTTCAAGGAACTCCACTCAGGAGTCAGGATGTCATTATCTTCTATGACTTTCTTGATATGGGTCAGCTGAAGATGTGAATTTTAAAGAGCATAGTCAATTAGGAAAAGAGAGGCAGAGAACTCCCTAGCAGCCAGATGGTTGGGTTCCAATCCAGGCACAGGCTTCAATTCCTTGTGTGACCTTGGGTGAGTTCCTTACATTCTCCAAGCCTCAATTTCCTCGTCTATAAAATGTGGTAAAAATGGAACCTCTTCCTCATAGAGATGTAATGAGAATTAAGTCATGCAAGATGCTTAGAATACTTCATGAGCACTCAATAAATAGTAGTTATCAATTTTTATTAGTACTAATTTATGTATTGATTACATCAAGTATAAATAATAAAACTACACTGTTTAACCATAATATTACTTTACACCTGTTAGGACTGTGACTATCGAAAATAAAATCAGAAAATAACAAGTGTTGGCAAGGATGTGGGAAACTGGAATGCTTGTATACTGTTGTTAGAAATATAAAATGGCACGACCACTATGGAAAACAGTGTGGCGGGCCCTCAAAAAATTTAAAATAGAATTACCACAAAACCTGGCAATCCCACTTCTTTCCATTCTTTCAAAAGAATTGAAAGCAGGATTTCAAAGAGATATTTACACACCTATGTTCATAGCAGCAGTATCCACAATAGCCAAGACACAGGAACAACCCAGATGCCCATCGACTGATGAACAGATTAAAAAAAAATGTGGTGTACACATACGATGAATTATTCAGCCTTAAAAAGGAAGGAATCCTGTCACATGCTACAACATGGATGCACCCCGAGGACATTAAGCTAAGCAAAATAAGCCAGTCCCAAAAAGAGAAATACTGTATGATCCCACGCATCTGAAGCATCTCAAGTTATCTAACTCATAGAAATGGAAAGCAGAATGGTGGTTACTGGAAGCTCAGGGGGTCCAGGAAAGTGGGGAGTTGTTGTTTGTTTAATGGGTACAGCATTTCAGCTTTGCAAAGACAAAAAAGTTCTGGAGATCTGTTGCACAACAATATGAATACACTTAACACTGCTGACCTGTACTCTTAAATTAAAAGGATCAAAATAGTAAAGTTTACATTGTGCTTTTTTAACCACAATTTTACATTTTTTAAATTATTTTTAAAAACCTGCCCACAAAACAAAACACCCTGAATTGTTTAAGTGTTTTACAAAATGAACTCTAGATGCCTCCAAGTCAATCAGTGAGCCCCCACCCCACCCCACAGTTATTATTCTGAATTCGTGGTGACTTACAGAGCTAATACGCCTACGACATTGTTCTGAGAAGCGCTGGAACCCATCCTCGGCAGTCAGCTGCTAGCAAGAGGATCAAGATCGGAGAAGTTTTGTGAAGTTAACTTTAAAAGGAATATTCTGACTTAGAACGGATTCTATTTTAATGCTTTGAGACAAAAATCCTTCCCCTGGGAAACTGCCTCCAACTCACTTGTCACATCCTCAGAAGTGGAGACCCTGTTTTTCATTTCTGAGATGTTATCACTGAGACATTCAAATAAGAGCAGTGTTGAAGAACAGTGACATGTGATGTGGTGTCTTTAAGGCAGTGATGAGCTATAGACACTAAGAGGCCAAGGCCAGAGGGGTCAGCTCACAAGCTCCTGCCTTTGCTTCATGGTGCAGGCTTTGTCTGTCTCTGTCTCTCATCTGCACGGCATCTCTTCAGAGGGGATCTCCTTGGAGATTTGGGGAAATCAGCTCGATTTTGTCACCCAGCCAGTAGTCCCAAGTCCTCGTGACTGTGGATGGGCCAGGAATGTGGCTTCACGTACAGACATCTCGTTAGGCCAGGCACGGTGGCTCACAGTGTAATCCCAACACTTTGGGAGGCCAAGGCAAAAGGCTTGCTTGAGCCCAGAAGTTCAAGACCAGCCTGGACAATATAGTGAGATCTTCAAAGATTACCTGGGCATGATGGTGTGTGTGTTTAGTCCCAGCTACTTGGGAGGCTGGGGTGGGAAGGTCACTTGAGCCCAGGAGATGGAGGCTGCAGTGAGCCAAGATGGCACCAATGCACTTCGGCCTGGGTGACAGAGCGAGACCCAGTCAAAAAACAAAACCAAACACCTCGTTGCCGCACGTGTGATACCACAGGGGGCGTCACGCCCACTGATGAAATGCGTCCGAAGGGGTGGCCCTCCACCAACTGTACATGTGTCTTTCTACAACCAAGTCTCTCTTGTCTTTCCATGCCTACCAGGGTGAGTCACTTTGAGCATTCGCCTGAGCCGGAGTTGAGGGAAAGGTAGAGACGGCGAGGAAGGAAGCTTCGATGGAACGCCTTCAGGCCTTCAAACTCTCCCTCCATTCCCCACTTCTGAGGCATCTGACACATATTCGCATACACTATTTCCACCCCTCTCACCGGGACGTGTCCAAAGCCACTGGATTAGAAGCCAGAAAGCGTACTTTATTCACCAACGAACCCCCAGCACCTGGCACCTCATAGGTACTCTGTTAAGGGAATGACAGGTGTGCTTCAAGAACACCTATGTCTATTAAAGAGCCAATTAAGTAGCCCAAGGCCTACCTGGTTCCAGGGCAGAAACATTCTCTTCCACATCCCTCATCTGATGAGAAGGCAATAAACATCTTGCCACATTACTGGATACCAGCTCCAAGGTAAACACTGGGATCAGTGGCTCCTGCCTGAATGTGAATGGCTGAGGCCATTTAAATTGCTTACAAACCACTGAGCCATCGTACACCATTTCCATTAGTTTTATTTCACTTTCCGATCTTTTTTTGGTCAAAAACATCTGACCTAACTGAGAGCAGGAAACACGGTTATAGGTAAGTGTGCATTTCATTTCCACCTCATTTTCCTCAGTTACATCCTGGATTCTTTTTTTTTTTTGAGACTGAGTCTCGTTCCGTTGCCCAGGCTGGAGTGCAATGGCATGATCTCAGCTCATTGCAACCTCCACCTCCCGGGTTCCGGGTTCAAGCGATTCTCCTGCCTCAGCCTCCTGGGATTACAGGTGCACGCCACCATGCCTGGCTAAGTTTTGTATTTTTTAGTATGGACGGGGTTTCACCATGTTGGTCAGGCTGGTCTCAAACTGCTGACATCATGATCTGCCCGCCTCGGCCTCCCAAAGTGCTAGGATTACAGGCATGAGCCACCGTGCCCAGACACATCCTGGATTCTTATTACTAAAACCTTAATTAGCTCAATGGATGTCATGTCCCATGGTAGAATCTTCACACTATATCTTGTTTCAGACACACAGATCAATAGCCAAAAGTGTAATCTTAAAAAGGGATCCCTGTCTTTACTTGCAACTTCCAAAGGGCATTAAAAGGAATTTATTCATTCACTTAGTCAACAACAATATTTACCAAGCTTTTACTTTGGAGCAGGCAGGCACTGGGGTATGTGCCAGAGATACATAGAGAGGGGCAGAGAGACAAGAGTCCTGGCCTCAGGAACTTCTATTCTGGTTGGGGGAAATGGATGATAACAAGGAAAAAGAAGAAAGAAGCTAATTTTCAGAGAGTGATACATGTCTTAAAAATAAATAAAACAGAGTGGCATGGAAAGAGGGGATTCTTTGGACTGGCTGGTAAGAAGAGGTGTCTCCAAGTAGGTAATATATGAGCTGAGACTGACTGACGGAAATCACACAGCCTTCAGGAAGAACAGCATGTGCAAATGGCCTGAGGCGGTTTTAGAGACAGGAGGAGGATCCACATGGCTGGAGCACAGCAAGTGAGGCTGCAGGTGGTAGGGGGCAGGTCACAATGTTGAGCGAGGATTCAGTCTTGAAGAGTCTTGCGTGCCCCAGTGAGTGGTGGGAATTTCAACCCAAGTGCAATGGGAAGTGCTGGAGTGTTTTAAGAAGGGAACTGGCCGAGTATGGTGGCTCATGCCTGTGATTCCAACACTTTGGGAGGATGAGAGAGGAGGATCACTTGAGGCCAAGAGTTTGAGACCAGCCTGGAAACATAGCAAGACACTGTCTGTATTGAAAAAAATTTTCTTTTTTCAATTAGCCAGGTGTGGTGGCACAAACCTGCAGTCCTAGCTATTAGGGAAGCACAGGCAGGAGGATCACTTGAGCCTGGGAGTTTAAGGCTACTGTGAGCCAAGATCATACCACTGCACTCCAGCCTGGGCAACAGAGCCAGATCCCAATAATACTAAAAAAAAAGAAAGAAAGAAAAAAAAAGAAGGAGAAGGAGAAGAAGAAGAAGAAAGTAAAGTAAAGTGATTCTTGTTTCTGAAAATCTCATGCAGACTGCTACATAAAGAACAGATCATGGGGGGCAAGGGGAGATAACTTTTATTATGTAGATTTTACTTATACACTCTTGCTAAATTCTCCTGTCCATCCCACCCCCAATCACTCTCAGAAAACTCCAGATCAAATGAGATGACTATGGTGAATTGGGCTGGCAATTAGAGGATACTCTCCAATGGTGATGAAGGGAGATGTCCGGGGGAAATCCAGCAGGATGTTGATTTAGTATGTACACAGTGAGAAGATTCTTGTAGAGAAACTAGAATCTTGCCTGAATGTGACAGACCCTCAGAGATAATTGTTAACAGATGAGTGGATGATTAAATACACTTTCTCCAGTAGGCTAGATGTTAAGACGGAGATCAAAAAAAAAGCCAGAGACCTCCCCTGCCACCCAGCACAGCACCTGTTCCACAGCAGGGGCTCTGAAGTTGGAGAGAGATAAGTGAAATGTGAGCAAGATGACAGGCTATGCCAAAGATCACCCTGTGTTTTTCTCTTTGAAGGATGGTCAATATTTTGTTATTTCTCAAATCTTAGAGTTCTGAAAATGGTTCAAGAATAAACACTCCTGAGATTGAAATGTTGTCTCTTTAGATCCACCACACATACTGAAACGTGCCATGCTGACTTTTTTAAAATGTCAGTTCTGGTGAAGAATCCATCGTCTCTTTTCAAAGGGTGAGAAAAGCCCACTTTCCACTTCTCAAATTCCCCTGACCAATGTTCAGCAAAAGCAGGTTCAAGACTTAACACAGAATAAAAATGCAGCATCAACTCCAATCTCTCTCTTGCTTTTGTTGAACTTTTCAGGAAAGGAAATCATTGTGCTTGTACCTTGATCTGGGAATGGTGTAAGCTCAGGGCAAAATGCTGATATGGTGAAGTTTTCTGATAAACTCATACTGCCTACAACTTCCCTTAAAACACTTCGGCACCAACTGCGTGACCCAGTATGTGTCCATTTTAATAGTGGTGCAGTTGGGTAATATCTGAGGTCCTTAAACAGGAAACACACATGCCAGAGGTGATTCATATTTGAAAGACTGTAATCAGAGCCCACTCCCATTGGCAGCCTAACAGCACGTCTGCCATCTTTATCTCCTATACACACCAGAGGGTGGGAAAGTTTAGTATAACGAATGACGACTGTTCAAGATGTGTGATTTGGTTAGTCTTGCCCTGCTTTTCCGCAACCAGCCAGGCCAGCACACACATCTTGCAGAGTATACTGGCCCAGAGAGCCACCTGGTCTGTGCACAGACATTTTCAAAGGATTCTGTTGCCTAATCCAACTAGAAAGCGGAATGCTGCCCCAGAACTTTCTCATCTGTCATGGGAGAAATTTCCATGCAAAGAGAGCCTCAGAGGACAAACAATCTGAACTTCATCAGGCTCCAAGTAGAAGCTGCATGAATGTTTGCGTGCCTGCTTGCTGGAAAATGTATCAGGTAGAATCTGGTCTGAGGCTTGCTGTCATCCTACGAGACCCATGACGTTGAGAGTAAATGGAGAGATCAATGGCCCTCGGCTCCCTCAAAATGCTGGAGGCCACAGGCCTCTGCCAAAATCAGCCAGTGATGGTTGTTACAGATTGAATTGTGGGTCCTCCCCTCCCCCAAATTCATGTTTAAGGATAGGGTATTCCGGCCGGGCACAGTGGCTCATGCCTATAATCCCAGCACTTTGGGAGGCCGAGGTGGGTGGATCATGAGGTCAAGAGATTGAGACCATCCTGGCCAAGATGGTGAAACCCTGTGTCTACTAAAAATACAAAAATTAGCTGGGTGTGGTGGTGCGCACCTGTAGTCCCAGCTACTCGGGAGGCTGAGGCAGAAGAATTGCTTGAACCCAGGAGGTTGCGGTGAGCCAAGATTGAGCCACTGCACTGCAGCCTGGCAACAGAGCGAGACTCCATCTCAAAAAAAATAAAGATAAGAGTATTCCTACCCCTGAGGACCTTAAAATGTTACTATATTTGGAAACAGGGGCTTTAAAGAAGTAATTAAGTCAAAACGGTGGATGGACCCTAATCCAATCTGACTGGTGCCTTTGTAAGACGAAATTAGGGCTGGGCACAGTGGCTCACGCCTGTAATCCCAGCACTTTGGGAGGCCGAGGCGGGCAGTCCACCTGAGGTCAGGAGTCCGAGACGAGCACGGCCAACATGGTGAAACTCCGTCTGTACTAAAAATACAAAAATTAGCCAGGCGTGGTGGCGTGCGTCTGTAATCCCAGCTACTCTGCAGGCTGAGGCCGAAGAATCACTTGAACCTGGGAGGCGGAGGTTGCAGTGAGCCGAGATCAAGCCATTGCACTCCAGCCTGGGCAACAAGAGGAAAACTCCGTCTCAAGGAAAAAAAAAAGAGGAAGAAGAAGAAATTAGAACACAGAAAGAGACACCAGGGAGGCGCACAGAGGAAAAAGACCATGTGAGGATGTGAGGACACAGTGAGAAGAAGGCCGTCAAGCCAAGAGAGGCCTCAGGAGGAACCAACCTATCAACATCTTGATCTTGGACTTCTAGCCTCCAGAACTGCAAGCCACCAGTTTGCAGTACCTCATTACGGCAGCCCCAGCAAACTAACACGACGGTGAACAACCAGACAGGCTTGGTATGTCTATACACACACATATGCATACACACACATACATGCATGCACACACATACACGCACACATACACGCATACACACACATACACGCACACACACATACACACAAAAACATACACATACACACATACGTATACACACACATACACGCACACATACACACACGCATACACACATACACACACGCATACACATACACGCACACATACACACATATGCATACACACACACATACACATACACACATGCGTACACATACACACATACATGCACACATGCATACGCATACACACACATACACGCATATGCATACACGCACATACACACATGTATACACACACATACACATACATGCACACACGCATACACATACACACATACACAGGCATACACATATATGCACACATAAACACATATGCATACACACACATGCATACACATGCATGCACACCTACACATACACACACACATACACACGCATGCACATACACGCACACACGCATACACACATTACACACATACATACACGCATACACACATACACACACATGCATATACACACGGATAGACACACACATACACACGCATGCACACACACGTGCGCATACACACACACACACACACACAGAGACCTCTCTACTCTCAGGCTCCCCAAGGGGCTTTGCAGTGGAGCACATCCTCACCCTCCACAGCACCTCCACCTGCACCTGCCATCTTGGGCAGCAACGTCTTTCTCCTTCCTTTGAACATGGTTCCCATGTGCAAAGCCAATTCTCAGAAGCCCTGGGCCCCTGACAAGCTAGCTTAATTAAAAAGAAAAAAAAAATCATCCATATAAAAAAATTAGTTGCCAGATAATGTTTGTTTTTGAAAACTTTGCCAGTATTTTAAACCAGGCGTGGTGGCACGCACCAGTAGTCCCAGCTACTTGGGAGGCTGAGGCGGGGGGATTGCTTGAGCCCAGGAGTTCGAGGCTGCAGTGAGCTATGGATGTGTCACTGCACTCCAGCCTGGAAAATAGTAAGACTCTGTCTCAAAAAATAAAAATAAAAATAAATCTTCTAATAGATGTACGAAGTGGTATCTCCTTGTGAAAAAAATAGAAAAAAAAAAAAAGAAAAATGTACCAGTATTTTAACCACGCAAGGAGACATACAAGAGAATACAAATAATTGAATGATACACAACTCTATGTTCACCTAGGAAGCTCCACTGTATTTTAAAAAAAAAAAAAAAATTGGTACATACTGTTGTGTATGCATTTTAACAGGATTCTTAAAGGAGCCAGCAATCTAAGTTCAGCTGGTGAGCTTGGATAAATATCTTTACCTCTCCAAGCCCAACTTCCTCATCAGTAAAATAAGGACAATGAAAACATCTCTAAAGTTGCCGGGCGCGGTGGCTCAAGCCTGTAATCCCAGCACTTTGGGAGGCCGAGACGGGCGGATCACGAGGTCAGGAGATCGAGACCATCCTGGCTAACCCGGTGAAACTCCGTCTCTACTAAAAAGTACAAAAAACCAGCCGGGCGAGGTGGCGGGCTCCTGTAGTCCCAGCTACTCGGGAGGCTGAGGCAGGAGAATGGCGTAAACCCGGGAGGCGGAGCTTGTAGTGAGCTGAGATCCGGCCACTGCACTCCAGCCTGGGCGACAGAGCGAGACTCCGTCTCAAAAAAAAAAAAAAAAAAAAAAAGACAACGCCAGGAGCAGTGGCTCATGCCTGTAATACTAACACTTTGGGAGGTTGAGGCGGGAGCATCGCTTGAGCTCAGGAATTCAAGACCAGCCTGGGCAACATAATGAGACCTTGTTTCTACAACAACTTTAAAAATTAACCAAGTGTGGTGGCATGTGCCTGTAGTCCCAGCTACTCGGGAGACTGAGATGGGAGGATCGCTTAAGCCCAAGAAGTTAAGGCTGCAGTGAGCTATGATCATGCCACTGCACTCCAGCCTGGACAACAGTGAGACCCTGTCTCAGGAAAAACAAAACAAAACAAGAAAAACCAAGATATTGTTTCTAAAGCACCTGGCATAGCATGTATCAGGCACTCAAGAAGAGAGAGTCATTATTATGAGTCGAGTAATGTTGATAACAACGGGGTTATTACAAGCAAGAATTCTTGACAGTCATGGGATGGAAAGCAGGCTATTTTTAGGCAGACAGAAACTATAATCTGGCAAGCCTGTGTTCTTGATTTATAAAAGTCTACTGTATCGACCAAAGGATTCACCGAAAACCAAGACAGGACTTTAAAATATCTCATACCAGAAATGTGCTTTGCTTTGGTATATTCCTAACCCTATCTGGGTATGCCTCTTTATAAAAGCCTCGCGCTGCTGGATTGCTGAATTGGACTGTTACATACTCGTGTAACAAAGGGTAGAAGGCTGGTATGCCCCCCTATTCCTTTTAAACATGCTCCTCCCTCAGAAATCATGTTCAGCTGCAACAGGAGCAGGGCAGGAGCCCCGAATTTGGGTCTTCCTGCTCCCAGGGAAGTTCTCTTCCCCTCCAGTTGGCTCAGGGGCTCTTTCCAGCTCTGAAATTCCATGATTCCATGATTCGGTTTGTCCCAGGGAGCGGCCCTGGCAATGAGACTTTCGTGTGTGGTCATTAAATACTCACCATGGTGAAACCTGACTGGAAAGTTCCAGAAACACACCCTCTAGACAATCTCACCATCCAGACGCACCAGAAAACGCAGCCCACGTCTGTCAAACTCTCTCATGCATGCATAGGCTGTGAAGCCCAGGATTAAGCTCTGGCTGGTGAACCCCACAGTCCAGCCACACTGTGTCACCAACAGGCAAGAAGCCAGACCCCCAAACAGCTGAAGTCATCATTTCTGAAAGCTGGGAGCACCCCGCTGCATTCCCCGATTCCTGTCCAAACAGCCATTCGACAGAGTGGCCCTCCCATCTAATATTCATTTCTGTGTCATTAAAAAAAAAATCACACTGACTTGAATACACTTTTTCCCCGTGGATGTGAAGTGAAGCAGGAAGACTGCCCGCGACTGGTATACATCTGCTGGAGAACACAGACTAATGATCATATTTTCCCTAAAGAGAAAAATTTAAAGGTCAAGCAAGAATGACTAGCAGCATGCACTGGAAGTAACCCAGCAAAGTGAAATTCACAGCGCAGGAAGCCCCAAAACAAGGAAGGCTGGGAGGAGAGGGAAGACAAAGATGGGCACACACACATAGACAGACACGTGCACACAGGTACACACATGCCCACACACACACACACACAGAATGGTGCGATGACTTATGCTCCAGCTTTTAACCAAGCAGGCAGTGCAAAGGCCCAATTCACCTTAGATCACCCTGCTGCCTAACAATGGTGCATCCGTAATTACAACCCAAGGCACCCCGAAGGGAGGCGGGAGGTGGGTCAGCAGGAAGTCTGTGGTAGGAGGCCTGTTCAGTTTCCACTGTTTCCATTTGCAGCTCAAGCACTCATGATAAGCCCCGCTGATCACAGATGCGTTGTGGTTACGAATGTTAAAGTTGCTTTGGGCTTGAATTCAAGGCTCCCCACAGACCCACTCCTAAGCCTGGCAATGTCAGGGAACATAGACAGGTGCCCGAGTCAGTCTACCTTCTGCAGAGAACGTTTAAACCGATTGTTTCTGCCATTGTCACAACTGCACAGACACTGAACAACCCTGAAGTTGAGGCTGGGTGTCAGATGGCCAGTTCACCCCCTGCGGTGAGCAGAAGGCCAGGAACAGCAAGGTTCCCAAAGGCCGTGGATCCTTCTTAGGACCTGCAGCCCCTCCGAGCCCCGCTCCCTGCAGCTGCAGCCCTCCTGACATGGGGATGCATGCCACTCTTCTTGCCCACGGTGCACTTTCTAAGATGAAATATAAAGTCTCCGGAGGTGCCCCTGTATATTCTCCACTGAAATCATTTGCTGTCGTGCCTTCATGTTCCAGATTTTTTAGAAGAGTCAACCTTCCAGAGATGTGTTTCTCCAAGCAAGGTCGGAGAACCCCCTGCAGCAGAATCGCCTAGGATGTGTCTGTTAAACAGATTCTGAGGTCCCACGGCTGCATTTTGAGTGAGACTTGGGTGATTTCTAAGCACATGAACCTCTGAGGCCCGCTGTCCTGGACCAACAATTCCAAAAAGTATTCCCAAGGGTGCTCCAAATTTCTGGGGTAAGTTTTAAAGACACACATTTCTGGACCCCACAGCCTACTACAGTCTGCCCCCACCTCCCTAATTCTGAAATAGACAGTCCAGAGAATTTAACTCCCCAGACGGCACCGGTGTGTGTAAGCCTCTGACACTCGGGCCACATTTCCCAAGGCAAGCAGTCCTCACTCCCTTCCCACCCTTTTCCAATAACCCCCACATCCTTCACGTCTTAGCTTCAACGTGGCTTGCTCAGGAGAGAGCCTTCCGTGACCACTACCCCCGTCCCACCTGCCAACACTCATCCTTGCTATGTTCTCTCTTGACACCCTGTCCATTTTTGTATAACTTACCGCCATTGTTACTTAAATAGGTACCTGTTTAATTGTTTAATATCTGATCCTCCACTAGGGTGATAACAATCATACATATGTATCACTGACCACTTACAATGTCCCTGGGCTGTGCCAAACACTTACCCTGCATGAGCTCATTAAATGCAGACGTCACCATAACCCTGCAAAGTAGACACTCCTGTATACCCATTTTATAGTGAGAACATTGTAAGTTTGCCAGGTCTGCCTTGCCACCTCCATATCTCAGGTCTGAATAGTATCTGCACAGGGTAGGTACTCAGTAACTATTTAATCAATAAATGAAGTGGGACCTCTCTAGTCCCCAAAAAAGATTCTGTGGTTGTGTAAGTTTAAGAAATTCTGGGTTAACTGGGGTTCTTAAGGGCAGGACTTCCCAGAGCACTGGATATGTCAATGTGATCGTGAATCGTCATGACGGGGCTGACCCATATGTCATCTCAAGCCAAGGACACCTATTTCCAGGAACCTGCACACAGCTGTCCAAGCCCAGGCTCTCCCTCCTTGGCAATGACCCACTGAAAGATGATTTGTCTCTGCCGCCCCCTCCAGCCACTAACCAGGAGAGGAACCATTAGGAAATGAGTCAGTCTGACCATGATGCCATCTAATCTCATCCCATCTTACACCAGTTCCCAACAATGGCAAAAAGATCTAGATGCAGGTGACTTTGTAGCAGTAGAAACAGCACATCTCGGCAGACAGCAGTAGAAACAAACAGAGACTGTAGAGTCAAGCAGGCCCAGGTTGAGATCCTCCCTGACCCCAGCAGTGGGCCCTCCACTTGCAGAAGAAGCTACAGAGCCTACGTCCCTGCCTTTGCCTCCAGCCTCCTCCACCAGGCCAGCTTCATCAGAAGGTAAGAAGAGCCACAGTCCTCCCCAACCCCAGGCCTCACACCGGTCATTCACCTACTTATCTGTTCCTTTCAGTCGCCTAATGAACAAACTCACTAAGGGGGCGTGCCAACGAATAAATACATGTGGAGATTGTGGAGCAGAATACTGAAGAAGAGACATAAAACAAACTCAGGTACCCCTACTCTCCAAAAGCAGGAACCAAAGAGATGCAGGTAACATTGGAGAGTTTGTATCTGAACTCTCTTCTCTTATTATCCAAAATCAGCAGGCTGAATGAATCACATCCTGAGGGATTGCTGCATGGACAAATGAAGTGCAATGAAAAAAAAGTCAAAGTGCATGGGGAGGCCGGGCACGGTGGCTCATGCCTGTAATCCCAGCACTTTGGGAGGCCGAGGTGGGCCAATCACCTGAGGTCAGGAGTTCGAGACCAGCTTGGCCAACGTGGCAAAATTCTGTCTCTACCAAAAATACAAAAATTAGCTGGGCATGGTGGCCAGCACCTGTAATCCCAGCTACTCGGGAGGCTGAGGCAGGAGAATCTCTTGAACCCAGGAAGCAGAGGTTGCAGTGAGCCGAGATCACGTCACTGCACTCCAGCCTGGGTAACACAGCGAGACTCCGTCTCAAAAAAAAAAAAAAGAAAAAAAAATGCATGGGGAGAGACTGTAACCAAGGGACCTGCCTTCAGAAACTAGGAAGGCTATACAAGGAAGCAACATAGGACCTGAGGGAAAAGCCCTCCAAACAGAGAGAACGGCAAGTGCAAATGTGTGACATGGCAAGAGCGTGGTGCTTATAAGGCATTGAAAGAAGGCAGAGTGGCATGAGTCCAGTTGGGCAGAGGAACAAGGAAGTGAGACCAGGCAGACCTAGGTGAGGCAGGACCTTGAAGTCAGGCTAAGGATTCTGGTTTCTATTCTGGGTGCAATGAGAAGTCATGAAAGGCTGGCCGGGAGTGGTGGCTCATGCCTGTAATCCCAGCACTTTGGGAGGCTGAAGCAGGTAGATTACTTGAGGTCAGGAATTCGAGACCAGCCTAACAAACATGGTAAAACCATGTCTGTACTAAAAATACAAAAATTAGCCAGGCATGGTGATGTGCACTTGTAATCCCAGCTTCTGAAGAGGCTGAGGCAGAAGAATTGCTTGAACCTAGGAGGTGGAGGTTGCAGTGACCTGAGATCTCACCACTGCACTCCAGCCTGGGTGACAGAACAAGACACCATCTCAAAAAAAAAAAAAAAGAAGAGGAGGTCATGAAAGGGTAGGTGTGGGTGTTACTAAATGGATCATTCAACTAAGGGTGTGGAGAATGGATGTGGTTGGAAGGGTGTGGAGAATGGATGTGGTTTGAAGGGTGTGGAGAATGGATGTGGTGTGAAGGTGTGGAGAATGGATGTGGTGTGGAGGGTGTGGAGAACGGATGGGGTGGGAAGGGTGTGGAGAATGGATGTGGTGTGAAGGTGTGGAGAATGGATGTAGTGTGAAGGGTGTGGAGAATGGATGTATTGTGAAGGGTGTGGAGAATGGATGGAGTGTGAGGGGTGTGGAGAATGGATGGGGTGGGAAGGGTGTGGAGAATGGATGGGGTGGGAAGCGTGTGGAGAATGGATGGGGTGTGAAGCCTGTGGAGAATGGATGGGGTATGAAGCATGTGGAAAATGGATGGGGTGGGAAGGGTGTGGAGAATGGACGGGGTGGGAAGGGTGTGGAGAATGGATGGGGTGTGAAGCATGTGGAGAATGGATGGGGTGTGAAGTGTGTGGAAACTGGATGGGGTGAGAACGGTGTGAAGAATGGATGGGGTGGGAAGGGTGTGGAGAATGGATGGGGTGGGAAGCGTGTGGAGAATGGATGGGGTGTGAAGGGTGTGGAGAATGGATGGGGTGAGAAGGGTGTGGAGAATGGATGGGGTATAAGGGGTGTGGAGAATGGATGGGGAGTGAAGTGTATGGAGAATGGATGGGGTGATAGGGGTGTGGAGAATGGATGGGGTGTGAAGCATGTGGAGAACAGATGAGGCGTGAAGCGTGTGGAGAACGAATGGGATGAGAAGCATGTGGAGAATGGATGGGGTGTGAGGGGTGTGGAGAATGGATGGGGTGTGAAGCATGTGGAGAATGGATGGGGTGTGAGGGGTGTGGAGAATGGATGGGGTGTGAGGGGTGTGGAGAATGGATGGGGAGTGAAGCGTATGGAGAATGGATGGGGTGTTAGGGGTGTAGAGAATGGATGGGGTGTGAAGGGTGTGGAGAATGGATGTGGTGTAAAGGGTGTGGAGAATGGATGGGGTGTGAAGCGTGTGGAGAATGGATGGGGTGTGAGGGGTGTGGAGAATGGATGGGGTGTGAAGCATGTGGAGAACGGATGGGGTGTGAGGGGTGTGGAGAATGGATGGGGTGTGAAGCATGTGGAGAACGGATGGGGTGTGAGGGGTGTGGAGAATGGATGGGGTGAGAAGCATGTGGAGAATGGATGGGGTGTGAGGGGTGTGGAGAATGGATGGGGTGTGAAGCGTGTGGAGAATGGATGGGGTGTGAGGGGTGTGGAGAATGGATGGGGTGTGAAGCATGTGGAGAACGGATGGGGTGTGAGGGGTGTGGAGAATGGATGGGGTGAGAAGCATGTGGAGAATGGATGGGGTGTGAGGGGTGTGGAGAATGGATGGGGTGTGAAGCGTGTGGAGAACGGATGGGGTGTGAGGGGTGTGGAGAATGGATGGGGTGAGAAGCAGGTGGAGAATGGATGGGGTGTGAAGCATGTGGAGAATGGATGGGGTGTGAGGGGTGTGGAGAATGGATGGGGTGAGAAGGGTGTGGAGAATGGATGGGGTGTGAAGGGTGTGAAGAATGCATGGGGTGTGAGGGGTGTGGAGAATGGATGGGGTGTGAAGCATATGGAGAATGGATGGGGTGAGAAGGGTGTGGAGAATGGATGGGGTGTGAAGGGTGTGAAGAATGCATGGGGTGTGAGGGGTGTGGAGAATGGATGGGGTGTGAAGCATGTGGAGAATGGATGGGGTGTGAGGGGTGTGGAGAACGGATGGGGTGAGAAGGGTGTGGAGAATGGATGGGGTGAGAAGCAGGTGGAGAATGGATGGGGTGTGAAGGGTGAGCATGTGAGGATGCAGGAGTCCAGTTGTGCAAAAAGCCCAGGGAAATGTGACAGTGGCTTGGAGCGGTTTGGTGGCAGCAGGGACGGAGAGTTGTGGATGAATCTGAGAGAATTTGGAGATATTGCACCAGGAGGCATGTGGGTATCAATGAACTACATGAAAGGATGTCCAAGTTCTTCTTCAGTTGAGCTGAGGTTAGAAACCATGAATCTATCGTGACCCGAATCAGCATTGTTTCAGACAGGATGACTTTCTCCCATGCTGACTCTGGGCCAAGATTATGAGAAGCGCCTTCTGTTCCAAAAAGTACGCAGAGACTTCAGACATGAAGCCACTAAAAGACAGAAAAAGTGAGGACATTTTTAAGACATTAGAGTGTATTGGGGGGAAGCACAGACTCTGGAGTGAGTTGGGCCCGAGCTGAAATCTGCAACCTTGGGTAAGTGGAATGAGTTCTCTCAGCTGCTGTCTTTGTCCATAATGTGAAGGTAACATGTACCTTATGAGGTCATTGTGAGAATTTGAGGCAAATGTGTGTGAAGCTCTGGGCACACACTAGGTCCTCCATAACTGTCAGCTCTTATTACAATAATTCCTACCTTGCTCAAAGGACCAAAATCTTGTCTCATCGATCTAAGCAAGCAGAACCACGTTGGAGTTCTGTGAGCCCTTCCTCTGTGGGAAAAGCCAAAATGACACTGAGGGTGGGGGAAAGGGAAGGGAGGCAGTGGCCACTTGGTCTAGGAAAATGGTGAGCCCACTTGCCTAAGAAATAAAGCCATGTGGATGTAAAGGATGTGCCTGAACTTAAAAGAAGTAAACACCAGCTGCCCATTTGACATGGCCTCCTTTCATTTTTGGGGGGGCTCCCCGTTTGATGTGGCTCTGGGACCCAGCCAGCCCCAGGTGGCAGAGCAGCCTCCACTGGCTCATAAATACTCAGGGCTACCCCAGATGACACACCGTCTTCAGCAAAGAGAAGGGATGGGGGAAGGCGAAAGGAAGGCAGAAGGTAGTAAGGAATAGGAAAAAAAAAAAAAAGAGCCATACATTCTTTATATCAGCAATGATGTATCCAAAAATAAAATCAAGAAAACAATCCTGGGGAGGCTGAGGTGGGTGGATCATTTGAGGTCATGAGTTTGAAACCAGCCTGGCCAACATGGTGAAACTCCATCTCTACTAAAAAAATAAAAATAAAAAATAAAAAAAAATTAGCCAGGCATTGTGGTGGGTTCCTGTAATCCCAGCTACTTGGGAGGCTGAGGCAGGAGAATTGCTTGAACATGGGAGGTGGAGGATGCAGTGAGCCGAGATCGTGCCATTGCACTCCAGCCTGGGCAACAGGAACAAAACTCTGGGAAAAAAAAAAAATGCAAGAGAAAGGAAGGGAGGGACAGAGGGAGGGACAGAGGGAGGGAGGGAGGGAGGGAGGGAGGGAGGAAGGAAGGAAGGAAGGAAGGAAGGAAGGAAGGAAGGAAGGAAGGAAGGAAGGAAGGAAGGAAGGAAGGAAGGAAGGAAGGAAGGAAACAATCCTATTTACAATAACATCAAAAAGATACTCTTTTTTTAAGTCATAGACGAGTAAATACTCTGTTCACTTGGATGAGACATTTAGGTATCAGAAACCCCAAAGCCCTTTCTAAAAATGCCTTCCCTTTCTTGGTCAATCTTTGCCATTTCTGATATCGTTGCCCCCATCATCACGTGCGAGAATCCATGACCGCTCCCTATAGAAGGAAGCCACAAGCTAGAACAGTGGCCTCAGGTGACTGCAGCCAGGTTTGGTTTTTTAAACCATGTCTTTCAGTGACTTAAAAAACCTGGGTCAAATTCTAAAAATTGTAAAGTCTGACAGTAGATTATGTTTTTAAGTGATAACTTATTCCAGCACACCCAGCTGGGAAGGTCAATACAAGGAAGCAACATTAAACAGGACCTGAAGGAAAAGCACTCCAAGCACAGGGAATGGCACGTGCAAAATTCGTGACATGGTAAGAGCGTGTAAGGCGCTGAAAGAAGGCAGAGTGGTGCAAGTCCAGCTGGGCAGGGGAACAAGGAAGTCAGACCAGGCAGGCCTCGGTGAGGTGGGACCTTGAGATCAGGCGAAGGATTTGGGTTTCTCTTCTGGGTAAAATGAGAAGTCATGAAAGGCTGTACCTTTGCAATGTTACCGCAGAGCAGAAAGGCAGCTCTCTTCCCATTTCATAGCTGGAAAGTACGGCACAGAGAGGTTAAGTGACCTCTGCTGAGTCACATCCCGGCACAGGAGCGAAGCTAAGAAGCCACATCCCCTGACTCCAACTGGAAAGAATCCCTGCTGGGTCAAGGCAAGAAATGTGTTCCTTCAGACTGCAGTAATTTCCCAGGGCTGCTATAACAAAGTGCCACAAACTTGGTGGCTTAATACAATAGAAATGTATTCCTTCATGGTTCTGGAGACCACAAGTCCAAAATCAAGATGTTGGCAGACCCATGCCCTCTCTGAGGCCTCTAGAGAAGGATCCTTTCTTGTTTCTTCCAGCTTCTGGTGGCTCCTGACATTCCTTGGCTCGTGGGAGCATCACTCCAGACTCTGCCTCCATTATCACATGGTCTTATGTGTGTTTCTGTGCCTCTTCTCCTCTTATAATAAGGACACTAGTCATACTGGATTAAGGGCACACTGTCCTTTAATATGACTTCTTTTTTTTTTTTTTTTTTTTCTTTTTGAGACAGAGTCTTGCTCTGTAGCGTAGGCTGTGGTGCAGTGGCATGATCTCGGCTCACTGCAAACTCTGCCTCCCGGGTTCAAGCAATTCTCCTGCCTCAGCCTCCTGAGTAGCTGGGATTACAGGCACCCACCACCATGCCCGGCTAATTTTTTGTGTTCTTTACTAGAGACAGAGTTTCACCATCCTGGCCAGGCTGGTCTCAAACTCCTGACCTCGTGATCCACCTGCCTTGGCCTCCCAAAGTGCTGGAATTACAGGCAGGAGCCACTGCACCCAGCTGACTTCGTCTTAACTTAACTATACCTGCAATGCCCCTATTTCCAAGTCAAGTCACATTCTGAGGTTCCAGGAAGGACATGAATTTGAGGGGGACACTATCAACTCAGTGCACTGACTAAGCAGATGTTTATGAAATATAGGCCCAAATTCAGTAAGGGCTGAGAGCACTGACCAACTAAAGTATAGAACCTTTTGCAGCAGAACTCTTGGTTGACCCCCAATATCCATTCTCTGTCTTCCTTTAGAATAAAGTAAACACAAGTTTCTTTTACATTGACCACACAGAACAAAGACTACCTTTCCCAGCCTCCCCTGCAGACAGAAATGGCTGGAGCTAAGTGAGATTTAAGCAAAAGTGATGGATCCAAGGGGAATGCCCTCGCTGGACCTCTCTCCCTCTCCCCACTGGCAGGAGGGCGGACATGGTGGTGAGCCATCTTCAACAAGTGGCATGCTTACATGAGAAAAATATGTTCTGCGGCTTCTTCAAGCCATAGGAACACATTTGTCTTCTAGCAACAGGAGGTAAACAGAATCAAAAGTTCATGTAGCCATTTTCAGTCCAAACAGGTTTTCCTAGTGGCAAAAACCTCCAAACATACTACCTGCTACCTAAGAATGCAAGACTTTTTTAAAGCTTATTATATATTTTTTACCTCTTGCCTCTCGGTTCTGTTATTCATCAGAAAAACAAGATCCGATACCTATCTTGGATAACAGCATCTTCAGTTTTCTTTGAGAACCACCCTCTCCCACTCCCAGCCTTACTCTCATGTGATCGCAGCCACACCAATGAGATTTGCTCACTCAACACATCTTTATTGAACACTTGCTGTAAGACAGGCACCGTTGTAGGAGCTGGGGATGACAGTAAACAGAATATAAAAATCCCTGCCCTTAAGAACTTTACATTCCAGGGCTTTTGTGGAAACTGCTGGAAAAAAGAAGTACCCTCTCTTTCTACTGGGACTGCTCAAAGGCTGGGATGGAGGCCAGAACCACAGGCAGCCATCTTGCCACCATGAGGAGACAGACATAGCACGAACAATCACATCCTAGGGTGCTTGGACTCTGCCACACTGAGTTTGGCTCAGTTTCCTGAGCCAAAAAAAAAGGGGGGGCACTTTTTTTTGCTTAAACCAATTTGAATTAGGTTGGGAAAGGAAGGAGTTGCATCCAATTCCTACCAATACCTTAAGAGTCCCTCAGAAAGATATCTGAGGCAAGTTTGGAAATGCCAAGTAAAGACAGGTGACTCTTTTGAAAATGGCTTTTCCTTGGGCATGCCTTGGAAATGCACTGTTTAAAGGCTCCTACCATGTTATCATTTCCAGTTTTAAAAACCTCCTTTTCAATAACTCCCTAGAATGAAGGCACCAGTTCACTGCCTCTTCCACTATGCGTTAAGAACTAAACCACGTCATCACATCCCCCAAAATGACCAGAGACTAGATGGTTCCAATCACCTCCTGCAAGTCTTGAAATTGCCTGCTGCTGCCGCCGATGGCCACAGGGAACACCACTCTTATTTCCCAAAAGGCCAAATCCCACCGGTTTTCCTCAAGCTAGTGACTGTGTCCCAACATTTCTGATCATTGCTTTCCTTCCCAGGCAAGCACCTCCATGCTCTGGGGCCCCGTGAATACTTAGCTGTTAACAGGAACAGCCTGAACTAGACTTACAGATAACCGAAGCTAATTGACCACATCCTACTTAACAGGAAACCTAATAGACAGCTATTTTAGACTTATTCTCACTTCCCCTCATCCGCTTCCACCTCAGCACTCTGTTGCTGGGAAGTCAGGGTGTACATAAAAGAGACTATGGGGAAGGGGTCAGTGGAGACTCCAGAGTGCAGATATAAAAAGGCTTAGGGACGTGGACCTGGTAGAAGAGAGGTGCTGGCACTGCATTCACATGGCAAACATCGCATTTTTACTCACAGTGTATTTTGGGGTCATCTGGTATGGGCTAGTGGAAATCATTTTTTAATGTTTAAGAAATGAAAATAATAAAATTAAAATATACCCAGGCCTTCCTTCCTTCTGGAGAGATAAGTAACAGAAATATTACACAGGAAGCTCCATCTGCCGTGTGTGTGTGTATGTGTTTAACTATCAGCAATGTCTTTCACTTTTGCAAGAGGAAAGATACAGTTTGCGTTATGGGTTTGGTTTGGTTTTTCTCTCCCTGTCTCCCACCCCCACTTCCTGTTAGGGGGGTTGTTTCCCAAACTCGAGAGCACCATTAACACAGAGCTCCCTGAAGAGTCTTCATTCTCAGGATGCTGCCAGCCATCGCCCTTCTAAGAGTCACAGGAGCCATGTGAAGAGCTCTTAGGCCTTCTCACTAAATGAACTTCCTCGTAACTGAATTCCTTTCTCCCATCAGTTGAGGACCATTGAGCGCACAATGTTTCCTAGAGCTATCATTGTGTCTTCCCAACTGTAGAGCGATTGTCCCTTTTCCTTTCAGCTCAAGGATCGTTCCTTGTCTTCATCCATTTGGACCGCTGTATCAAAATATCTTGCACTAGGTGGCTTGTAAACTACAGAAATTTATTGCTCACAGTTCTGGAGGCTGGAAAGTCCAAGATCAAGGCAGTGGCAGATTTGGTGTCTGCAGAGGCCCCACTTCCTGGTTCTCACTGTGTCCTCCCACGGCACAAGGGGTAAGGGTCTCTCTGGGGTATCTTTTATAAGGGCACTAATCCCATTCATGAGGGCTCCCTCATGACCTAATCACGTCCCAAAGACCACCACCTTCTAAGGGCCTCATACTGGGGAGTAGGTTTCAACCTATAAATTAGGGAGAGAGGCAGCATTCAGACAATAGGGTTTCTCCATATGTTTTTCCTCCTCAATCACAAAAAGAAATTTTCCTCACAGATGCTAGCCCACGCTTTGCAGAGAGAAGTTCTCATTAGAGCACTTTGAGTCAGATGAGCCAGGGCATCCCAGCTCCACCGATAACTCGCTGTGTTACCTTAAGTTAATTACAAAACTTCTCTGAGTCCCACCTAAAAATGAGGATGAGGCCAGTCCTCCTCACCAGGCTATGGAGAAGACTAAATGATTTAACACCTGTAACAGGTACCTAGTGAGTAGCAGTGAAGCAGTGAAAATGTATCTTTTCATTTAATTTGAATCCTAAGGATGATCTATTATAGGACTCTTGGACAGGCACTGAGGGTATGGAGGTGGATTTACAGCAAGCTACTTGTCCATTCATGAATCTCCCTATCCCTGGAAACCCATTAATAAAATACTTTATGACATCTGAAGAAAGTTCTGTTCTCTTCCCAGATATCAAGTGAAACCTCTCCTTATCTTCCTTGGCTCATTCATTCAGACATGCAAGCATGTATTCAACAAACATTTATTTTATTACAAGTCTGTCATATGCCAGGGACTGGGGACACAGTTTGTGGCCTCCAGAAGCCTATAATCTAGTGTGGGCCAAAAACTCAATGAAAGCATGAATGTTGAGATACAGGAAGGCTCTATCAGGAATCTGGATGGCAGCTTAATCAAAGGAGCTGAGATATAGTAAGATGGACATTTTCACACACTACTGGTTGGAGCATCAATAGATACAATCTTCTAGAAAATAATTTGGCTACACTTATCAAGAGCCTTCAAAGGTTTATAACCTGTGAATTCCCCCTCTGAAATTTTATTTGAACGAGACATTAAGAAACTCAGACAAAAGTTTAGTTTACAAAAAAAAAAAATGGCATTTTTTAAAAGGGGAAATCTTTTTCAAAAATGTTCAACAAAGGAGAATGGCAAAATGAAAATACATCCATCTGATGGAATATTACAGTGCTGTCAGAGACAACTGAATGACATGAGAAAATGCCCATGATTCGGTGCTATATGGCAAAAGCAAAATACACAATAATATAAGCCTGATGATTTCATCTTCATAAATATATATACACATATATATTACATATTTTACATATATGTGTATATATTATATATGTGTATATTATAATACATATTATATCACATGTGTGTATACTATATTACATATATTGCATATATGTGTGATATATGCTATTATATATAACATATATGTAATGTATGTTATATACATGTGTATATATTATATGTGCATACATATATGTAAGTATATGTTACAAGTATTACATACATGTATATATTTATTTGTAAATATATATTATATACATTTATAATTATATATATTAGGGATAACTTTTTAAAATATATCTTTGTAAATAAATTTTATATATATATATGGGACCTACTTCTAAAAAAAGTTATATATATATACACGTATGGAACCTACTTTCAAAAAAATTCACCCCTAATCCCTGCCACCCAGGAAAAATCTCTTGACCTTCTGGTCTATTTTTCCATGGATATATATAAATAAATATATATATATATAGGCATACATATGGCAGGGATTGGGGTGACTTTTTTTGGAAGTCTCTCTTTTCAAAATTCTCTATAATACACTTGAATTAATTTCATAATCAGAAATATATATATATATAAAAAATACTGCTTTACTCTGAGGCATCATGGGGCAGGGGAGGGAGATGATGGTAAAGGAGCCAGTGGGGCCACCAACCTTGCCCCTTGATAAATTTTATGCCAAGAACATGAGCTCTATTAAGATAGGGATCATTGTCTGTTTTGTCCCCTGCTGTTTCCCTAGCACAGGAACAGTCCTGGCACAAACGGCAGCCATTCAACAAATGCTTGTTAAATAACTGAACAAATGACCAGAGCCCAGCTCAAATACTCCTTCCTCTGTCAAGTTCCCTGACCTCCCTAAACTAATTACTCCTTTTTTTTTCCCTAGCCGCCCATAGCCATTATTATAAAGCATTACAGCTAACAATTACGAGTCTGTCACCACTTGCTAAATTGCAAGTTATTTGCAGGCAGGAACTAAGTCTTATTTAGATTTGTCTCTTTAGTCAGATAAATATTTGGTCGATAAATGTTTGAGTGCTGGATGGAGGGGTGGACAGATGTCAGACTGTTCATACTGCATGAACAGTAATTATTCATTTTAATTATGATTTAACCCTCATGTAAATGTGTATTGATTTTGAGAACTGCTAATAACATCAGATCTGAGTCGGGAAGAGACCTTAGAAATAGTCTAAGTAGTCAACTGCAAAATTGTTGGTTTTGGCCCTAAAGTACTTTATTCTAACAAAATTTTATTGAGAACCCCAAAATATGAAACAGATAAGCAAGGAACCACTCTGATTGGGGTGGGGTTTACTGGGACCCCCTAGCCCCCTCCAAGGACCTACCCCCATGCTTGGGCTTAAAGGAGTAGTTTGAAAACTGCCAACATCTACATTTGTTAGTAACACATGTGGGGTCCCCAAAAGCGGGTAGAAGAAGCCAGTCAAGAACCCAAGATCCCTGATGCCCCACCCAATGCCTACCCAATGCCCTTTCTACTTTGTTGGAGTTTTATAACAGATCGAACACTCAGCAATGACCTCTGTGTTCCTAATCCATTCCTCGTTTATTTCCTATGAAAATAAAAAAGGAATGTTGCTGTGACTTTTCAATGACAACATCCTGCACATCCCTCAAATCTCATTTGCAGGAAGACACTTACTATCAGCCCTGGATTTATTTTTAAAAATCTCATTTTGCTTTTACAGGCACAGG
This sequence comes from Theropithecus gelada, assembly GCF_003255815.1. NCBI lineage: Eukaryota > Metazoa > Chordata > Mammalia > Primates > Cercopithecidae > Theropithecus > Theropithecus gelada. The sequence goes on along the minus strand of NC_037679.1, from coordinate 63,592,248 downwards.
AAACAAAGTCAGCATAAGCCTTGAAAGAATTCTCTGCAGAGTCCCAAGAAAGAGCCCTGAGCCACTCCCCTCCTAAATGCAATGGATTATCCTAAAGTGAGCAAGGCCACTATTCCTAGTTAATATTTTTAAGCACATAATTGTCATTCGGATGATGGCTCACACTCTCGCAACAAAAGCTGTTTTATTACAATTAACTAAAAGATTGCCTGTTCAGTTACTGATCTCAAACCTGCACTTCCATTTGAACAGCAAAATTATACAGAAAACCCTACACATAATGAAACCTTGGCTCTTAAAGGATTTCACTATCTAATTCTTCCAATTGCAAAATAATCTCCATTCCAATACCTTTGCATAGGCTTCCAATAATAAGTACTACCTCAATTAGACCTTCAAATCCCTAATCCCTAAATCGTTATAAGTTTGCAAGCATAAATCCAGAAACCCTTTTAGCTTGCCTATCCACGTGCCCCCTTTAAAACACGCTGCATATCTGTGATTACATTATATTACTTTCTTTTTCAATTAAGCCTTTGGAAGAGCTCTCCCTGTCGTGATGGTGGTGGCGGTGGTGGTGGTGGTGGTGGTGGTGGTGGTGGTGGTGATGTTTGAACGGAAAATAAAGGGGATCAAAGGTGGTGAGATGCCCCTATGAGAAAACCAGCTCTCGATTATTCATCGACAGGCGTCAAGTGCTACAGTCTCGCAGAGAAAATACAGGCAGCCCTCAGCTTTGTACCAAGCACAATGGCCCCCAGAAGTGATTGTGAAAGCCACAGAGAGATGCCTTTTCATAGGGTGTATGAGCTCTACAATAGCCCCATGCCCTCTCCCACAGCCCAGGAAGGGGAGCCTAAAAAAGAGGCAGCCTTTTGATTTAAAGAGGACACAGGGCAGCATCTTTCAGGGGGACAATGCACTCAGACCCCACATACAGTGCACTTGGGTCTGACATCCAGGAGGAAGCAGCAGACTTTGTTCTCCATCCTTCACTGCTCATCTCTAGGGCAGCCCAACAGCTGCAGCCTGACCCGGATACACCCACGAGCTCCCACTGAAGCAAGAAACTCTCTTCCCTGGGACGATTTACACACTTTCCCTTTCTCCCACCACTGCTTCCAGGGCCCTCTGAGGGTGAAGCTAGGGCACCATTAGCAACTGAGAGACTGAAATTTAACCCCCATGTCCTATAATTTTGGCCCAAGCAACGCAAAACAGAGGAGTTTCAAATCCCACTACAGAATGCTTTTAAGCTCTTTCTTACTTTGCACTTTAGTCGTTCATGAATAATCTTCTTGCCTCCCATTAAATGACGGTAATAGAAACGATTTCCAAATGGCCCCGAGTTCATTTTGAGAAAGTGAGTTTGAAACTACTGCCTTTCTAATGAAACAAGAGAGTTTAAATGCAGCTTAAATTTCATCATCTGAAAAACAGGAGTCACTAAACCTGTGGCTCCCTGGTCCCAAGAATAAAACTCAAACTTTAGAGCATTCAGAGCCATCCAGGTTCACCTCTCCACCCTTGGGCTCCTGTATTCCCAGACATCACTCTCCTCATTGGTCTGGCAGACGTCCTCACCTAGAATGTCTTTCCTCCCCCTTCCCAGATTCCGCTAGCAAATTTCTACTCATCCTTCAGAGCCCAGTGCAAACCTCGACTTTCCCTGGGAGACTTCCTTCCACCACCACCACCACGACCACCACCATCCCCACCACCACCAAAATCAATCACCCTCCTCTCCCTTTCCTTCACAGTTTGTCTCTCTTTGTAACAGCAATCGCATCTGGCCCCATAAGACAGTAAAGTATGTGTGTTTACATCCACCCTAATAGAATGAATATTCTTTGGGCCAGACTTTGCAGCTAAACGTTGGTATTAGAACCACTCGAAACAAAATTTAAGCAATTCCCCAAATCCTTCTGAGTCTCCACTGCCTCATCTGTAGAATGGAGCTAGTAACAGTTGCTCTTGCTACATGGCAGACTGTGTTAAGATCTCAATAGCACAATCAAGCTTCAGATAGCGACTGATTAACTAGAAGACTTTGAAGATACCTTAGAGGCCTGAAATGACTTTAGGGATGTGTGTGTGTGTGTGTGTGTGTGTGTGTGTGTGTGTATAACACTTTGCAGCCAATATCTTGTACTTAACATGTTGAGCCTTAAGATAATCAATATTATTCCCAAAGGGTATAGCTAAAACCCAGGAAAGACAACATCCCCTTAAGAAAATGGAAGGGGCGGGCACAATGGCTCATGCCTGTACTCCCAATACTTTAGGAGGCTGAGGCAAGATCGCTTGAGCTCAGGCATTTGAGACCCACCTGGGCAACACAACTAGATCCTGTCTCTACAAAAAAAAAAAAAAAAAAAAAATCAAAAACTAGCCCAGTATGATGGTGCACACCTGCAGTCCCAGCTACTTGGGAGGCTGAGGTGGCAGAATTGCTTGAGCCCAGGTCATAGCTGCAGTGAACCATGATCACGCCACTGCATTCCAGTCTGGGTGACAGTCTTGCTCTGTCACCATAAATTTTTTTTTTAATTAGGGTGAGGGGAGACAAAAAAAAAGCCCTAGTTTAGTGTAGAAAAGGTTCTCTAATACTTTAGAGCTACACTATCCATTACAGTAGCCCTAGTCACATGTGGCTAGTAAGCATTTGAAATGCAGCTAATCTGAATGTAGATGTCCTGTAAAAATACACATTGGATTTCTGGAGACTTAGTACCAAAACTCTGTAAAATATTGCAATGAGTTTTAATATTGAGTGCTTGTTGGAATATTTCAGATATTAATCTCACCTGTTTCTTTTTACTTTTTTCAATGTAAAAATGGCTACCAGAAGATTTAGTTTTGTGTGCAGTAGCAGTGTGTTTCCACTGGACAGTGCTGCTCTACAAAAGTCTTGTCTCAGACACTCCCATTGCAAACCAAATTAGCAGATCCCTTCCTGGGACACATTTAATTACCTTTGTGGTTACAGTGATGCAATTCCTACAACTTTGACAGTTGTTCACTTTTTGGCTGTTCACATTTAACCACGGTATAAAAGGGGTTGTTCTTGGCTCTCTTAAGTGACAGCTCACCATAGAATCAAAATGAAAATCAAATCACCATAGAATCAAAATGAAAATCAAACCCACCATCCCAAAAAGGGGCATTTTCTTCTTAGTGACCAATTACCATCAGTGTATTCCTTCTTTTAGCAAAGTGTTACTGAGTGACCAGGATCTATTGCAGATGTCGGGATATCGTGCTAAACAAGACATGCCCTTTCCCTGAAGGAGTCAATTATCAGAATGAGTAATATTAGAGATGTACGCACACAAAGTACCACAGGGACGAAAGGAAGGACATCCATCCCCTCATTCTGACCAAGAGGGGATGGATGGTAATACAAGAGGTAATACATGAACTAGACTTCGACCCAAGGTCACATCCAAGTTGAAGAAAGACATGAGCATCATCGAAACACAGATGATACCCCAAGAGGGGATGAGCTCACCAGAGATAGAGTGTAGGGTAAGAAGAGAAGGGGCTATCACTGAATGTCCCACTTACTGACTCTACAGCTGAGCTTAAGGCCTTTATGAAATAATTACTTCTTGATCTAATTATCTGAAACCAAGAACATGGAGACGGGCATACTGGTGAGGTGAAGAGTACAGTGTTTGCTGTCAGTTAGACCTGAGCCAGGCTCCTGTTCCAGCTTTCCAATTAGGCAGGCTCCATCACCTCTCTAAGCCTCAGTTTCCTCACCTGTATAATGGGATTGGTAAATGCGCATCTCACAAGGCTGTGGTGGGGATTAAATAGGATGGATAATCCAAACACAGCAGCTGACACACTGTCTGATGCAGAGCAAGTATTTGGTAAGTGATCACTATTGTTACTGGTTTTTTTTTCATAAAGCATCAGAAACATTTTTAATCAAATAAGGGTTTGGTATGGTTTGACTGTGTCCCCATCCAAATCTCACCTTGAATTGTAATAATCCCCACGTGTCAAGGGCAGGACCAAGTGGAGTTAATTGGATCATGGGGGTGGTTTCCCCCATGCTGTTCTCATGATAGTGAGTGAGTCTCATGAGATCTGATGGCTTTATCAGTGTCTGGCATCTCCCCTGCTTGCACGCATTCTCTCTCCTGCTGCCCTGTGAAGAGGTGCCTTCCACCATGATTGTAAGTTTCCTGAGGCCTCCCCAGCCATGCGGAACTATGAGTCAATTAAACCTCTTTCCTTTATAAATTACCCAGTCTCAGGTATTTCTTCACAGCGGCATGAGAACAGACTAATACAGGGTTTCCCGACTATTGATATTTGGAGCTGGCCTGTTCTTTGTTGCGGGGAAGTCTATCGTATCCATTGTAGGATGTCTAACAGCATCCCTGGCCTCCACTCACTAAATGCCAGTAGCACACCTTCCCCAGTTAATGACAACCCAAAATGTCTCCAGACATTGCCACCTGTCACCTGTGGGGGAAGAAGGAGGTCCCAAACCAGTTGCAAACAAATAGTCTAAATCAATGATTAGGTGGAATGGAAAGAAGTCTGGGTGCTTAAAAAGATAAAAACTTTTTCAACTTGTAAAGAAATGTGAGCCCTGACAAATACACTCCCCTTCCTCTATGATAACTCTCCAGCCTAACAGGGACTATTTCAAATGTGAGCCTGGCCTCAGGTCGAAGAATACTGGGCCTATCCCAGATCAGGGTGATGGAGTCTTTGAACTGAATTTTAGGACCTGGTCTGGTGAAGAAGGGTGGAAATAGATCTGTGCCCCAGCTACAAACCCAGCCACAGAGCAAGCTCCATGTTTAACTGTTTAACTGTTTAACTGCAGTTAAACAGTGGGAAGGCCTGACCCCTATACCGGAGGAACCCCTAAAGTCCTCCTCAGCACAGAACAGGCCCAATGTGGAGACACAGAGCCAATCGATGCTGTCCTGTGCAATGAGCCATGCTAACCCAGCCAACAACTGCTCACATACGGGCTGCCATGCTACCACTGTTACTTTTCTGAAATGACTGCTTTTCATCCTCCTCGAAGTTCAGCTTCAGAAATGGCATTGACCAGTGCCTGTGTTATTTCCCAAGTGTCACTTGTTAAAGCCAATGGGAACCCGAGGAATAATTAAGTGCATAATTGGGAGGAAATGCTCTGGTCACTGCATTCAGCAAGAAAACACAAGGCTGATTCCTCACCAAATATAAACTCTGCTTTGCAAACTGCTACACAGTTTTGGCCTTGGCAGAGGGTATGCCTGTTAGCACGGCAGAGAGAGAGTGAGCACATACAGAGAGAAGATATTCACAGGAGTCTCATTCTTATAGAAGTTAGATCCTTTCAGTAAATCTTACAGTGTAGGACACACAGGTTAAAAGGATAAAAACTTGCTCAGGTTTCAAACAGAATGAAATACAACAGTATCATGTTGACATCGAGATTCACATCCTTGAACGAGGAACCACACAGGTCATTTATCGTAACAACAATATATTTATACTGCTTTTACATTCATTTTTTCTTTTTTTATTTAATTTTAAGTTCCAGGATACATGTGCAGGACACGCAGTTTTGTTACATAGGTTTACATCCATTTCCAAAGCAGTTTCACATCTAACTTCTCATTTCATCTTTGCCACCACCACCACCCATAAGAGAGGTGATATTACTACCTTCACTTGGCAAACGAGGGGACCAAATCTCTTGTCTGTGACTTTCACTCAGTCACTCATTCAATCAATTATTAAGCCCCTGCACTTGCCAGGCACTTGCCCAAGTCATGGGATGCAGCCAAGTACTACGCCAGATGCTGTTTACACACAGAGTCTTGAGCTCTTTCTCAAGGAGGGGCATTAGTGGCATTTGGACAGAATGATTCATTGATGGGCAGAAAGGTCCCACCCTTCGCAGAATGTCTATCACTAAATTGCAATCGTTCTCACCAATCTTTGGGGTGGACGGGAAGACTAATGCCCAAATGAGAGCCCTCCCAGCTGTTCAGAGCAGCAGATATGAAGTCATACAGCCGGGTATGGTTCTTACTCCATCCACGCCTCTCCTGGGGATCTCAGACAAGGGATAATGCTCTATGCTTCAGTTTCCCCCCTTGTAAAATGGTGGTAATTACAACGTATACATATAAGAGTCCTGTGGGGGAGTAATCTATATTCAATACCTGACCCAAGTTGGCCTTTGGTAAATAACATCAGATAAATATCTTTATTATTTCATCGGCTCATCTCCCATCTACCTCATCTCCTTCAATCTTTAAAGCTACCTTTTCAGAGAGAACTTCCCTGACAACCCTATTTAAAATTTCAATCTCCCCACCACTGCCACTTCACATCCCCCTTCCTTGCTTCCCCAACCCCGTAGCATTTGTCACCTTCAAACATACTCTTTAATTTAATATGCATTTGTTATTGTGTCTCCCCCACTATGATGTATGTTCCATGAGGACATGGATTTTCACCTGTTTGATTCACACCTAGAACAGAGCCTAACTCTTAGTGAGCATTTAACAAAAATATCTTGAATGATGTCAAATGGACATAGGGAACAGCCAAATCCTAAAAGCTGGTGTCTAGACTCCAAATTCTGTGCTCTTTTCACTATAATGAGTGACAATATGCAATGATATTAAAGGTAAAATATGACAACCGTTAAGAAATGTTAAGTGCCCTGTTACAACACTACCTTAGAGGGGCCTCTGTGGTTTCCCTCTTCTGAGATTCTTTGAAGTTAACAGTTTCTAACAGAAACCCAGCCACCAGCTTATTTCACTTGAGTTGCCTTTGTGAGTTTTTTCTCCCAAGGCATTTAAGATAACCACTCACGCCAGAGAATGATAAGGACTGAAACACTTCCATTACCAGGTTTCTTTGTCTCTATCCATATCGACCTGAGACAGAACTCAAGCCCTGGTGATGCTGGAAATATCAGCCCTCCCCATACTGCTTATCTAAAGCCAAACTAAGCCTCCACCACTGCCAGAACTGGCACTAGGTTAACATGGGACTTTTACCCAGAGTTGACAACGGCAGGTCTGACAATAACCAATGACATTCAAGGCAGGTCTAGTCCTGGGGTTCCAAAATCCTAGTGGACATTGTGCCACAAAAGGGGTCCGGGAAGGAAACAGCAGACTTCGCATTTTTTGTTCATCTAAACACCAGACCTTCCATTTTCAGTTACCCTAAAAAAATGTAACTATATCAAGAATACAAATGGCCACAAACAACCCACCTAACCTGTCATATCAAATTACACGTCACTTACGAAACTCAGGCAGGTATCTTCAACCACAAAATGAACTGGAGTGACCACCTCAATAATTCCACCCTTCTCAGCATACTTCAGTGAATAACCATTTACAACTGAATCATAAGTAAATTTACAGATTGTATTATCTACTTTTAACTATCCTATTCCTCACAAAATAGAACTGAGACCTAAAGAGATCCCAGCCAAGAAACCACAACTTAGAGATAATTGTCACAATCCAGGCACACGAGAAAATGGCATTCCTCTCTCTTAAGTACTAGCTCTCCATCGTATCTTTGTGGACAACATTACAAGGTCAAAAGGATGAAAGAATGAGAATTGATAAAGAGTCAGCCAACAGAATTATCCAACAGATAATGTCATATGTATTTACAGTCACTAGTCAGAAAGGATCCTATCCTAGATATGTAGATAATGGTAGAAATATTCAGAAATTATTTATAAACAAAATATATTGAGGGATGGCTGCTCAAATATGTTTTACCAATAGGGTGCAGTGAGTATTGTGATTATTTGCTCATCATTCATTTTACCCTCCTTCTAGAAAGCTTTCTAGCCTGCAGAGGCTGGTAATTGAAAAGCTGTATTTCCCAGGCTTCTTTGAAGCTAAGGTTCTAGATGTGAATTTGGCTCCCCCCAAACAGAAGCACTCACTTGAGATTTAGAAAGCAGATGTGAGGCAGAGGCCATCTTCTTGCCTTTGGGGCTCTTTGGCTGCTGGCAAGCATGGAGATGGGGACACGAGGGTTTTTTGCAACAGCACTATAGGGTCCACTCTCCGGCTTTGCCATCAGTTTTTTCTTGAACTCAATAGTTCCAGACACAATCTCGGAGGGTGTAGCACCCCTGGTGAGTCAGGTTTTGTTTTTTTTTTTTTTTTTTGAGCAGCCATGCCGACATACATTTGTTTATAAATTATTATATAAACTACTACCATTAGCTGGGAGACATTCCTGGAGCCCCATTCCTCCAGCCCCTTAATGTCTTTATAAGCACCAAATTCCCTCTAGTAAATATCTTTCTGCTTAAAATACCTAGACGGGGGCCGGACACAGTGGTTCATGCCTGTAATCCTAGCACTCTGGGAGGCCGAGGCGGGTGGATCACCTGATGTCAGGAGTTCAAGACCAGCCTGGCCAACATGGCAAAACCCCGCGTCTACTAAAAATACAAAAATTAGCTGGGCATCGTGGCAGGCACCTGTAATCCCAGCTACTTGGAAGGCTGAGGCAGGAGAATCGCTTGAACCTGGGAGGCAGAGGTTGCAGTGAGCCAGATGGTGCCACGGCACTCCAGCCTGGGCGACAAAGTGATACTCTGTCTCAAAAAAAGAAAAATTCAATTAGATTAAAAAATAAAATACCTAGACTGATTTCTATTTCCTGCCCTGAACCATAGCAGAACAGAAGCAAAGAGATTTGGGAGACAAATGGACTAGACCACAGCAGATGCTGTTTGTACATGACAATCCAACCTGGCTCCTCCTTCTGAGTTCTGGGCATGTGGGTTAGGTGGTGACCAAGGTGGAAAGGCTTGTCTTTGAGAATCAATGATTAACTCTTTAAATGTTTCCTAGGCACCTCTGGGCCAGGGTCAGAGGCTATAAAGATGAACCTGAGAGAATCCATGCCTTGCTGTATCAAAAGAGGAAGATGTACAAAAAAACAAACAACTACAGTACATTTCTAAAAGGGCCAGAAAAGAGAAATGACAAAGTCATGACAGCTCAGTAGCCTTGAAAGAAACAAAAATCCACATTGGTGATACTTTCCCTGGGCAAATGTTTGCGTCTATTTCTAGATGAACTTCCGGGTTCAAGTCGCAAGTTAAATCACCTACTTCCCACCCTCCCTATTCTAACTCTTAACCAACCTCATCATTAATCTGAGAAATACTAACTACAAGCCCTGGGTTCTGAGAATAAGTGCCAGGCAAAGTTAAAAAGACCTGGACAGACTGCGTGCCAGTCTGGCCATTGAGAAGCAAGTACTCAAGGCTAACCAGGTACTTTTGAGCCCTCAGAGTCTGCATCTTGGAGGAATGCCATTTTTTCATCACTTACTGAGGTTATGAAGTGTGCCACAGTTTACATAAAGTACTTCCACAATTTACAGAGGTGGCCTCAGAAGGCATCCATGGCGAAGGCACACTATTTGATGGAACACTAAGAAACCAAACAGCTGCTCATTAAAGCGCAACACGGTGCTGAGATGCCATCAATCACAACACAAATTACATAATTACTAAAATGTGAAAAAATACATCCTGGAATCAATAATACACAATAATTTATGGGGATAGGACGTGGGAGACCCCAGACTAGGACCTGAGTCTTCCACTCCCAGAGTGTTGATCCATTTCATCGCTATATTTTTATTGAGTGCCGATTTAAGTCTGGCACTTTTTCTGGATAGTTTTATTCACAAATGCCATGGATTGCACCCTGAAGATATTACGAATTTCCCACTACAAGCTCAGTCAAAATTGTTCTCAAATCTCTTTTTCAGATCTCTTTATTACTGCTTTAAAAATTGGAAATGGGACTGGGTGTGGTGGCACACCTGTAAGTCCGAGTTGCTTGGGAGGCTGACGTAGGAGGATCCCTTGAGCCCAGGAGTTCGAGGATGCAGTGAGCCATGATCTCACCACTACTTGCCAGCCTGGGCAATAGAGCAAGACCCTATTTTTAAAAATAAAGATAAAGTTTAAAAAATTGAAAAAGGAAATGGTCTAGTTGGGGGTCAAGGAGGAGCAAGTGGTAGAGGGGAGATGGGACTTATATGGTGACCACTTAACCAAAGTATACTATCGGCTGACCAAAGATGAACACAAATGTGCAAGGAGGGCTGGGCACGGTGACTCACACCTATACTAGCACTTTGGGAGGCCGAGGAGGGTGGATCACTTAAGGTCAGGTGTTCGAGACCAGCCTGGCCAACATGGTGAAACCCAGTCTCTATTTAAAATGCAAAAATTAGCCAGGTGTGGTGGTGCATGCCTGTAATCCCAGCTACTTAGGAGGCTGAAGCAGGAGAATTGCTTGGGCCCAGGAGGCAGAGGTTGCAATGAGCTGAGATTGCACCACTGCACTCCAGCCTAGGTAACAGAGCAAGAGTCCATCTCCATAAAAAAAAATAAATAAATAAAAATAAAGTGCAACTAGGAGACTTGATTTTCAATCTTTCTACATCGCTTCCACCCTTATTCCTCACCTCCCTGCCCCAAGAGTCCTCTGCTAAAGCTTCTGCAGCGCTTCCCTCCCATCTACAGTTAAACCCAAAGCTCAAAACAATCATCTTTCTCCAACTTGTGTCTCCCCACTGTGGTTGTTGGCTGCCTCTGTCCCTCTGCTCCAGGCACTCTGACCACCTTGCCATGCATGTTCTTGCCTCAGGGACCAGACTTGAACTTGTGTTGCTCTCTCCCTGGAACATGGCCGGCTCCTTCATTTCCTGCAGCTGTCTGCTCTCAGTGTCGTCTTATCAATGACATTCCCTAATTACCTCTATATTATATTGCAACCCCTGCCTCTCACATCCCTCAACCATCTTCTCTGTTTTGTTTTTCTCTTCACACCATCTGATATACCATATATATCACTTCTGCATTTTTTTAAAGTCTGTCTGTCCCACTAGAATCTAAGTTCCATGAAGGCAGAGATGTATGTGTTAGATTTCCAGTGCCAAGAACAGCATCTGGCACAGAGGAGAAGAAAGGAAAAGAGAGACAGACAGACAGAGAGGGGGCTGGGGAGGAGGAGAACAAGCCGGCTTGTAAGTTTCAATCAATCACATTGGATCTGAGATGCATCAAATTACAAGTTCCAGGAAATTTTAACTGATAGATCAGATTGTTCAATGATCTCATAGGAAGAACTGCCTCCCCTTTTATTTGTTACAAAGGTGGTATCCCAAAAATTCAGAAGAAAAACTAAAAAGAAAACAAAAATGAATCAGCAGAATGACTTCTGGTTTTTCTCAGTCTGAACTTAGAAGAGAACTGCTGGCAATGACTTTCATGAGAGCCTTTTTCACTTGACCTCCAGATTAAAGAGAGGTCCTTTTGGTGGGTTTAAGAAGGGAAAGGGTGGTGCCTTTGCTTAGGAGCCTTTGACTTCCTGTTTTGAAATGACTGTGCTGATAAAGCTATGAACAAAATGATTTTTCAACCAGACAAATACTAACAACAGATACCTCAGCTGAAGGATGGATTCCCTCTCCCCTCACCCCACAGAAACCCCCCAACCACCCTTTCTACGGTGCCTGATCAGTCCTTTTCTTTTGGAAGGCAATGAAAATGAGGACTGTAACAATCAAAGGAGATCACCGACGTCTCTCTCATCTGAGCACAGCTATGAAAAAGCTCCATCGAGGTGCAAACATTTAACTTAAACGACCAAGGAGAGACCCCATGCTAAAAATGTCTTCTCCTTCAGTTATTTTTTTTACTTGTTAATTTTTGTAGGTACATAGTAGTTGTATATATTTACGGGGTACATGAGAACCTTCAGTGATTCAATGCTGTTTTCAGAATTCATAACAGTCTCATATTTGAGACCCTCTTGACACTTTTTCAATGGAAGTTTCAGGTATATAATGTAAGAACGGCTCCTACAAATTAGAGTACAACTCCAAACTCATTCCATGTATAAGCAAAAAGATTCTGTAATGTAACATTAAATTTGTGCAACCACAGCAAAAAATAATACCAGACTGACATCCTGCAAAGGGGTAGAGTGGGAGGTGGAGACACATGCAAGTCTATACATTTAAACAGTTATGGCTAAACTCTGTCTTTAACTTTAATAACTAGTTGTGATAATGATGTATTTGTCTAAAATACTTATTATCAAACAGGATACAAAATGTATGATGTTATCTCAACTATATATATGCATTTTGCATAGTTGAGAAAAATATATTATAGAATATATAAATACATATAAATATATTCTATATTTTTAAAGTACCAGTTGCCTCTTGGTGGTGGAATAATGATTGTTTTTCCTCTATACCACCTGAATTTTCTTTTTTTTTTTTTGAGATGGTGTTACACTCTTGTTGCCCAGGATGGAGTGCAATGGCGAGATCTCAGCTCACTGCAACCTCAGCCTCCCTGGTTCAAGTGATTCTCCTGCCTCAGCCTCCCAAGTAGCTGGGATTACAGGCATGCACCACCACGCCCAGCTAATCTTTTTTGTATTTTTAGTAGAGACAGGGTTTCACCATGTTGGTCAGCCTGGTCTCAAACTCCTGACCTCAGGTGATCCACCTGCCTCGGACTCCCAAAGTGCTAGGATTACAGGTGTAAGCCATCGCACCTGACCACCTCCTGAATTTTCTAAAATGAGCACGTATTATGTTTACAGTTAGTTTAAAATTATAATATAAAATGCATTTTAGATTCAACCTGATCAAGTGAAACTGCAAGGGGGTAAACAGAAAGGATATAATCTTTCAATACAGTCAACCAAGGCAAAAAAATCCCAGGTGACAGTGAAAATAAACATTTTGCAAAAATAAAAATAATAGAGAGGAAGCAAACAGAAGAGAAAAGGCTTTCTCCTCTGAAGGCTTCTTTCTATGAACAGTAGATTTCAAACAAAAACCACAATCCTATAGAGTAACACAAAAGGAAGGTTCCGAAGAGCTGCCTTTACACACTGTGCACCAATGCAGCCTGGGGGGCCTCTCAGCTTTGCACTGCATGACACAGCTCCATCAAAACCCAGCCATCTGGGACAGGTATGCAAGACACTTTAATGTAAGCTGATGAACTTTCATAGGAAACATTCACTGGTGAACTCAAACCTGTATAGAAACCGCAGGTATGTGGTTCCATTCTCCCTGACTTTAGGAATAGTTCACGGCCATAGAAGGTGTCTGTTCTATGGATGGATTTCCTTAGTGGCTAAACAAGGCCAACCTTCTCCAGAATCCAGGACACAGAGCAGTGTCTCAGCTGCCTACATCTCACAGGCTGCAAATTTAGGCCACGGTGAAAGCTCCTGTCTGGCACCTGATGAGTTTAACCGGGTCCATGTCAGAGTTCAGGAAGGCAGGAAGTATCCCCACCGGACAGAGTCAGAGTTATCGACCAGGCATTCTTGGCAAGGCTTGAAGTGACCTTCCTGAAAACCAGAGAAGTGGGTCTACTTCTGGAGTTTAACCACTTCATGCATTCATCCAGCAAATATTTTATTGAGAACCCACTGTTGTCAGACACTGTGCAAAAAACATCGGGATTAAAATAGGAGTCTAAAACCTGGTCCTTGTCCAATAAAATATTCTTAAGGAAGACTATTAACTCAGAGTATCAAAAACTTCTAAATGGAACTATCCTACTGACAAGGCCCACTTCTGCTAAACCCTTGTGCAACTGATGACCAATTACTCAAATTTGCAAATTAATCATTTCTATGAATTAGAAAAGATAATGGGGCCCAGATTAGAATCTGAGAGAGGGACAGCCAGCCTTGCCAGCTGTCTGCTTTTTGTTTTTTGTTTTTTTTTTTTTGAGACACAGTTTCACTCTGTCGCCCAGGCTGGAGTGCAGTGGTGCCATCTTAGCTCACAGCAACCTCTGCCTCCCAGGTTCATGCTATTCTCATGCCTCAGACTCCGGGGTTCCTGGAATTACAGGCATGTGCCACCACACCCAGCTAATTTTTGTATTTTTAGTAGAGATGTGGTTTTGCCATGTTGGCTGGGCTGGTCTCGAACTCCTGAGCTCAAGTGATTCACCCGCCTCAGCCTCCCAAGGTGCTGGGATTCCAGGTATGAGCCACCGTGCCCCGCCCTCCTTTTTTTCTTTCTCTCCCCTGTCTCACACCCTCCAGCCACAACGAAGCCTGGAACCCACTGCCTTTGCAATACTATTTTTCTATTTCACACGCAGGTATCTGGAACCCCTGCCAGAGGCCTCCAAATTTTTAGCTACACAATCTGTGCCATGCTGTGGTCCCTTCTGCCTCTCCCAGGGTGATCTGGAGAGACAGAAACTGCAGAGCCAGGCTGAAGGATCAGCTCTCCTTACCCCAAGATACTTCAGAGAAGCAAGGATCTTTAACTTTTAAAGAAATTCAAACCAGTGAAAAAGATTCCACATCAGCGGTCATCAACAGTGTAGCTTAAAAAAATGAACCCCCCAAAAAGAAAATGTTTAATGTGGATTTCAAAGTATATTTTTATGCACCATGTAATGATAAACTGTTGACACAGTTTTAGTGGAACTGTAAGTAATTTGAAATAAGGAAGGCCTTTCAATTGAACTATCTGTAAGTCTACATTCAATAGAAGGTTTTGAAAGTAGGATTTGCTATGGACTGGGGGGAAATATCAGAAAAATATATTTATAGAGATCCAAAGAATAAACAATAGCAGAAAATAGGACTAGAAGGGGACATAAAGGATGGGGCAGGACTGACAGAGGATCTTTATCAGCACAAGCTTAGAAAAGGTTCTCTGCCTCTTCCAAAAGGCTAGACTGAAAAGATATGATGTCACTTTCAAGTCAACTTAAGAATCTAACAAGAGCTGGAAATTTTCACAAAGTGCCAATTACAAGTTGGAAGTTTCTTCCTAGTATCTTTGGCTAGAAAGTTATTTCCCAATTCTCACAAAGAATTCCATGACAATTGTATTTCAGGTACACAGAAGCTCAAGCGCATTCCTGCTGAAGGCTGACACTCATCCTCGTTCTGGGCATTTGTACAGAGCATTACTGGCATTCACGGTCCCAGCAAAACTTCAAGAGACCTGAACACAGCTCTAGAGTCTAGACCAAATCACCCCGCCCCTTGTTTAAACTGCTTGAACCCCAGTGTATCTGCACACCACCAGTCCCCTGGCGCTCTGGGGTGAGTCTGGCCCGGTCTCCGGTGGCCCCAGGAGCTTGGCACTCTGAGATACCCCTGGCTGTCTGGTCCTGCCCACTGCAACCAAGGCCTGCCTGCTGGAATGCAAGCCAGGTCCATTTTTAAATTCCTTTATAAGTTTCACAACCGCAGGTCTGGGTGAGGAGACAAACACCGCTGTAGTTTGCTGACATTAAACTAAAAATACCCAGCTGCAAACAAAAGCCATCTTTAACAGGGCTGGCTCGGACGTCCTGAGGTTACATGTGGTAGAGTCGGAGCATATCCTTGGCAGTGTGGCTGCCTTAACAACTGCTCCAGGCCGAGTGGGGCAAAGGGGCCGTCTGTCCCTGCGCTGTCAAGGAATCTGCAGCCTGCAGCCCTGCCCGTATGATGGAAAGAACAGCTTTATTCCTCTGCCATTGACCCAAATGCAGGCTTGATGAATTCGGGACTGCGTCTGCTTAAAGCGTTAGATACACAGTGAAAGGAGAAGGCGGGAGGCAAAAATGAAAAACACCAACCCCACTTCCCTGGAAGGAAATGCGTTTCCACCTCCCTCCTCCTTGCAATTAGAAAAGCAAATTATTGCTGTGACTACGCTGAGAAAGGCAACTCGGAGGCGTAGAAAATGGATTTCTGAGCCAACGTGGCCCGGCAGGGGGCTGCTAAGGGAGGGGAAAAGGGAGCAGGGGAGACCCGCGTTACCCGGCAGGCTTCTCGGAAGGTTCTACCTGTTGGGCTTCGCAGCCGAGCTGCTCACCCCCGGCCGCCGCGCTCGAGGGCGCCCCTCCCTCTCCAGGACCCAAACTTTCCCTCGCACCCCTCGGAAGCGACGAGCCTCGTCCCTCCCCCAGTCCAGATTTCGGACGTGGAACTCTGCCTGAGCCGCAAGGGACCGGAGGAATGGGGTTCATTCCCACGCCGCCCGGGGGATTCCCGTTGCTCGGATTCCAGAAGTGGGGGATGCAAACGGACGGTCAGCCCAGGACCTGACCAAAGTTTCCTCCAAAACTGCAGTGGTCAAGGCATGACCCAGGAGCTCGGAGTTCCCATCTCAGGGGCTGGGGGCTGGAGCAGGCCCCGGGGCACCATCCACAAGGTCACTGCGGAGCCGGACCCCGGGGGCAAGCGGCCGGCGCGTGGTGGAGGGGCAGCGCTGGGCACCCGACCTCTCTCCACACCTGCTCAGCTCTGCGTCGAGCCCGGGATACGTGGGAGCCCAGTGCCGGGCTCCCCAGCCTGCTTCAGGGACTCGCAACCTCGCCGGGGCGTAAACCCTTCGCCCCCGGCCCGGCAACCAGGAAGAGGCGGCTCGCCCGGGCGCTGAGCAGCCGGCTTCGGGTAACTCTTTCATCCCCCGACCTCGGCAGCAACGGGGAGGGAGTTTCGTTCTCCTCACACCAGCCCCTCACCCCCGGCTGCTTCCCACACCTCTCCCTTTCCCTGCTACCTCGTAGACAGACAGACAAGGGACACAAAGAAAAAAAAAAGAAGAAGGGAAAAAAAAAAAAAAAAACTACCGCCCCTCCTGGTCCCATCCTCCAGCCCGGAGCCGGGAGGAAGAGGGGAAAGCACACCTTCCCTTCTCCTCCCCATCCGGACGCGGTGACCCAGGTACACCCGGGCAGCCAGGAGCCCCGAAGAGGCCGAAGGCGGAGAGGTAGGGTTGCAAGAGGCAGAAACCAGGCGGAGCGAGGGAGCGAGCGAGCGAGAGCGCGAGAGAGAAGAAAATATCCAACAAAACCACGCTAACGCGCCCCCTACCTGGGTGCAACATACTTTGGAAATAGAAGATGACCAGGATAAAGGATCCCAAGCAAGTGGCCAGCACCATCCGGCAGATTCTGTTCATCCTCATCACTTCCAACAGCGCTGGCTTCATGGCTTTGTCCTGGCTGCGGGGACCGGGATGTCCGGGAGGCGCGCCCGGGGCGCAGGAGCAGGGACCCCACCGCGCGGACCGGAGCCCGGGAGGCGCAGGGCAGAGCTGAGCAAGGCTCGGAGGGAGGATTGGGCTCGCTTCGCTGCCGCTCTTGGAGCCCCCAGCCCGGGCAGGGGTGTAGAAGGTGCCGGAGTTGGTCTGGAAGTGCTGAGATGCGTGGACCCGCTGGCTGCGCGCTCCTGCTCCTCCTCCTCGCCGCTCCGCCGCCTCCTCCGATCCCGCCGGCGGCCGCCGCTGCCTGGTCGCGGGCCGGGCGGCTGGGGTGCGAGCGGTGATGGTGGTGCCGCCGCCGCTGCCGCTGCGCTGGCCGCTGTGGCTGTCCGACGGGCCCTCTCCCTCCTCTCCAAAGGCTACTTCATTGCGCTCCAAAGATCTATATATTCCGGGGCTGGGTTTTACCAAATGCAACTCGCGGCCCCCGGCGAGGGGAGGGCGCCTGCGGAGAGCCGGGAGGAGGGAGGGACCCTAGCGCCTGGGCGGAGCGTCGCGCTCCCCCCGCCCCTACCCGGGATATGGTCGCGTCCAGCTGTTGCCCGGGGAGTGCTGTGTGCGCGCCGCGCTCCCGCAGGGTCCCAAAAGCCCTCAGTCCCCGGCCGGGTTCGGCCGCCGTCTGGAGGTTGTGTCAGCGTTTCCATGACAAAACCCGGAGGAAAAAAAGACGAAGAAAATCGCCTCGTTGCTGCCACCCACCCCCATGAGCGTTTGCAGAGGGAAGTGGCAAGGAGCCGGCTGGGTCTCGGAGGGGAGAACTAAGGGTTAGAGGGTTTCTGGTGGCTGGCAGTTATTTAAAATCTCTGGGCGACGTAGCGGGGAAGTTGCCCCAAGCCCCCAGGGAGAGAGTGCCCATTTTCCGACGCTCAGAACTGGGCGGTTTCGTTTTTCTTTCAAAGGACAGCCCAGCTTGGGAGTCGGGGTTAAAGAGGGCTGACTTAAAGTCAAGGTTAAGGAAACTGCACGACCCTCGGGTCAGGCGACAGCTGAGCTTTCCCAGGGACTTATACAGAGTCTCTGACACCCACCATCACCACCATTCCTCAAGGTAAAAGGGATTTGTGGGTTTCAAAACTCTGCTATCCCAAAGGGTAGAGTATCCTCCAAATTATGCAAAATTCACAGCAGTCTTCGCTGGGAGGGGGTAAGAAAATGCCCCTAGGAAGCCACCTCACCCAAGTCCAAAAAACTGCTGGAAAAGCCAAACCAGCCAGAGCACTGGTAGGTACATGGAAAGATGGTGTTGCTTTCTTGTATTGTGTAAAATGACTTCCAATTTCCAATTCCATGCATTTAGGCTGTTTCACAATCAATAAAGTGGACATAGGCAATAGTATAGGGATCACTTTTATGTCAACAAAAAAAATGTTATTGTAAAGACTAACTTTTGTGCCTCATCAAGTCATTACTAATACTAATTCAATTAAAAATGAAATAAGATACTGTGTCTTTCAATGCCTCTCACAAAATAGGCATTTGATAAATTCTTATTGAATCTGAATGTAATGGGCCTTATCCTCCCCTTAATAGACAGAGACACAACTTGCAGTTAGACACATGCAACAAAAACCACGGGGGCAACCCCAGTTCCCTTCCCCCAGCGTTCTCCTCCAGCAGTTGCATGGTAGGGAAAGTAACAAACTCAGCAGCCTTGCCTTTGATTATAGAAGACAATCAATTAAAGCACAATATTTATGTAGCCAGTGTGTGCTGTGTGAATTTGGACTTACCTGTGAATGAGTTGCTTGCTCAAGGAAGCCGGGCTGAGCAAGCTTCAGACAGAGTCTTCTCCAGTGATTCTTCTGCTCTGGTGATAGGAGATCAGGAATGGGAGTTGCACTACACCCTCCCTACCTCCGCACCATCATCACTAAGACACGGGATTCCTTGCAGGGGTCATGGCTTAGATGGGCATTTGCACAAAGCCTTTGCCTAGAATATCAGTCTCTCATTTAACACTTAACTTTACAAAGCCAGGGAGGGGAAGGGATTTACTCCCAGGTCACCCAAGCGACCTCTCACCTTATAGGGCAAAGACTTCAGTTACCTGCCCCAAAGCCTGGACATGCACGAGGCAGTTTGGGAAGTCACAGGGTCAAAGGAGAGATCAGAAGTCTAATTCCCTGTGAGTCATAGAGATGATGGAGTTGGCCCACATGGTGGGGGAGGATGGTGAATCATGCCCAGCATCCATTCTTGCATTCCCACAATCAGGAACCTGCCCAGACACACAGTGAGGATTAAGGCTGTGACACATAAGCTACCACCTCTCCCAGAAGTCTTTGCTGATTTCTCACCTGAAATTGCATCTTTCCTCCTCTGCGCTGTGAGCACTAGGTCCAAACCTCTTTTGGGCCACTGTACCCACTAGGCTGAACTCCTTCCTAGAGATCCAAGTTGTCTTCATCTCTGTCTCTTTCTAATGCCCAGCACAATGACTGGTACATAGTAGGTACAAATAAGTCAGAGGCAGAGAGGTGATGCCTACTTGGACTAGGACGTTAAATTAGATCACCTCTAAAATCTATGGCAAAAGTCAGTGGTAACGGTCTGTGATTCTGTTGTTCTGTGCACCTTGAGGGGTGATGGAAAATTTCTATTATCTCCTTCATCACACTCTAAACTGCCCAACTATAGTTAGAATCATTGCTTTCTTTCCATTCCTCGCCTAAGAAAATTTTGTTACATCTTATGCTATATAACAAACATTAGCCAAGTAAAGGACAGTATTAACTGATAAGACTGAGGAGAAAGAAGATTTTATACTTTGAACATTGAAAGAGGAACGGATCACTCTTCAGATCCTTTCTCCCTCATCTTTCTAAATTCCCTTTTGCCCTGAAAGATTCTGCAGATTGGCACTGTGCTCACTGTGAGACCTGGCTTGATTGATTGACTCTCCAAACTCAACAACATGCAACTGAAACTGGGGCCTTCCTATTTTAAAGCCTGGCATGGCCCTGAAAAAACTGGTCGAGGAGAAAGTCTTATTTATGTTGACAATCTTGTAGAATTTATAGCAGGAGAAGAAATCAGTGCAAAGTCAGAATTCGAGCTTGTGGGTGCCATTGGCAATGGACTGACATGTTTGTGTGGCCCTTCCAATCCGCACAGGCTGAGCTCCTCCTCATTCCTGCAGATTACACCTACAATGTACTGTCTTGTTAAGATCTTGCAAACCTGGCAACGATGCCCTTTTCTGCACCTTGTTGGAGAGAAAAGTGGGCCCAGGGTTCTAGTAGACAGAGGGCTCTTTAGCATCCTTGAGGGGAGAGAGGGATGTGTCTTCTGCCAACATCAGCCAGGGGCCCCAGACTGGCTCCTCCAAGGACTGGCGCTGCCATTTGCATCTCTCTGGCACCTCTAGCACAAAGGACACTCAGTTAACCAGAGCACAGTAAATATTTGTGGAGTTGAATTATAAACCATTTGCCCACAGTATGTGGAGATGTTAGGGTACAAATTTTCTACAGGTAGGTAAACCGCAAATAACACAAGTGGGTTACTCATGACATGACTCTGAGAGCAGGCTCTGCTTTGCAGGCTTTTCTGATCAAGTTGGGGAAAGAAGACAGCAAAAGAGAAAGGGATTGAAGAAGGTAGAGAGAAAGGGAGAAAAAGAGTAGAAGGGAAGAGACAAAGGGGAGGGAAGGATAGGAGAAAGGGTTGGGGGAAGAAAAGAAAAGAATTGCCTGGGAAAGAGAAGGAGGAAGGATAGGAGAGGGAAAGAGAGAAAAGAAGGGAGGAAGGAAAGGAGAGAGGGAGGGAGGAAGGGAAGACAAGATGAAGAGGCAGGAAGGAGAGAGAGAAGAAGGGAGAGAAGAAAATGAGGGAGGAGCGGAAGGAGGAAACATTATTCTGTCTCGCTTTCTTCTTTTTTTTTTTTTTTTTTTTTTTTTTTTTTATTGAGGCAGAGTCTCTCTCTGTCACTCAGGCTGGAGTGCAGTGGCACGATCTCAGCTCACTGTGACCCCCACCTTCCGGGTTCAAGCAATTCTCCTGCCTCAACCTTCTGAGTAGCCAGACTACAGGCATGCACCACCATGCCCAGCTAATTTCTCTATTTTTAGTAGAGATTGGTGTCACCATGTTGGCTAGGCTGGTCTCCAATTCCTGGCCTCAAGTGATCCACCTGCCTCAGCCTCCCAAAGTGCTGGAATTATAGGTGTGAACCACCGCACCAGGCCTTGTCTGACTTTCTGATGCCACCTTTGCTCCTTCACCTAGTTTAGGCCCAAAAGACTCCTCCCTTACTGAGGACCAGGTCTGTGGGACCCTTGGGCCCTACCCTAAGCTGACTCCAGCTGCCCTCTGGATAGCCCTGGCCACCTCCCTGTCTCCAGGCACAGCCCAGAAATCAGTTCCATGAGCTGCTCATCCCTCTCAAATATTTCTCAACTGGTGGCCCCTGATCAACTCCTAAACTCCATCTATATAACTAGGAAACCTCCAGCTCCTGGCCCTCCACTCACCCCAGCACCCCTCCTCACCCCACAAGGTGCCTTCACTGTGTTTTTTTCACTTCATCCCTGCCAGCGCCTCTGCTTGTCCCATGACCCATCCACCAGATCATCCAGGTTTCTATGGAGTCTTTCCAGGCCCCCTGCCTGCCTCTTGCTGCTCCTCAGTGAGGACATTAGCATTTCTTGAGCACACTTTGACATTCATGGCATGATAATTTATTGAAATATTCATTTGTGTGTGTTATCCTCCTATTTTCCACTTCTCCACGCCCCCTCCATTTCAAGCAGGCTTTGTGCCACCTTGCCTGAGGGATTTGATGAAGGCTTCCTGGGAGAAAAATTTAAAACTGTGGAAGAGATAATAGCAGGGAGAGAAGGGGGTGCTGGGGGCGGATTTGTGAAGGAATATGTGAGTGCCCTGCCCCCTTTTGCCTGGGAAGTGGATGCTCCATAGGTACTAGTACCTGGGATGGCTAAAACCTGGCACAATGATCCCAGTGCCACCAGGGATTCCAGTGCCCTAAGCATGGCACAAAAGTCACAGAACTGCTGACCTGAGGGAGCTTCAAGGACAGAGCCAGGCAGATGCGTTGGAGGTGATTCATGGGGCCAAGAGGGCCTTTCATGCTCTGGTGCCAGGGCCAGATTAAGATGCTGAGAACCTCTGAGTGCTGGGAGCTTATGGTGTACCACTCCCATATGTAATTCAAAATAGAAATAATTCTAAAGAAAGAGGCTGGGTGCATTGGTTCACGCCTGTAATCCCAACACTTTGGGAGGATCAGCTGAGGTCAGGAGTTCGAGACCAGCCTGGCCAACATGCTGAAACCCCCATCTCTACGAAAAATACAAAAATTAGCTGGGCATCGTGGCAGGCGCCTGTAATCCCAGCTACTTGGGAGGATGAGGCAGGAGAATCGCTTGAACACTGGAGGCAGAGGTTGCAGTGAGCCGAGATCACGCCACTGCACTCCAGCCTGGGTGACAGAGTGAGACTCCATCTCAAAAACTTAATAATAAAAAATCAAGAAGGAAATACCTTTTAAAAGAGCAAAGTTCAGATTTGTTAATGTTTTTTCTCCCAGCTTGATTTAAGTATAATTTACATAAATAAAATCTATTCATTATAAGTATACAGCCTGCTGAGTTTTGGCAATCGTCTACAGGTATATGCAAACCCTCATCACCATAACCAAGACACAAAGCATTTCCATCATTCAGAAAGCTCCTTCTTACCCCTTTGCTGTTGATCCCCAGCCCAGACCCTGGACCCAGGAAACCACTGATCATCTTGCTTTCATTATAGTTTTGCCTTTTCTAGAATTTCTTATAAAGGGAACCATACTGGACACAGCCCATCATTAACTTAGCCTTCTTTGACTTAGCAAAGTTATTTTGAAATTCATTCATCTTGTTGCATGTATTAATATTTAATCCTTTTTATTGCTGAGCATGGATTTACCATAATTTGATTTTGATTGATGGACATTTGCCCTGTTTGCAGTTGTTAGCTGTTACCAAAAAATGTTGCTATGAATAATTGCATGCAAGGTTTTGTATGGACAAATATTTTAATTTATCTTGAGAAAAATACTTAGGAAACTTTATAAAACACTGCCAAACTCTTCTCCAAAGTGGCTATATCCCTTTGCATTTCCACCAGCAAGGTAAGAAAGTCCCACATTCTCACCAACACCGAATGTTGTCAATCTTTTAAATTTTTGCCATTCTACTGAGTGTGACGTGGTATCTCATTATGGTTTGAATTACATTTCCTTAATGACTAGTGTTGAGTATCTTTGCATGTTTGCTAATCATTCACGAATTTCTTTATAAAATGGCTGTTCAAATCATTTGCCCATTTTTAAATTCATACTGATATCCAGTTGTTCTAGCACGATTTTATTGTATTATTTTATCCCGCATTGTGCAATTAGAGTATGCTACATCAGGACATAATCCTCATAGGCAAGGTATGGTCCTCAAGGCATTGATAATGGACAAGATTCTGAGGATGTTGTAGAAATGAGGCCAGAAAAGCATAATCTAGATCATGTTGTTCCCCTAGAAAATCCTTCAGGATATTCTGTGTTGTTCACCTACCATCTGTTGTATTCCATGAGTTAACAACAGGCAGAAAAGAACATCTGTCCACCAAGAAACAAGAGGCCACATCGCTGCGAAACCTCAGTGGGTCTGTTTTACTTTATTCATTAAGGACCTGACTGGATAATCCAAGAAATGCAAATTATAGCACCCCTCATCACAGTTTAGAGTAATTACTGGTTTAATGTCTCTTTTTCCTACTGGTCTCTCAGCTCTGAGAGGGGATGGCTAGGACCATGTCTTTATCACCACTAATTAACACAGAGTAGTCTAAAAATACATATTAAATGCTATAATTTTTACCTGGCAGCTTGGCAATAACTGTAAAACACTGACAATTGTCAGTACTGAGAAGGGTGTGGGAAAAAGGGAACCCTTATAAACTGATGGTGGAAGGTGGTATAAATTGATACAACTTTTATAACATTTCTAGAAAGTGATCCAGTCAGAAGTTGACCAAAATCACTAAGTTACTGATTGATGAAACTGAGGCATTCATGTACTTAGCTGTGTGCTAAAATAACCTAAATTTTTAGTAATAAGGATTTAAACAATTTATAAAGCCTCTGTATGATGGAATATTCTACAATACAATATTTACATGTTCTCCTGTTTTTTGCATAAATAAGCAAACATAATTGTATCTATGTACAAACATATATGTACTTCATACAACAAAGTAGTAGGTATTCTTGGGCAGTGAGAGTTTTTAATTTACTGTATTGTCTAAGTATTTTTAAAAGAGTACATATTATTGTTTAAAAGGAAAAATATGTAGCTATTTTCATTTTCGGATGGAAAAATATTCTGTCTAATCAAAGAATATGTTTCTTAAATCATCAACACCCAAGTTAAACTCCTACTTCTTCCATGAAGCTTTCCCTAATTATTTCAAGCCATAGAGTTATCTTTCTGCTTATAAGAACTAAACCACTCCTCTATAATTTGGCACGTTTACACTGTCATATACAGTTGCAGAGTCATTTTGTGAGCTGTGCCCTATCTCCTTGGCCACACCATACAAGCTCACGCAAGTTGACTGTTAGAATCTGCTGTCACAGAACTTGGTGCAATGTTGACCACACACCGATGACCCACACGAACTTGCCGATTAATTTCCTGGTGTGTTAGAATGGCCTCTGATTGCATACCCACTGTGGGCAGACTCTGCTATGCACTTTACATACATGACCACTGATCCTCATCCATCACACAAGGACAGCGTGAGTATGCCCTCACACAGATGGCAAAACTGAGCCTCACAAAGCTTAAGGGAGTCACTCTCACTTACACATCTGTTAATTGGCAGAGGTAGGGTGGGATTTGAACCAAGGTTGTAAGGCAGCAAGGCCCATGCCTCTGAAAGTCTGAGAGTATCCAGCTTTTTTTTTTTTTTTTTTTTTGGATCCAGGGTCTCACTCTGTTGCCCACGTTGAATGCAGGGATGCAAACACAGCTCACTGTAGCCTCAAACTCCCAGTCTCAAGCTCCTCCTACCTCAGCCTTGTGAGGAGCTGAGACTATAGGTGCATGCCACCACACCCGGCTAATTTTTTATTATTATTTTTTGGAGAGATGGGGGTCTATGTTGCTCAGGCTGGTCTTGAACTCCTGGGCTCAAACGATCCTCCTGCCTCGGCCTTCCAAAGTGCTTTTATTACAGGTGTGAACCACCACAGCTCTTGGCCTTGTATTTGTATGTTCTACCCATGTCTAGCAAGCACCATCTCCAGGCTTCTTGTCAAGATCAACCTTTAAAGGAGCTTGGGAGAAGCTTGGGGGTGCAGGATAGGAAACAGGGAGTTAACGAAGAGCTTTTCCCCCAGGCAGCTGGGTCCTGCCTTCTCACTCACAGACTTGCTCACTTCCAGGGACTTTCCGCAGGGCAAATCTTGTGACTTTTAAAGCCCCCTGTCCTCTTCTTCTCCTTCCCTACAAATAGTTGTTTAGAAAGGAGGATAAAATGAGTCTGTGTAAATAATTGGCACAAACAATTCTCACCTTTGTCTTTTTTTTTTTTTTTTCTTTTTTTTGCCCTAAAGTGCAGTGAAAAAGCATGCCTCTTAGAGTTGTTTCTGGGCCTCTCTCTAAAGATGAAAGGGCTCTCTATAAACCTGCTCACCCAAAGAACTGGGAGGTAGCAGGGAGTCCAAAAACAGGAATTATCTAAGTATCCAGAGAGGTTTTTTTGTTTTTTTTTTTGTTTTTTTTTTTTTTTTTTTTGCCTAAAACAATCCCTTGCATTATGCGGGCAGCCTGAGAAATATTTGTCAAATATTTGTCCATAAATGTAAAACTTTTGTATGTCAAAGGAAAAGGAGCAAAGTTAAACAGCACATAAAAATGTGGTGAAAATATTCATTGAAAAATGAAAGATAGGCCAGGCATTGTGGCTCACCCCTGCAATCCCAGCACTTTGGGAGGCCAAGGCGGGTGGATCACTTGAGGTCAGGAGTTTGAGAACACCATGACCAACATGGTGAAAACTACAAAATTAGCCAGGCATGGTGGTATGCACCTGTAATTCCAGCTACTTGGGAGACTGAGGCAGGAGAACTGCTTGAACCTGGGAGGTGGAGGTTACAGTGAGCCGAGATCGCACCACTGCACTCCAGCCTGGACAATGAAGTGAGATTCCGTCTCAAAAAAAAAAAAAAGAAAGCAAGAAAGAAAAGAAAAATGAAAGATAAAAGGTTAAACCTCTTTTTGATATGCTCACACATCTCCCATTAGAAATGGGAGCTAAACACAAGGACACAAAGATGGGAACAGTAGACACTGGGGATTCCACAAGGTGGGGAAGGGGATGGGGAACACAAGGGTCAAAAAACTACCTACTGGCTACTATTTTCACTACTTGGGCGACAGGTTCATTAGAGGCCCAAACCTCAGCATCACTCAATATACTCATATAACAAACCTGCACAGGTACTCCATGAATCTAAAATAAAAGGAAGAAAAGTTTCTTTGTGATATATAAAGATCTCATAGAGACAACTAGAGAACCCCACCAAGATCCCAATAGACACACGAACAAAAACAATGGACAGGATTTTTCACACACACATACAAAGGAAATATACCAGATAATAAAATATAAGGAAGCATCTAATATGGCTTGGCTCTGTGTCCCCACCCAAATCTCATTCTGAATTGTACTCCCATAATTCCCACATGTTGTGGGAGGGACTGGTGGGAGATCATTTGAATCATGGAGGTGATTTCCCCCACACTGTTTTTGTGGTAGTGAATAAGTCCCACGAGATCTGATGAGATCTCATCAGGGGTTTCCGCTTTTGCTTCTTCCTCATTTTTCTCTTGCTGCTGCCATGTAAGCAGTGCCTTTCACCTCCTGTCATGATTCTGAAGCCTCCCCAGCCATGTGCAATTGTAAGTCCAATTAAACCTCTTTTTCTTCCCAGTCTTGGGTATGTCTTTATCAGCAGTATGAAAACAGACTAATACAGCATCCAACCTCAATAATTAAAAAGAGGCAAACCAAAACAATAAGACACAATTTTAGTTTATCAAATTAGCAAAGATGTTTGTTGGATAATACATTTCCCTTGAGGGTGGAATGCAAAGGAGCCACCCAAGTGTTGCTGGTAGAAGCAACTGGAACAACCTCTTTGAAATATGCTTTGGAATTCTTATCCCAGCCATGGGATGGAGTTACCAGACTGTGATTACTGGGAAAGTGGGCTTTGAAGTCAGGCAGGCCTCAATTTGCCTGCGGCCAGTCACCTAGCATATTTAAGTCTCAGGTCCCTCATCTGTAAAATGGGAATCATGATACATATTTTCAGGATGTTGCGAAGATTACACAAACCTAAGTCAGAGCACTCAGAGGCACCTATGGCATGGGCTGAGACAGGAGCTAGTGGTCCAAAGAAGCAGAGCTGGTAGAGAACCACTTTCATGATGGCCACAGCAAATCCAATGGCTGTGGCCATGGTGGCCTCACTGGACCAGCCGTGTACTGTGATCTCAGCTATTGCTGACCTCCTTTCCTTCCTGCTGATTTTCAAGCCATGTTCCAGCCTTTGTAGCATTTCTCTGTGTTACCCACAACGCTTTCAATAAATTCCTTTTTTGCCTAAATCATACGTTCTGTTGCTTGCAGCTAAGAGCCCTGAATATACAGATCACGAGGTATGGGCAGAGAGGCAGAACCTATAGCTAGGCCACCAATGTCTAAGGAGATTGATATTTTCCCTTTTGTGGCCCCTTGCTACTAGGCAGTAAGCTAAAATGGATCCCAAAGACCAGTCATGGTAAGTATCATTGCATTTTCTAAATACCTTTGTTTTTCTAAATGCATTTGTAACCCAGCCTGCCCAAATCTTATGGGGGTTGAACTCAGAGATGGGTTCGCAGTCAGGAGGCCTAGGCTCAAATCTCAACTTGCCTCTAACTAGCTGTAGGAGTGTCATGGACTGAAAATCATATGCTGAAGCCCTAACCCGCAACGTGAATGTATTTGGAGAGAAGGCCTTTAAGGAGGTAATTAAGGTTAGGTGAGGTCATGAGGCTGGGACCCTAATCCAAAAGGATTGGCATCCTTGTAAGAAGAGAAAGGGACACTAGAGAGCTCACTCTTTGTGCCTGCCCAGAGGAATGGCCATGTGAGGATACAGCAAGAAGGCAGCCGTCTACAGGCCTCACCAGAAACCAACCCTGCCGGCAGCTTGACCTTGGATTTCTAGTTTCCAGAGCATGATGAGAATAAATGTCTGTTGTTGGAGTCACCCAGTCTATGGCATTTGCTCTGTCGCCCAGGCTGGAGTGCAATGGCCCTCTCTCGCTCACTGCAACCTCCGCCTCGAGGGTTCAAGTGACTCTCTTGCCTCAGCCTGCTGAGCAGCTGGGATTACAGGCGCGTGACACCACACCCGGCTAATTTTTGTATCTTTTTGTAGAGACAGGGTTTCACCATGTTGGCAAGACTGCACAAAGTGATTTACCCAAAGTCACTGAATCAATCTGTTCAGGCTGCTATTACAAAACACCAGCAACAGAAATGTAATCTCTCATGGTTCTGGTGGCCAGAAGTCTGAGATTAAGATGTTAGCAGGACTGTGTGCTCCCTCTGAACTTTCTAGGGGAGAGTCTTTATTTGCCTCTTCCAGCTTCTGGTGGCTCCCAGTGTTCCCTGGCTTGTGCCCATATCACTCCGGTCTCTGCCTCCATCTTCACATGGCCTTCTCTGTGTCTGCGCTGTCTCCCTTTCTGTATCTTATAAAGGCTTATTACTTGTTATTTGATTTAGGGCCCACTAAGATAATCCAGAACCATCTCTTTACATTAATTACATCTGCAAAGATGCTTTTCCCAAGTGAGGTCACATGTATAGGTCAGGATGTAGACATATGTTTTTGATGGCCACCATTCAACCGACTACAGACAGTGATAGTGATATATTTACTGGGGCAGCGCCTGTAGCTCTCATTTCCAGTTACACAGGCACATACCTGCTTCTCGGACCCTCCTGGAATTTCTGTAAGCTACCTTTAAAACATTCATACTCTTTTTTTATTATTATACTTTAAGTTCTAGGGTACATGTGCACAACGTGCAGGTTTGTTACATATGTATACTTGTGCCATGTTGGTGTGCTGCACCCATCAACTGTCAGCACCCATCAACTCGTCATTTACATCAGGTATAACTCCCAATGCAATCCTTCCCCCCTCCCCCCTCCCCATGATAGGCCCCGGTGTGTGATGTTCCCCTTCCCGAGTCCAAGTGATCTCATTGTTCAGTTCCCACCTATGAGTGAGAACATGCGGTGTTTGAAAACATTCATACTCTTAAGTTAGCAGAGTACTTGCCTCTAAGCAAGAACTCTGACTGATACATACTTGAATTTCCAAGTCTCACTTTTCGAACTGGAAAATGCAAGGATTGGACCAAGTAACCTTTAACATCCCTTCCTGTTCTGGTTGATTCTAGAATTGTCAGTTGAGCTTGGTTCATGGAGATGTGACAGATCAATGCCATCGGTATTAGGAACTCAAATGAAGAGTCTTTAAAATGTGATCTCCATAGGAGGGCTGTGGGGAGCTGTCTCTTGCCCTTCAGAGTGACGTTGTCTCAAAAAATAGCAGGTCAAGTGATGAGTGCTGGTAAACAACAATAACCTTGGAAGGCAATTCTTACTCTGTGGAGTCAGATTTTTAATATTTAAGATGTTAGATAATCTCTTTATGATAATGATAAAGCTAGGCTCCGAAAATGAAATTGAGAATGCTGATCGGCAAGGGGAGAGCAACAACAACTAATTGCACACAGCAGGGTGTGAATTTTCAGAGCCACAGAAACAGGAGTGACTATGCTCACAAGAAAGCTCGAAGCAGCATGCTTCAGAAACACACAGTGCTTAGGGTCAGAGTTCTTATCCCAGCCTGGCCACTAGCCGACATGGGTCTTGCAGCCAATCACTCCCTTTCCCTGGGTCTCCGTAGCTGCATGAGATGAAGCCTGAGGAAGCAATATACTGATGTAGAAGGGTTAGGATTTGTTAAGTAAAAAGAACTGAAGTAGTAAATCTCAGCAGGAACATCCTCTGGGGGAAAGGGACTCAAATTTTCTCCCTGGTTTTAATTGTAAGATCAATGGCATTTGGGTACTAACATGCCTTCTTTTGGGTGGTACTGGATGGTGCTCCATAGTGTTGAACTTCCACAAAATCAATCATCAGATAATACAATTTAGGTGACTTCTAACCTAACACTATTAGTCAGAAACGTCTGGGTTCAGAACTTCAACTCCAACAAGCTTAAACAAAAAGACTTGATTGGCTCCTGTCATTGGGATCTTTAAGCTCTCTTTAGACTTGACCTGATTCAGGTTTCTAGCTGTGTCTTAAGGAGAATGCCTCTCTTTCCAGTCCTTGGCTCAGCTTTCTTTTGTATTGTCTTCATTTTCAAGTGGCTGCCCACCTGCTCCAGGCTTCCCTTCAGCTCAGTATCCACTGTAGAAAGGACTTACCCCCTTCCTAACAGCTCTAGCAAGAGTCTAGAGCTGCCTTCTGAAGGGCCTTGCTCACCCCTGACCAGCCACCGTGACCACAGAACGTAGCATGCTTGATGCCCAGGCCTGGAGGCTATGTTCTGCCCTGGAGCCATGAGTGGGGTCAGCCCCACTCACATCACCAGACCAAGAATGGAGCCAGGTGGTTTCTCCAAGAGGCAACTACCTGGAGAGGCTGGGATGAATTCTATTATTGTTAATAAGAGAGAATACTGCATGTATTAGTTTACTGTTGCTGCTGTAACAAATTTCCACAAACTTAGTGACTTCAAACAACACAAACGTATCATTTTACAGTTCTGGAGTTCCAAAGTACAAAACCAGTCTCAGTGGGCTAAACTCAGGGTGTCAGCAAGGCCGCTTCCCCTCCAGAGGCTGTGGGGAAAAGGTCTGTTTCCTAGTCTTTTTCTAGCTTCTGGAGGTCTGTCACTTGCATCACTTGGCTCATGGCCCCATCCTCCATCTTCAAAGCCATCGTATAGCCTCTGTCTTCCTCTCTCTCTTCCTCTCTCTCTTCTTCTCTTCTCCTCTTCTTCTCCTCTCTTTCCCCCCTCCACCCCTCCTCCTGCTTCCCTTTTACAAGGATACTTGTAATTACATCAGGTCTACCCAGATAATCCAGGATAATCTCTGCATTTCAAAATCCTTAATTGGGTCACATCTGCAAAGTCCCTTCTGCCATTCAAGGTAACATAATCACAGGTTCCATGGATTAGGATAGGAATATATTTGGGAGATCATTTCGTGGATAGGAAAGAACAGATATTCTTTACAGAATCTGCTCCTGCCCATAGATTACAAGAGACAATAAAGATCTGATGCTAGCAACAAATAATATGAAGGAAGAAGTTTACTAGAGTCAAGTGTGAAGATGTAAATTCAAGCCCAAACTCCACCATTAACTAGCCCTCTTTGACTCAGTGTTTTTGTCGTATAATGGACATGTCTACCTCAGTCTCTGAGTTATCATGACCAAAAGTTCATGAAAGCACACTTGCAAATGCAAACTATCATTTCCAGAACGAAAATCATAGAATGAAATTGGGGGATATGAAATTTCACTCACCTTTGCAGTCATTCACACCAACTCTAGGCGATGAGGCCTCTTTTTCCACAGTAAGGAAGGCTCCATCTAGAGCAAAAAGGTCATTCATCAGATTTGGATATTAAAATAGCATGATGCTGGGCACTGTGGCTCATACCCGTAAACCCAGCACTTTGGGAGGCCAAGGCAGGTGGATCAACTGAGGTCAGGAGTTCGAGACTAGCTTGGCCAACATAGTGAAACCCTGTCTCTACTAAAAATACAAAAAAAAAAAAAAATTTAGCTGGGCATGGTGGTGCACACCTATGATCGCAGCTACTTGGGAAGCTGAGGCAGGAGAATTGCCTAAACCCTGGAGGCAGAGGTTGTGGTGAACTGAGATGGCTCCACTGCACTCCAACCTGGGTGACAGAGCAAGACTCTGTCTCAAAAAAAAAAAAAAAAAAAAAAAAAAGTAGCATAAAAAGCCAGAATTTGCCAAGAGAAAAAAGGATTTTCTATACTCCCCAAGGTCCTGTTATGTGGCCATTAGGTCATATAATGTGTTAACACATTAACAACAGCTAAAACTGGCTGCCCAGGTGCCAGTTTTACTCCAGATATGATGCTGTGGCTTTGGAGACGTGGGAAGCCATGTATTCCCACCTCGGTATTCTGTGGGCAGGAGAAAAGAGAAAGAGGCAGAGGGAGCAGTTCAAATGCCAGCGTTCTTGTTCCCCTTCCCAACCCCCACCTCAGGACAAACACAGATGGATGATAGGACCCAAGGGGCACTTAGGTTACTAGACAGTGAGGAGGGCATGCTAAACTTCCCCATGTGTACCAGTGGAGGGGAGAGCATGGCAAAGAAGTGCCCATGTGGTCACATCCAGCCATTGGTGGAAGGAAGTGCCTGGCTGGCTAGATGGCCTGCCACAACCCTCCTGGCTTCCCATGGCCTGCCCGGGATGTACAGGGCTCCAGAGAGCAAATGGCCTGCAGCAGGACTTAGAACCTATTGTGACTCAATGGCCTCCAGTCTAGGGATGAGGGAGATACATGTGGCTCTGAGGCCTCGGGCAGAAAAGAGTAAACATCGTCAGTTTGAGCCTGCTTGCAAGGTTGGCCCTTGGCTGGCATCTATGAACTTGGATTTGGGGTGGGTTCCCAGCAGTCCCAGAAACGACAAGAGCAGCTCGCTGCACCTGAACTCTTTGTACAAAAATGTGGTTTATGCTGAACACCTGCCTTCCTTCTGGAAGCCCGGACTTTTGGTACATCCTAGGCCACAGATGCTTATATGACTTACCCTCAGTAAAATCCTTGGACTGACTCCTAGGCTTAGTGGCACTTCCCTGGTAGACAGCATTCCACATAGGTTGTCACAACTCTTTAAAAATGAACTAAGCATACCCTGTGTGACTTCTTGGAATTTTGCACCTGGTCTCCTCCAGCTTTGCCCCATGTGTCTCTTCCTTTCACTCATTTTATTTTGCACTCGTTCATTATAATAAATCATAGCCATGACTGTGACTATATGCTGAGTCCCATGAGTCCTCCTAGCAAGCCTTTGGAGCTGAGGGTGGTTGTGGAGATCCCCGACCCAGGCCCTTCTTCCCCTGCCTCTAAGATGGCCCTTGAGTTCTCTTCTATACACCCAGCTGATTCTTAGAGAGAAGCAGGAGTGGCGTGGAATCTGAACCACTGAGTGTGGAGCTGAGAGACATGTCCCTTCCAGAGGTTGTGTTTATTACTTATTGGACTAAATGTTGATTTCTCTCCTTCTTACCATTCACTACAGTTTTGGATACTTCTAGGTGTAATGTGAACAAACACTCAAGCCCTGTGTCATTGTTATTGTAAAATGTCAGTTTCTCACCATTCCCATGTGTCCATCTCTACCCTCTCTACTCAGCAGGTGACAGGGCAATCAGTTCACCGAAGAATTGGTCTCCCCCTCATCAGGCCAGTTCCTGGGACCCCCCATCACCAAGTCCATGCTCAGATCCATCTCCTGTCAACACTGACCCTATCTCTTCCATATATATATATATGAGGGAAATAGAGAAATTATTTTCTCTCTTGGCAAATTCTGGCTTTTCATGCTACTTCAATATCCAAATCTGATGAATGACCTTTTTGCTCTAGATGGAGCCTTTCTTTCTCTGGAGAGAGAAGCCTCATAGCCTAGGGTTGGTGTGGATGACTGCATATCTATGGAAGAGACAGGGCTAGTGTGGGGTTTTTAGATATTTTAGCATATACATGTAACATATATGTATACACATGCATCTTATATATACATCTCATATATATCATCTCATATACATATACATCTCGTATATATACACATCTCATATATACACATCTCACACACACACACATGCGTGCGTGCATTTGGTGGCTTGTTTTTTTTTGTTTTATACTTTAAGTCTAGGGTACATGTGTACAGCGTGCAGGTTTGTTACATATGTATACATGTGCCATGTTGGTGTGCTGCACCCATTAACTCGTCATTTATATTAGGTATATCTCCTAATGCTATCCCTCCCACCCCCGGCCTCCCCACAATAGGTTGGTGGCCTGTTTTCTTACCTGTCAGATGAGAGTGGGAATTATAAAATACCTAAATTGTTGACCATTACGCATGAAAATTGCATAGTTACATATGAGTGTGTATACGTCTCAGCACAGACAAATAATGTGGTAAGCACACATTACATTCCTCAGTAGACTTAGGAACTTTTTATTAAGCTTTCTTTCATATTCATTATCTTAATACAATCCACAAATCCTCATAAAAAATTATATGTATATATAGATTCATTAAAAATTCCCAGTTTTGGCTTGACCATGGAGAATAAGGTGTTTGTCCATTTGTGTCTAGGTGGGTCAAATGTAAATAACTTCAGCACTAGAAGTTTAACCAGTGAGAAAATATTCCCTGAAATCCAGGGGCCATTCCATAAATTGATGCCTGTGAAACACTGGCCAAGTAGATCTGAGAAGCCCCTACCAGGGCTAATAGACCAGGATTTTTCAGATGGAGTTCACTCCAGGCAGGTGTTGGGATCAGAAAGCTCCTGTTTGATGCTATAATTTCATGTTTCTTAGATCGTATCATTAGTGGTGAAAGTTATCCAAGTCACATGGTACCAAAATATGTTACTGGCAGCAAATCTGTAGGGGTCTGCAGCAACCTCAATTTTTGCCTCCTCAGAAGAAAGAATTCAACTAAGGGGCAGAAGGAGAGACTGGGGTAAGCTTTAGAGCAGGAATGAAAGTATATTAAAAAGCTTTACGGCAGAAACAAAAGGCAGGAAAATACACTTGGAAGAGGGCCAAGCGGGCAACATGAATGGCAAGTGCACGATTTGACCTTTGACTTGGGGTTTTATATGTTGGCAGACTTCCAGGGTCTTGTGTTCCTTCTCTCGATTCTTCCCTTGGAATGGGCTGCCGGCACTTGGGAGGGGAGCATGCGCAGTGTGTTTACTGGAGTTGTACCCATGCTCACTTACAGTGTTCTTCCCTTACCAGCCGAATGTCCCTAGGAGACCACATGCCAGTTAAACTCCACCATTTTCCCCCTTAGTGCTCGTGTGTGAACCCACTCTCCCAACTGCTGAGATCTTATCAGGTAGCTACTAATAATCAGTTTCAGGTTTTTCCTTTCTATAGGGAGACTGCCTTTTTCTGGGGCTGGCTGTGACCAATTATTATTTTAGAGAGACGGTTAACCACCTGACCATCACCTGATGGTCTCCTGACATTCCTGGTGGGGGGCTCTCCTGCCCTGTTCATGTCTGACTAGCTACTCTCTGTAACAGGGAGACACACACACACAAAACCAAGTGGTAGATATTTTCAGAGATTGACTCTGGAGTACTCTGAGGAAAATGAAACGGGGTTATGTGACCGAAGCTGGTTGGGGCAGAAACACTGCCTTAGAAAGGGTGGTCAAGGGAATGCCCAGTAAGGATCTGACATTTGGGCTAAAACTGGAATAATGAGAAGTCAACCATGTGCAAATCTGGAGGGTGCATCTCAGGGTCAGAGAGTGGCAGCACAAAGGCTCTAAGGCAGGGATAAGGTTGATGTATTCAAAGGACATTAGAAGTGACCAGAATGGCTACATTGTGTTGAACATGGTCAAGGAGTTGGGGTTAAAAAGCAGGCAGAGGCCCAGTAGCCTAAAGATACAACCCAGATACGGCAGGAACTTTTGGCCACCCCCACCCACTCCAATATCTGGCCTATTATTCCATAGCAATAAAACTTCTAAGTTTTAGCTAAGCACATGACTGCCTGCAATAAAAACTACATCTCCCAGCCTATCTTATAGTTAGGTGATGTAGTCATGTGACTAAGTTTTGCCAATGAGGTGTTAGCAAAATTATCTTGCTTAAAAGATAGCTAGTATATGCTCTCTGCCCCTTCTTTTTCATGCCTCCTTCCTACAGAGGTCCTCCTACTTGGACCCATGATGCAATGACCGGTGCTTTTACTGTCGTATTGTGTCACAAAGAGGTAGACCACATCCAGGGATGGTGGAACAATGACCTGAAAGGTGCCTGTATCCCTAAGGAGTTCATGGAGTTTAGACACACTAGGAAGTCTGGACTACTTACCTCCCTCTCTACAGGAGGAAGAAATACACAAAGTAGATTTCTGTTTCTTTAAGGCACAGTTATTTGGGGTCTCTGTTACCCTCAATTGAACAATAGCTGCCTTTGCTATTGATAGCCACAATAAAGACTATGGGTGCCTCCTAAGTTTTTGGCTTGAGCAATTGAATAAGTGTTGCCAATTTAAGGAAGTGGTAAAGACTAAGGGGAAAAAAAACAAAAACAAGATTTGGGTGCAAATCAAGAGTTATCTTTTGGTTATGCTGGAGCTGAGATGCTGTTATACATCCAAGAGAATCTATAGACAAGTAGGCAGCTGAATATTTGAGTTTGAAGCTTGGGAATGGGGAGGAGGCAGAGCTGAAGGCATAAATTTTGAAGCCACTGTAGATTGAGATGTCTCAAGAGTCATCAGCAGCACCATGTCCTCCATGTCCTCCAAGGTGGGGATGACCTTGCCTTTGCTGTGAAAGGTAAGCTTCATATTATACCACAAATTCTTGGAAAAAAATGGAACTTGGGTAAATCAAATTTCATTATACCTATACTAGACAAACTTGCTATTTCAAAACATCCTTTCATTAATTATTTCAAGAAGTCTAAGTTTTTTTTTTCTGTCACTTCTCCTTCTTTTACCTTTTTAGTTTGTCCAAATTTTGGTATTTGGGTCTTTTTTTTTTTTAAGCATTCTTGCATTTTCTTTCCTGTAAATGAAAGTGTCAAAAAGAGATTTACACTGTTACAGTAGGTAGCTAGTCAGACACGAACAGGGCAGGAGAGGCTCCCCCACCCAACACCAAGAATGTCAGGAGACCATCAGGTGATGGTCAGGTGGTTGTTAACTGTCTCTCTAAAATAATAATTGGTCCAGCCAGTGCCAGGGGAACGCAGTCGCCCTATTGAAGGGAAAAACCTGAAACTGGTGATCAGTAGCTTCCTGGTAAGATCTTAGCAATTGGGTGAGTGGGCACACACGTGTGCCCTAAGAGGCGAAGTGGTGGAGTTTAACTGGTATATAACCTTCTAAGGGACGTTGGGCTGATAAGGGAAGAACGTCTCAAGTGAGCATGTGTACAACTCTAGTAAACACACTACGCATGCTCCGCTCCCAAGCACTGGCAGGCACTGCTCATGAGGACAGCCCCTCCCAAGGGGAAAATCAGGGAAGAAGGGACGTAAGACCCCAGAAGCATGCCAACATATAAAACCCCAAGTCAAAAAGTCAAACTTGTCTTGTAAGTAGCCCACTTGGTCCTCTTCCAAGTGTACTTTCCTTCCTTTTGTTTCTGCAGTAAAGCTTTTTTTTTTTTTTGAGACAGTCTCTGTTGCCCAGGCTGGAGTGCACTGGCATGGTCTCAGTTCATTGCAACCTCCGCCTCCCAGGTTCAAGCGATTCTCCTGCCTCAGCCTCCCGAGTAGCTGGGATTACGTGTGCATGCCACCACGCCCAGCTAATTTTCTGTATTTTTAGTAGAGACAGGGTTTCACTATTTTGGCCAGGCTGGTCTTGAACTCCTGACCTCAGGTGATCCGCCTGCCTCAGCCTCCCAAAGTGCTGCGATTACAGGTGTGAACCACCGCACCTGGCCAGTAAGGCTTTTTAATAAACTTTCACTCCTGCTCTAAAACTGGCCTCAGTCTCTCCTTCTCCCTTCTGCCACTCGTCAAATTCTTTCTTCTAAAGAGGCAAGAACTGAGGTTGCTGCAGACCACTACAGATTCGCCTCTGGTAACATCCCAACTCAAGAACGTAAGTTTCATCAGGCCAGGGGCCTCCGCTGTTTTGTTTAGAGTTAATTCTCCACACTGGTATGGAGTTGGTACTCCCTAAATACTTGTTAAATGAATGAATGAGCTTCTCAATTAGTTTTTCTCATCAACACATTTGAAATGGAATGTATCAATTTGTTTTATCATTAGTATTCCTGAACTTCCCACAGAGATGCTACTGCCGTCTTTGGACAGTTTCTTTGCTGCTGAGATAAGGAAACGACTCATTTTCCCGAGGCCTCATCAGGAGAGAAGGGAAAATACTTCAAAGAAAGCTGCAACTTTACTGCCTGAACTGGCCCTAAAGGAATGGGGAAGAGAAAGATCAGGAAGGTTTGTGCAGCCTTTTGTGCTACTATGCTGTCTGGAAGTTTCTGAGCTGGGTCTCTGGGTGGCAGCTGCAGCTCCTAGCAGTCAAGACCAGTCTCCTTCCTAGTTCTACCACTTACTGGCTGTGTCAGTGTAGCGTTAGGCAAGTCCCTTAAACACTCAGTGCCTCAGTTTCCTCATTTGTAAGTTGATACAAATAGTGACAGCTCCTCCATCACGGTCTGTTGTGTTGATTAAATTAGTTAAAATATGTAAAGTGCCTTTTAAGCTGAATATATAATAAGCTTTCAATCAATGAAGTCATTATTCTTAGATGCCAGGCACTCCAAGTATACTGTCTCTAAGTCTCCCAGATAACCTTGTAAAGGTAGCCATTTAATGGACAAAATCGAGGCTTGGAGAGAGCAAGTTTTTTTGCCCAAAGAACTCCAGGACTCTTCATACCTAATCACCCCGGTAATGTGGCTGAACCCCCTGAAAACCACCTGGAATAAGCTCTGGTTTCAGGGGCAGGACTACCATCTTGATGTGCTAACTCAGCAGATACGACCTGAGTGGCCACCACACTGGCTTATTTGGCTACATGTACAAAAAAGTTCTCCTTAACTTGTACTAAGACTTTACCCTGAGCTTAACCCTGGAATAGGCACTGCGGATGCCAAAGGTGCAGAAAATCAGCCCTTGACCTGAGGAAGCTCACAGGCGTGCAGACCGAGCCCCCAACATTTCAGTAAACAGTGGCCAGTACTCTGCCAGGGGCCATGTAAGGCTTCCTAGAGGAAAGGAAAGGATGTCAGACTTCAGTCTAGAAGGATGAGTAGAAAATAACAAAGCAAAAATGTGGGTGGGGGTAAGGAAGAAGAAGGACGGATCTGGGAAAAAAAGCTTCCCAAAGACAGGGAATTGAAGGGACAAAGGTACAAACATGTGGAACATGGATCTTTGTGTCAGTCACTGCTAAATCTCCTAGAATGATGGCACATAGCAGGTGACCAATAAATGCTTGCCGATTGAGTAGGAAACCAAGGGAAATTAGGCATTATTGTTTGCGGAGACAAATGAGACTCAGAAAGGCTAAATAGTTTTCCCAAGGTTCACAGAGCGGGTAAGTAGAGTATCCAGGACATGAATCCAGCACTTTTTACTGTGAGCTACACAGAAACATAAAATAATAGTAAAAACAGTAAAAAGTGGAGCTACCCAAACCAGGAGGAAAAAAAAATCCTCTATCAACTCCAGAATGGATAAATTAAATGTGGCATAGTCCAGGCACAGTGGCTCAAGCCTGCAATCCCAGCATTTTGTGAGGCCAAGACAGGTAGATCACTTGAGCACAGGAGTTTGAGACCAGCCTGGGCAACATGGAGAAATCCCATCTCCAAAAAAAAAAAAAATTAGCCAGGTGTGGTGGTGCATGCCTGTAGCCCCAGCTGCTTGGGAGGCTGATGTGGGAGGATTGATTGAACCTGGGAGGTGAAGGCTGCAGTGAGCCTGGGCAACAGAGTGAGACCCCATCTCCAAAAAAAAAAAAAATGTGGTATAGTCACACAATGGAATACTATACAGGAAAGAAAATGAAGGAAAAACTATCACAGGCAACCACAAGCCACAAAGATGAATCTTACAAGTACCATGTGGAGTAAAGAAGCAGTCACAAAAAACTACATAGGCTATGGTTCAATGCATGTGAAGTTTATAAGCAGGCAAATCTTTTTTTTTTTTTTAGACAGAGTCTTGCTCTGTTGCCCAGGCTGGAGTGCAGTGACCTGATCTCTGCTCACTGCAACCTCTTCCTCCCAGGTTCAGGTAATTCTCCTGCCCAACCTCCCGAGTAGCTGGGATTACAGGCATGTACCACCACGCCTGGCTAATTTTTGTGTTTTTAGTAGAGATGGGATTTCACCATGTTGGCCAGGCTGATATCAAAATCGTGACCTCAAGTGATCCACCTGTCTTGGCCTCCCAAACTTAGGTGGCGGCCTAAGCCACCACGTCCGGCCATAAACAGCCAAATCTAACCCATGGTGTACAAAGTCAGGACAGCAATTACCTTTGGGAAGGAGGAGGGGGTTAGAGGTTGTGCAGGATCCCAATGTGGCTTCCAGGGAGCTGAGCAGGCTCACTTGGTCACACAGGTGTGCTCCCCTGTGATAACTCATTGAGGGGCACACTTATGGTTTGTGCATTTTTCTTTATATCTATACTTTGCTTTAAAATTGGTTTCAGGATCAGTATTCCAGAAAATGTCTGTGATCACCCAAGTTGCCCCAAATCACCTAGCTTTTGATGTCTGGAACGGTGGACTCTGCTACATAAACACTAGCAGCTGTTATTATTACTATTATTATGTCTTTCACTTTCCAAACAGGAGCAGATAATTTTTTAAAGCACGCCACAACGCAGGTGCACCTCAAGCACCAGGAGTCCACCTTAAACAGGGGCAGTAGAAAAATAAGGGTGAAATCCCCCACCGCTGGGCCCATCCAGCACCAAAGCTAATGCAGTTTGGCCACATGGCCACATGCCATGGGAGGGCCAAGCTGCCTGCCAAGTTCCAGCGAGTCCCAGATCCTTTCCCAGGTACATGTGGTCTTTCTTTGCCCTCTTTTTCCATTGCCCTGCACAGGATACCTTTTTATAACATGAGGCTTCTGGACTCAGACTGACCACAGGCACATGTGTTTTTAGGGAAAGAAGGTAGAACGGCTGCTTGGAGCTGCTGGCCACAAGTGTGGGGAACACATTGTCCTATAGCTCACCGACTCCCATCTCAGAGCCCTTGTCATTTGGTGCAACCGCCCCAACCCTTCTCGTCCTCACCAGGCACCTACACCCCATCCTGGGCTTGTGTCTTCCTGCCAGTGACACCCAACCCTGTGTCGTACCCCAGGACTGCTGCCCTGCTCCACCTCCTTCCCGTACACTATAATCATATGTTCACACACACACACAAACGTGCTCAGTCACACTCATATTCACTCCCACCACATGCTTACACATACACGTACTCAAACACATTCTCATCATGCTCACTCTCACTTATCAAGAACAGCTCATAACAAGGAAATGTCCCTTGAACACCAGAAAAGCCTTGTGAATCCGGGGCAGAGTTTCTGAAAACATGGTCTGAATATCATCCCATCATTGTCCTGTGTCACAGTCATCTGCAGTGGAAAACTCCACATCCTGCTCAGCCAAGCCCTAGACTGACTGAAACGGCATCTGTGGCAGCATAGCCCAGGAATCTGCAGTTTAACAAGTTACGGGTGGTTTTTACCTGAGAGCAGGAGAAGAGGCAGGAGGAGGTGACAGGGTGCAGGCACCAAATGCTTCTGAGGTAGGGGTGCAGAAGCGAATGTGAGTCCACACCCCTGAGCCACAGAAGCCCCCAACTCTGCTCTGGGCATGACGGAGATGGGTCTGCCTGGGCTCAGAAGAGTCTGGCTATTGGCTACAGGACTAGAGAGGCAGGCAGAGGCTGACTTTTTCCTTTTCAGTCACGTGAACAAAGTGTGCAAAGACCAGAAAAGGGCAGATGTCGCTCTACAGTAAGGTGACTTTCATTGTCCTGGAAACTTCTGACAGGGGTTGAATATTAGATTGCTCAGTTATCTGTGGCTGGATAATCAACCATTCCAAAATGTAATGGCTAAAATGACAACCATTGGATTACATCTCACAATTCTGTGGGTTGACCAGCTGGCTCATTTCTGCTGCTCTTACCCAAAATCTTTTGTGTGGCTTCAGTGAGGTGGCAGCTGGGGCTGGAACATTCAGCATGGCTTTGCTCATTTGTCTGGCACCACGGTGGGGATGGTTGGAAGGCTCTCTCCACGTGACCTCTCCACACAGCTAACTTGGGCTTTGCCTGGCAGCTGGGTCT
This sequence comes from Theropithecus gelada, assembly GCF_003255815.1. Classification (NCBI taxonomy): domain Eukaryota; kingdom Metazoa; phylum Chordata; class Mammalia; order Primates; family Cercopithecidae; genus Theropithecus; species Theropithecus gelada. The sequence continues at coordinate 63,549,924 of NC_037679.1, read as the reverse complement.
CAAGAGTGAGCATTCCACAAGAAGTCCTTCTTTCTCACCCCAGACACAAAAGGATACAGTCATGGGTCACTCAATGACAGGGATACATTCTGAGAAGTATACAGTTAGGCAATTTCATTATTGTATGAACATTATAGAGTGTACTCTATGACAAACCTAGATGGTCTAGGCTGGGAGCAATAGGCTGTATCACACAGCCTAGGTGTAGACCTAGGCTACATAATACAGCCTACTACACCTAGGCTATCTGATACAGCCTATTGCTCCCAGACTACAAAACTGTACAGCACGTGACTGTACTGAATACAGTAGGCAATTTTAGCACAATGGTAAGTATTTGTGTATCTAAACATATTTAAACACAGAAAAGGCACAGGAAAAATACAGTATTAAAATCTTATGGAACCACTGTCATATACATGCAGTCCATCATTGATTGAAATGTCATTATGTGATGCATGACTGTACCTACGACTGCATTATATTAAATTCTAGAAAATGCAAACTAATCTATAGTAGCAGAAAGCAGATCAATGACTGGGGACAAGGGTGGGGAGTAGAGAGAAATGGATTATATATACAAGGGCATGAGGAAGCTTTTGGAGGTGATAAGTGTGTTCATTATCTTGATTGTGGTGATGGTTTTGCAGATATACAATTATATCAAAACTCATTAAATTATGCAGTTTATTGTATATCAGTTATACCTCAATAAATCTTTAATAGAAAAATAATAATATGCAAAAAAAATAGAAAATATATATTGAAAATATGTTTTCTACTGCAAAGAACTGCCCAAAATAAGTATATATATTTGTTTTGGGCAGCTCTTTGCAGCAGAAAACATATTCTTGAGTTTCACCATTTATAAGCCTTACAAATACTAAGACATGTATTGGCAAAATCTGTTGACACATCAACCTAGACAGAGAAGATATTGCTTTTCAGTTTATTGCACGAACCTCTTCAGCATCATGTGACATCCCATCAATACATTGATTGATATTGTATTCCCTGAGAGTGAAACCTTTCCAATCCCTCATACTGCATCTTGTCCTGGCAGTTTACTCACTGAAATTTTACAGGCATTATTAGATTCTCACCACCTGTGTGGCCTTCCCTTTTCTGGCCAATAATGTCTGCTACTAGATCTTGCTTCCTGTGCCTGAGGGTGACTTTTTAACAAAACTTTTCCACTCTTTGAGATTCCAATTGCCATTTAAAATAGCCTCTTACCTTACCAATAGCAGTGACCTGTAGGTCAGTGTTTTCAGTGGGCCAGGCCACTGTTGCACTTGTGAGTTGTTTGCCACAGAGGCACGTGGGTGGGGCGGGGGTAGGACCATGTGGATCACCAGCCTTCACGAAGCTCATTGAGGAGTGGCTTTCATCACAAGGAGCAGCTTCTCTGTGTCCTGAAGATTGTCATCTTAGTCACTTCTGGCTGTTATAAGAAAAATACCGTAGATTAGGTGGCTTAAACAGCATTTATTCCTCAAAGTTCTTGAGGCTGGAAGTCTGAGATCAGGATGCCAGCATGGATGGGTTCTTGGTAAGAACTCTTTTCCAAGTTTACAAATGGCTGCCTTCTTGCTGTATTCTCATGTAACACAGGGAGAGAGGGTATCTCTCTCAGTGTCCGTTTTTATAAGGGCACCAATCCCATTTATGAGGGCTCCACCCTCACGACCTAATCACCTCCCAAAGCCCCCACCTCCAGATACTATTACACTGGGGTCAGGTTGGGTTTCATATGTGAATTTTGGCCAGAGACACAGGCATTCAGTCCATAGAAACTGTAATTCCTCATTGATGACTTCAATTTCAGGTCCTGTGTGTGATTTTCCATCACTGATTTTACCAGGACTGTCTATAGGTCTAGACCTGGAACTTTCCTCCATCATATCATACCTCATCTTCACAACTCACCACATGACCCTCAAAAGAAACTGTAAACACAAATGTTAATAAAATACAAAATAAAAAGCACAAGAAGTCTGAGTACTGTGGCTCACACCTATAATCCCAGCAGTTTGGGAAACCTAGGCAGGTAGAACACCTGAGGTTGGGAGTTCGAGACCCACCTAGCCAACATGGTGAAACCCTGTCTCTACTAAAAATACAAAAATTAGCCAGGCGTGGTGGCATGCGCCTGTAATCCCAGCTACTCTCCTGGAGGCTGAGGCAGGATAATCGCTTGAACCCGGGAGGCAGAGGTTGCAGTGAGCTGAGATCATGCCACTACACTCCAGCCTGGGCAACAGAGTGAGACTCCATCTCAAAAAAAAAAAGAAAATGAAACACAAAACACAAAACTTCACATTACAAGTCTCTTATCCGTTCAGTCTATTTTGCAGTGTTTTCAATGACAGCAAAGAGTCAAGGTGAGGTAGCTGGGTCACAGAGGGTGAAAATTTCAGTCTTAAAATTTCTCTTTGAGTTTCTATTACACCAGTAGAGCTCATTTGCTCCTATAAACCAGTCAGCAGCAAGTAAGGGGAGGCTCTGCAAGGTCACGTGGGAGGGAGAAGCTCATGCCATCATCCTACTCTCTTCATTTCCGGGCAATTCGGAATTTGCTTGTTATCCACAGCCTCCTTCCACAGCCTCCTTGTCTTGACTCAATGGACTCATCTGAGAATGGACTCAACAGAGTGGACATTGCTCTCCAGCACACTGTCACAGGGGCTGTGACAGTGAGTTTTAGGTGCCAGCTTGGCTAGGCTGTGGTCTTCAGCTACTCAATCAAACACTAACTAGTTGTTGCTGTGAAGGTATTTTGCAGATGTGGTTAAAGTCTATGTATTAGTCCATTTTCATACTACTACAAAGATACTACTTGGGACTGGGTAATTTATAAAGGAAAGAGGTTTAATGGACTCACAGTTCCACGTCGCTAGGGAGGCCTCAGAAAATTTACAATCATAGCAGAAGGCAAAGGGGAAGCAAGGCACGTCTTACATGGCAGCAGGAGGAAGAGAGAGCAGGGGAAAGTGCCACTTATCAAATAACCAGATCTTATAAGAATTTACTCATCATCATGAGAAGAGCATGAGGGAAACCGCCCCCATGATCCAATAACCTCCCACCAGGTCCCTCCCTCAACCCATGGGGATTACAATTTGGATTACAATCAGAGATAAGATTTGGGTGGGGACACAGCCAAACCATATTAGTCTATATAATCAGTTTATTTTAAACAAGGAAGATTATATTAGATCGTCTGGATGGGCCTGATTTAATCAGTTGAAGGACTTTAAGAGCAGAACTGAGGCATCCCCAAGGAAGGGGAAATTCTTTTTTTTTTTTTTAATTATACTTCAAGTTCTAGGGTACATGTGCACAACGTGCAGGTTTGTTACATATGTATATATGTGCCATGTTGGTGTGCTGCACCCATCAACTCATCAGCACCCATCAACTCGTCATTTACATCAGGTATAACTCCCAATGCCATCCCTCCCCACTCCCCCCTCCTCACAATAGGCCCCAGTGTGTGATGTTCCAGGAAGGGGAAATTCTAACTGTAGGACTATAGCTTCAGCTCCTGCACCTGGGGTTCCAGGCTTCCTTCCTCATGGTCTGCCCTACGGATATCAAACTTGTCTAGGCAGTCCCCACAATGGCTTAAGCCAATTCCTTGCAATACATGTCTTAATATATAAAACTTACTGATTCTGTTTCCCTAGTGGAACCCTGATTGCCTGATTGATTCCAGGGCTAAAAGACCTTTAACAAAATTGCAAACAGAGTTGCTATGTTGAAGTCCTTTACTGCATACACAAACATAACATGGCACACAAATTTAAGTTATGATGTGGGCTCCTTTTGCAATAACAAGTTTTCATGGAACTGGGTTCTGTGGAACTCTAGTCTAGAAACTGGTTCAAAATTACAGTTCTGGGCCACTCATTGGCCCTCCTTCTCCATTCAGATCCAGTATTCTTTCTGATTTGGCTCATCCTCTAGTGTTTAGTTCATTATCTGAGCCCTGCTTTGCAGGATGTTTTAAATAAGCAACTCTCCCAGTTCTTCGTGGTCCAGGGACTCTCTCCTATCCTATTACCCTGCTCCTCCTGCCCTTGAAAACCAATCCCCAAAAGACTATCATTGGACCCAAATAGAAACTCAAGCTCTCCTTTCCTCATGTGGAAAACAAACATAATGATTCTTTTCCTGTCCAGCTTGTTAGGACTGCCATGAATCAAATGTGATAAAGGATTGTTTTGAAAATGTAAAGTCATGGGGCCGGGCGCGGTGGCTCACGCCTGTAATCCCAGCACTTTGGGAGGCCGAGGCGGGCGGATCACGAGGTTAGAAGATCGAGACCATCCTGGCTAACACGGTGAAACCCCGTCTCTACTAAAAATACAAAAAATTAGCCGGGCGTGGTGGTGGGCGCCTGTAGTCCCAGCCACTCGGGAGGCTGAGGCAGGAGAATGGCATGAACCCAGGAGGCGGAGCTTGCAGTGAGCCAAGATTGCACCACTGCACTCCAGCCTGGGCAAGAGTGAGACTCTGTCTCAAAAAAAAAAAAAAAAAGGAAAATGTAAAGTCATAAAGATAGATCATCAGTATCTTTATAATTATCTTAATTATTATTTGGTACTAAACCCAGCAATTATTCTCTTCCTGCCCACACCTCCTTTCTTTTCTTTTTTTTTTTTCTTTTTTTGAGATGGAGTCTCTCTGTCTAGCCCAGGCTGGAGTACAGTGGTGTGATCTCGGCTCACTGCAAGCTCCACCTCCCAGGTTCACGCCATTCTCCTGCCTCAGCCTCCCAAGTAGCTGGGACTACAGGCACCCGCCACCACACCTAGCTAATTTTTTTGTATTTTTAGTAGAGATGGGGTTTCACTATGTTAGCCAGGATGGTCTCGATCTCCTGACCTCGTGATCCGCCTGTCTCAGCCTCCCAAAGTGCTGGGATTACAGGCATGAGCCACCAAGCCCGGCCTTCCACACCTCCTTTCTAAGAGAATTTGCCTTCATCATAAACCAAGGTGGTGTTAAGCCACTACATTTATATCAGGTAGTGCAGAGAAGATAGATTACTAAAAACGTTGGTTTTCTTCAAGAATTGGCTATAGTTCTGCACTCAGGATCCATCCGTTAGGGCTCTTGAGTTGTAAATTTCAGACACTTCAACCACATTGACTAAAGAAAAATAACTTATCGATCTCATAAACTGAAAATTCATAGTTGACTCTCACCACTAACGATTACATGATACTAGAGGTCATAGCCAATGAGAGAGGGAGAGTGCGAGAGAGAGAGAGAGAAAGAAAACATTGGAAGGGAAGAGATTAAACTATCATCATTTATGTAGGAAAATCAACAGGATTAGCAGGAAAATTATTAGAACTTAGAAACAGCATTGCCAGATACAAGATTAGCCCATAAAAATCAATAGTATTTCTTTATACTACAATAAATCAATAGAAAAAATGAGACACAAATTTTTTAACATTTTAATGTCTCTAAAATTGGGATGCATCTTACATTGATAGCATCTTAGATTTGAATAAATACAGAATAGAAAATAAGACACCATTCACAACAGCCACAGATGTTTTAGTGTTTTGGAAATAACAAAGGCCCTCTGTGGAAAAAAACTTTAAAATTCTAGTAAAGGAAACAGAAGATACTCCCAATGTTTGAAGTGACTTTCTATGTTCTTGACAGGATGATTTAATATTATAAAGATGTTGATTCTCTCCAAATTAACCTATAAATTCAATGCAACCTCAATAAAAATTCCATACAAATTTTTAGAGGAACTCAGTAAACTAAAATTCTATATAACTTAAAGACCTCAATATGAAAGATAAAGACTATAAAGTTAATAAAACAAAATGTAGGCTGTGTGCAGTGGCTCATGCCTGTAATCATAGCACTTGGGAGGTTGAGGCAGGAGGATTGCTGGTATCCAGGTGTTTGAGGCCAGCCTGAGCAACATAGTAAGACCCCATCACTACAAAAAATCAAAAAGTAGCCAGGCATAGTGGTGCATACCTGTAGTTCCAGCTACTCGGGAGACTGAGGTAGGAGCATCACTAGAGCCTGAGAGTTCAAGGCTTCAGTAAGCCATGATTGTGCCACTGCACTCCAGCCTGGGCAACGGAGTGAGGTTCTGTCTCTAAATAAATAAATAAATAAATAAAATGTAGAAGAATATCATTGTGACATGGAGCCAGTGTTTTGCAATCTTCTTTTAATTATCACCTAAAACTCAAAAAAACTCCTAAGAAGTTTTTTTAAAGACTCCTTTTTCATAAATGCAACCCTCCAGAGGGGATGTTAACGCCAGTTATGTTGGTTTCCTATATATATATATATACACACATATATATAGTGCATACATAGATATAGATACCTGTGCTTTAAACATAAACGAATTGGTTTTTTTCACCTCCCAAGAACCAATTTTCACCCTCATGGGGGGCAAACCCCCCTACTAGGCTGGAAATTCATGCATGCACAGGGGTAAGAAAAAACTTGAAAAAAAAAATCCAGACACATAAATCATAAGGCAAAAATTGACAAGTTTGATTTCTCTATTAGTTTCCTCTTGCTGCCATACAAATTACCACAAACTGATCGACTCTAATTTATTACCTCACAGTTCTGCAGGTTGAACCCAGTGGGCTCAGTTGGGCACTTTTCTTAGGCTCTCACCAGGCTAATATCAAGGTGCCAGATGGTACGGGCTCTTATTTGGAAGCTTTGGAGGAGAATCTGCTTCCGGGCTCCTTCCGGTTGTTGCCAAATTCAGTTCCCGGCAACTGTGGGACTAAGGCCCCTGTTTCCTTGCCGGCTGCCAGCCCAGGGGCTTACCAGCTTCTAGAGGCCGTAGCCAATGCTTGGTTCATGACCTCCTTCCTCAGTCTTTCCAGCCAGCAACATTCAGTCAAGCCCTTCTCATGATTCACATCTCTGTTTGCTCCTTCTCCTTCATCTGTCCTCCTACATCTCTCAGATGCCAGTTGGAGACATTTCACTGCTTTTAAGGACTCAAGTGATGAGATTGAGTTTACCCAAATAATCCAGGATAATCTCCCTGTTTTAAAGTCCGTAACCTTATATACATCAGCTAAGTTTCTTCTCTGCAGTACCTAGGTAGTGTTTGATTAGATAATCAGAGAAACAGAATCTTGGGATGACATCTTTAGAATTCTGCAGACCAAAAGAAAAAAAAATAGAATTCTGCAGGCCAGAATTCCATTAAAATTAAGGATCTCTGATCCACAAAGGACTCACCGTGGACAAAGCTAATGGGTAGATGAAAGAAAAGGGGAAATATCTTCAATTTCTAAAACCAGCAAGGGGTTAAATATCATACTACATATGGAACACTTGTGAACCAACAAGAAGAAAGCAGCCCCAGTAGAAAAATGGGTGAGGAATATGAATAGGCAGTTTATAGAAGGGGTAACCCCAAATACTTACGGGTATATGGAGAGATGTTGCAAGTTATTGGTGATTAACAAAATGCCAATTAAAAAAATACGAGACTAGGTGCGGTGGCCCACGCCTCTAATCCCAGCACTTTGGGAGGCCTAGGCAGGAGCTGAGTCCAGGAGCTGGAGACCCGCCTGGGCAACATGTTGAGACCCCCATCTCTACAAAAGTTGTAAAACTTAGCTGAATGTGGTGGTGCATACCTATGGTCCCAGCTACTGGGGAGGCTGTGGTGGGAGGATCATTGAGCCCTGGGGGTCAAGGCTACAGTGAACCATGTTCATACTACTGTACTCCAGAGTGCGACCCTGTCTCAGAAAAGTAAAATAATAAAAATATGACATATTGCCTTTTTAAAATTTGACCAGCAAAAATTAGAAACCTGAATAATGCTAAGTGCTAGTGGCAAATAGAACCACAAGAACCCTTGGGTGGCAAATACAGATACAAGAACCCTCGCCATTGGAAATGCAGACTGACATCCATTACCCAGAGAGATTAGCCATTACTTAGTCAAATCAAGTGCCTCCTCGGACCCAGCAATCCCACTGCTAATGTTATGACCCAAGGAAATTGTTACATAGCTCCACAGGAGACACATACAGCATGTTCATTGCTGTCAGGGGATTTTGTGGTGGTGGTTGCGGGGTATGGATATGGAAAAACACAGTGAATACACACCATGGAGAAGTATGCAGTAATGAGAAGCAGTGGGAAAGCTGTTAACCACAGTAGCATCATGGATAGACCTCAGAGACATGGTGCTCAGTGACAAAAGTAAAAGAAAGAAGATATGATAAAATTATTTGAATAAATTAGAAAGGCTTACAACCACTGCAGACAAAGTTCCATATTAACCATATTAGAGTGATTGCCTGTAGGAAGAAATGGGGAAAGGGGAGAGGGGTAAGAGTTAATTGGAGATGAAGAGATTTTGCATACAGTGCCATGATCTGAGGATGATGATGAACTCAGCCTTCTGCACAGATGTCTAGTTCTTTAAAAAGGCAGTAGGCAGAGATGGGTTCAGGCACAGCTTCACCCAGGCCTCAGGCAATGCCACCAGGCTCCATCTCTCTGCTCTATGTCATCTGGAATTGGTTCTACCCTCAGTTTGGCTTGGACAGAAGTAGAATTTGATTAACTATGATTTTCAAGGCAAATATGTGCTCCGCTTAATTGAGTATTCCTACTTACTAGCCCATACCTAGACTTGTGGTAGAAGATATAACATTTATTAGTGGTCTTTCCTGCCTTAGTAATTTTAGCCTATTTGCATGTGACTAAGGTGTCTGGCATGTCCTTTTGAACAGTTGTGGTCATCTTCTCAAAACTAACAGTACAAACATTAAGCTGTGGGTAAAAACATCTATGCTGATAAAAGATCTCCCTTGCATGTGGTTATGTTCTCATTAAGGACTTGAGATAAGCTCGTTTACTTATTTTCCAACAAGTGAGGAGAGAAGTATGAGTGAATGTTCATTCCATAGGGACTCTAGCTTAGTCATAATTAAAGCTTTCATGAAAACGTTCCTCTTCCAGTGTGATTTTTATTAGTGATGGTATTGGGGGAAGGCCTGCTTCAAGTCTCACCCTCAATGAGCTCCATGAAGTTCCCACCCCTGATACCCTTCAAAAGTAATTTATCTTCCTGATGAGTTGGGAGCGGACCAGGGCATCCCTGGCTCTGTCCTTCCCTTTATTTTTCACTCGGTAGCCTCCGGCAGCATCATTGTCCTTGACTGTTGCATTAGTGTTCTAGGACTGCCAAAACAAGTTACCACAAACTGGATGCCCTAAAACAAATAAATGCATTCTCTCACAGTCCTGGAGGCTGTAAGTGCGAAATCAAGGTTGTCAGCAGAGTTGGTTCCTTCTGGAAGCTTCTGAAAGATTCTAGGAGAATCTGTTCCATGCCTCTCCACTGGCTTCTGAGGGCTCCCAGCAAGCCTTGGCCTTCCTTGGCTCATAGCTGCATCCCTCCAATCTTCTCCCATCTTGGCATGGCTTCTTCTCCATGAATGTCTCTCGGTGATCTCTTATTGTAAAGACACTAGTCATTGAATCTGAGGCTCACCCTGATCCAGAATGCCCCATCTTAACTAATCCGTCTTAACCCTATTTCCAAATAAAGTAACATTCTGAGACCCAGGTTGATGTGAATTTGGGGGGATACTACAATCCAAAACAATGATCTAGGCCTGCATTCACCCAGGCCTGCATGGGTGAATTGGCCTAATGCAGAGTGAAGGTGGGCACGTACGGATTAGTAAGCTGTTGGGTGGGACATAGGCCACTCATCTGCTATCGCTTCATCAATAATAAAGGTCAGAAGGGAGTTCTGACAAATCTCTGCCTTCTGCAGTCAGCAAAACACCTTGTGCTCCAGTGAGAAGAAGTGAGGAAGAACAGCAGCTTGCTTTGAGGCCCCTTTAAGACCCTGAGGTCTTCCAGGTGCCCCCCTAGCCATCCATCTGGGAGCAATCAACATTCTCCAGCTTCCCTGGGTGGTTCATGCAGTTGAATTATGCAGCTACCAACCCCAGCATGTGAGCAGAATTTCTAACCAAAATCTGTACCCTGCAACAGAGAGGCGTATCCAAGGAGACTGGCAGGTAAATGCCAATGTGATAAATCAGGATCTTGATGCTGCATTTTTATTGCCTTTTTCCTCTGAAGGGACTTCTGTGCTTGCCTCTGGGCAGACTTGTTACAGATGTCATCAAAACTTGGGGGGCCGCCAGGCGTGGTGGCTCAAGCCTGTAATCCCAGCACTTTGGGAGGCCGTGACGGGCGGATCACGAGGTCAGGAGATCGAGACCATCCTGGTTAACACGGTGAAACCCCGTCTCTACTAAAAAATACAAAAAACTAGCTGGGTGAGGTGGTGGGCGCCTGTAGTCCCAGCTACTCAGGAGGCTGAGGCGGGAGAATGGCGTAAACCCGGGAGACGGAACTTGCAGTGAGCTGAGATCCGGCCACTGCACTGAGCCTGGGTGACAGAGCGAGACTCCGTCTCAAAAAAAAAAAAGAAAAGAAAAACTTGGGCGGCACCGGAATGAGAATATCACCCCATGAGGTTCCAGAACTGTTGGGATATAATCCTCTTATTCCGGAAAACCAATTCCAGCTCCCTGCTGAAGATTTGGCTTGGTTGGGAGTGATGGGGGAATCGTTACTACCACAGAATCATCTCTCGAATCTTCCTTTCTGTGCAGCTTCAAAAAGACTATTTTGAAGATATTTGCATATGCCTTCATTTTAGGGTCACTAAAAAGATTCCACCTAACCAAGCATAGGAACTTAGTCCACTTATAAGCCCAGAAAACAAAGATGGTGGCAATATTTTTACAATAGTTAATACCAGAAAATTGGAGTTGAGTGTCTGGAGTTGAGCAGAGGAAATCCACATTTGAACTAACAGTAAAAAAATAATAATAAATATCCTTGGCCCTCAGCTCATATTATGGTGTTGGATCATCCCTTCTCTGACTCTAACATCAAGTTTACAAGGATTTTTCCTTCTTTTAATTCCCCATCCAGCCGTGGTCTGGTGCAGGGAGTGTCTTCACCACCATGTGTCACTGCTTTGTCATTGATAGTTTTTTCTACTGAACTTGTGTAAATGAAGAAGCAACTGGGAACTTCCAGTGTGTGTTCTGACCCTGCAAGTGGGCCACTAGTGGTGTCCTGAGCCCTGAAAACCTGTAACCTGACAAAATTGCTAGTTCTGGTAGAACATGTTATTGCATACATGTTGCTTAAAATAAAGCCAATCTCACTGGTATCTCATCAAAACCAGTCAGCCTACTGTGCATTCTAAAGGATTTCTTCTAGAGAAAAAAAAATGCAAGAGCATTGTCTCAGGGATGTGACCCATCCTCACTCAATACAATTAACAGTCTCCTTGGGAAAAATTTCAAATGCAGGGGAACACATTGACAAGCCCTTGAACCGCATGGGAGTGGGAGAAGGTTGGCTCTGAAGTCTAAGCAAGATGTGCAACATCTAAATTACCTGAGAAAATCCTTTAAATGCTCATCAGGTACACAGTCCTCCTCCTGCTTCTCTACAAAGGGCTAGCATGATTAGTTTTCCCTCCAATATTGGGGCAGATTTCTGTTTCTTTGGTTGTCCCCAAAGATGAAACAGCAGGCTTGTACTTGGAAGATATTTCATATAATGCTGTATCTTTTAGGCACTTTAAGTGCAGAGGCAGGATGCTCACACCACACAAGGTGCATGGAAAGTAAGACTAGGGGAAGAGTTGAATCTCTTCTCTCCCTCTGGGATGTAGACTCTGGCCTTTTATTTGTCCTCCATAAACATGTGGAACTCCTGCTTGTTTTACCCTGCACCCACTATGGTTTTCCACTTGCTAACTTGATCAAGGATGCCTTTCTCCACCTTCTCCACTGCCTGTCTCCTACTCAGCTTATGTGTCACCTCCTCCACGAAGCCTCTCGAATCAGCCTCCCTTGCAAAGCTGGGTTATATGACCCTCCTCTGTATCCCATAGGATCCTGCTCGTCTCTCTATCATTATGCCCTATTTCATTAGAGAGTTTCTGTTTCTGCCTCATTACACGGTGAGCTCCTGAGGACTGTAGCTGCGTATCACTCATCTCAATATTGCCACATACATTGGCATCTAGAAAGTGCTGGGTAAATGTTGAATAAGTAAACAAATGGTTGGCTTTCAAGGATGGCTAGGGTTGAAATAGATTGATAGGGTATTCTGGGCAGGAACAAAACTATGTGCCTGGCACAGAGTAAATTTTCAAAAAAAGGTGAGTGCTACTATTGTTTGTAGTGCTTCCTAGAGAAATGGAAAGACTGATACGGCCCCAAAAGCACTTCTTGAGTGAAGAATCAGATCCAGGCAAGTTTTTTTGTTTTTGTTTTGGTTTTGGTTTTTTTTGCTAACTGGCCCCAAAAGCACTTCTTGAGTAGAAGAATCCGATCCAGGCAAGTTTTTGGTTTTTTTTTTTTTTTTGCTAACTGTGATGATAGTGACATGGGGCCAGCTCCCTCAGTGAGGTTACTGAAGTCCTTGAAGGCTCACAGACTGGTGTATGTCAACAGGAGGTGGGCAGAACCAACTTGCAGGGACTCAGTTGCATTTCCCTAAGCCGGTGTACAAACAGAAATGCTGATTGATTTTTCTATTCACCACAGGAATCATAGCTCCTTTCTGCAAAGTAGACCCATTTGTTTCTCCCAGGCAGGCCTTCAAAGGAGGCTCTAAACTTGAGAGAAGTTCGCTCAGTCATCAAATGATTGAAGTGACAGGGATCTGTGGTTCTTGAGAAACATGCCTATTCTAAGGCCAGGTGCAGTGACTCACACCTGTAATCCCAGCACTTTGGGAGGCTGAGGTGGGAGGATCACTTGACCCCAGGAGTTCAAGACCAGCCTGGGCAACATAGTGAGACCCTCACCTCTACCAAAAAAAAAATTAAACAATTAGCCAGGTGTTTGTGGTGCACACTTACTGTAATTCCAGCTACTTGGGAGGCTGAGGTGGGAGGGTCGCTTGAGCCCAGAAGTTCAACCAGCCTGGGCAAGGTAGTGAAACCTCATCTCTACAAATTAAAAAAGTAATAAGGTAGCTTGAGATAGACAGAAAGAACCTCTCCTCACCCGAGAAGGCCAACATTTTTGTGTGTGTTTTCTCTGTCTCTGCTTTCTGTGAATATCTATGCCCCTTACACCCCTTCTGGACTCTTCCTTTAGGCATGTTAATGAATTAGTCTGGTCTTAATTGTGCCTGGGAGCCATTTCCAGGTTAAAAGAAAAAAAAAAGACTACGTCTTTCAGGAGTTTACCCTTGTAGGAAACACACACTTGTAAAAATAATTTCAAAATAAGGAAAGTGCCACAGGAAAGGTATCTTTGGAACCGGAAAGAGTGGGAAAAGGGAAAAAGAGCAAAATCAAAAGAGCTGGGTGTGACTAATACTAACATAAACCAAGAATAAAATTCTAAGTCCACAACTGGCCAATGGACCCCCTCCTCTTCGCCGAGAGCATTCTAAAATTAACCTGAAAAGCTAGTTCGAGCCATGATGGGAAGTGAGGGTCAGACATGCCTCATTATATCCTCCTCCCATTGGAATTCAGGCACAGCTAACCAGCATAAACATAAAAAGAGAGACCTTAATACAAATAGAGTAGACTCTTTTACTTCTGATAAGAAATATTTTCTATTGATTTCATTTGCATAATGGGAACCTTGGTCACTACAAACCCTTATCTTAACCCAGACATTCCCTTCCATTGACTCTAGGTCTTTAGATAATAACTCTTTCAACCAATTGTCAACTAGAAAATTCTTGAATCTATCTATGACCTGGAAGCCCACTCCCCTCACTTTGATTGCCCCCCCTTTTCCAGACTGATCTTATGCATATTGATTGATTGATGTCTTATATCTCCCTAAAATGCATAAATCTAAGATGTAGCCCGACCACCTTGGACACATGTTCTCAGGATCCCCTGGGGCTGTGTGATGAGCCATTGGTCACTCATATTTGATTCAGAATAAATCTCTTCAAATATTTTACAGAGTTTGACTTTTTTCATCAACACCAACTAGGCCAACTTGGGGGCCTTGGAAACCTGAAGCCTAATTAGGCAGATAAGAGTTCAAAGGAGAAGACAGATTCCAGGGCATATTTTTGGACATAGAGTATGAACTGAGTGATAGACCAAATTGTGGATGGAGAGGAAATTGGAGAAAGTCAATGATAACCATTGGGCTGCCCCTGATAAATTCTGCTGCCACCCAGGTGTGGAAGAATTGGTGATGAAGGTAGAATTTCTAGAAGATATATTTGGCTAAGGCTTCTGGGTAGTAGAAATGCTTGAATCTATAGCAACTATCTCATTCATGCTTCTATCATTGCCCATGAAATGTTTTTCCCTGGTGGCAATTGGGAGAGTAAACAAAAATGTTGCCAGAAACAGAGGTATAACAACTATTGGATCAGAATCAGACAAAGCCAGGCTTGAGCCCTCATCTAATGGCTTAGAGGCCATCATTTCTCTGAGCCTTAGGGGACAATAACAATATCCTAAAGGCTGGTGAAGATAAAATTAATAACAGCAAACATTTGAGCACTTACCAGGCACATGTACCATCTCAAGTGGTTTACATGGACCAACTCATTTAATCCTCACAACCCTCTATGGTAAGTGCTGTTATGATCACCCTTGCTCTGATAAGGAAACTGAAGTTAAGTGAGTTCCCCAGGGTCACACAGCTGTGCCTCTAACCTCTATCCCACAAACTGTAGATAACTTGCAGAAACCAAAAAGTGACTGAGGCAGGTGTATCAATTAGAAGTTTATTTATTCAAGGTTGAGGACACACCAAGGAAAAACACATGAGTCATCAAAGTACGTGTGGCCCATGCTTTTCCCAAAAGCAGCTTTGGGAACTACAGTGTTCGCAGTTGAGAGAACAAGCAGGAGGGGAAAAAAGGGAGGGAGGGTAGACAGTGAGGCACACGGTTGCATTTTTGAGAGGCTCTGGTTAGCCTCTGTAAATCTACATTTTACATGCTAAAAGAGAATAAAGGAAAAAATCAATTATGCATTGTCTTGTGCTCAGTAAATCTATATTTCACCTAAGGTAAAGTAAACATGTGAAAGGCGAGAGGAGAGGAAATGTGGCTATGACAGGGGTTGTGAAATTACAGCTATCTGAGAACAAAAGGAAGACAGTGTTGGTGACTCCATGCCCAGGCTTAACTTTCCCTTTGGCATGGTGAGTGTGGGGTCCTGAGATCTATTTTTCTTTCACATTTACAAATGCTAGTTAATGGTAATTATTTCTCAAAGCCTGTCACACTGCAGGAAGCATTTTTTTTGTTTTTGTTTGTTTGTTTTTTAAGACAGAGTCTTGCTCTGTCACCCAGGCTGGAGTGCAATGGCATGATCTCAGCTCACTACACCCTCCACCTCCCGGGTTCAAGAGATTCTCCTGCCTCAGCCTCCTGAGTAGCTGGGATTACAGGCACACCATGCCCAGCTAGTTTTTGTATTTTTAGTAGAGATGGGGTTTCACCATGTTGGCTGATCTCGAACTACTGACCTCATGATTCACCCACCTCTGCCTCCCAAAGTGCTGGGATGACAGGCCAGGAGGTTTATTTGTTATTATTTTGAATTCTTAATACAATGCCAAGAGGTAGAAATCAAATCACTCCTTTTTACAGATAAGAGAACTGAATTCCAGAGAGCTAGGAGCTAGGTACAGAGCTGGGAGGCAACTGAAAAATTCAAGCCCAGCTCTGTCGCATCCCAGACCTCTCCATTCCACACAGGGCTTTCTGAGGCAAGATCCAGAAGCTGAACTGAAGACCTTAGATTCTGGGTAAGAATTTACCTTCCATTGTTTAATGGGTATAGAGTTTCAGTTTGACAGGATGAAAAGAGTTACAGAGCTAGATGGTGGTGATACTTTACCACATTATGAATATATTTAATACCACTGAAATGCAAGCTGAAAAATGGTTAAGATGGTAAATTTTAGGTAACATGTATTTTAACACAATAAAGATGGAAAAAAATTACTTTCCATAATTCCCTCTACTACTCTGAGAGAAGAAATAATTCTGGCTCCTTCTAAAATCTGAAAGAAAAGAGAGAAAGGCCGGGCGCAGTGACTCAAGCCTGTAATCCCAGCACTTTGGGAGGCCGAGACAGGCGGATCACGAGGTCAGGAGATCAAGATCATCCTGGCTAACACGGTGAAACCCCGTCTCTACTAAAAAATACAAAAAACTAGCCGGGGCGGTGGCGGGCGCCTGTAGTCCCAGCTACTCGGGAGGCTGAGGCAGGAGAATGGCGTAAACCCGGAAGGCGGAGCTTGCAGTGAGCTGAGATCCGGCCACTGCATTCCAGCCTAGGTGACAGAGCGAGACTCCGTCTCAAAAAAAAAAAAAAAGAAAAAAAAGAAAAGAGAGAAAAAGCACATAAAAGTAATGAGAGAAATAGTTTGGCATTTTCCATATCCCCAAACCCTGGGTATAGCTATTCATGATAACGACGATAATAATTTTTAAGTAGCAAAACCCCTTCCATGGGATAAAAGAATCAGTGTCTGGCAGGGCGCGGTGGCTCAAGCCTGTAATCCCAGCACTTTGGGAGGCCGTGACGGGCGGATCACGAGGTCAGGAGATCAAGACCATCCTGGCTAACACGGTGAAACCCCGTCTCACTAAAAAATACAAAAAACTAGCTGGGCGAGGTGGTGGGCGCCTGTAGTCCCAGCTACTCAGCAGGCTGAGGCAGGAGAATGGCGTGAACCCAGGGAGCGGAGCTTGCAGTGAGCTGAGATCCGGCCACTGCACTCCAGCCTGGGCGACAGAGCGAGACTCCGTCTCAAAAAAAAAAAAAAGAATTTGGCTGATGGCATTTTGCCCAACGCTTCTTGTCCTGCATTGAGCTCCCTCTAACCCAGGGCCTGCTGGTCACTTAGGGCAGCAGACTCCAGCACGCATGAGTCTCTTGCACATGCTGATTAAACACAGATTTCTGGAAATCATGTGTCCTTACCAAGACTTGTACATGAATATTTATAGCTTTATTCATAATAGTCATAAACTGGAAACACCCACGTGTCTAATAAATAGTACCAACTGTGGTACATCCTAGAGTACTTCTGAGCGATAGAAAGAACAAACTTGGAATCTACGCAACAGTATGGATAAATCACAACATTAGGCCATGCCGAAAAACTCAGATACGAAAAGATGCATCCTATGTGATATCACTTATGTGAAATTCTATAACAGGCGAACTAATCTATGGTGATAGCGAGCAGATCAGTGCCTACCTTGGGCTGAGGTGGGGATGTTAGAAGGGAGAGTGACTGCAAAAGGATACAAGGGAATTTTGAGGAGTGATGGAGAAGTTTTATGTTTTGATTAGGGTGGTGATTACGTGGTTGTATATATTTGTCAAAACTCATAGAACTGTAAACTTAAAAAGGACACCTTTTATTGCATGTAAATTATACATTAATAAAATTGATTTTTAAAGCTAAAAAAGGTTTTAAAAAACAGATCTTGGGCTGCATTTCCAAAGATCCTGATTCAATGGACCTGGGTGAGGCCCAGGAATCTTTATTTTTTTGAGACAGAGTCTCGCACTTTTGCCTGGGCTAGAGTGCAGTGGTGTGATCTCGGTTCACTGGAACCCCCACCTCCCAGGTTCACGCAATTCTCCTGCCTCAGCCTCCCAAGTAGCTAGGATTACAGGCGCCCACCACCATGCCCGGCTAATGTTTTGTATTTTTAGTAGAGACGGGGTTTCACTATGATGGCCAGACTGGTCTTGAACTCCTGACCTAGTGATCCGCCCCCACTTGGCCTCCCAAAGTGCTGGGATTACAGGTGTGAGCCACCGTGCCCAGCCCAGGAATCTTTATTTTTAATAAAATACCTCATGTGATTCTAATGCAGGTAGTCAAAGGCCACACTTAGAGAATCATTACCCAGGAGGGTTTAAGGAAAACCAAATCCAGGGTCCCTAGAAAGGGTTATAGCTAATTGTTAACCTTTCCCTCCTTGTACCTGCAAACCTTTGCGTTGTCAGTCAATAAATATTTATTGAACTGTTGAGGACTATGAACAACATTTGGCTGTGTGGTAGAAAGATAGACAAGATACCATTTCAGCAAACTAGATGAAGAGGTAGGACTGCTCCGTTAAAAGAGGAATGAGTAGTCCAATTACCTTCCTATTCTTTTTTGTCATTGTAGTTCTTAACCTCAAGGGCACAGAGTCCTTGGTTTACGACACCCTCCCAACATTGATCCATGAAAGCCTCTCTTTTACTTAAATAATTTATTTTAGTATTAAGAATTTAAATGTAAGGCTAGGCACAGTGGCTCTCGCCTGTAATCTCTGCACTTTTGGGAGACTGAGGTGGGTGGATCACCTGAGGTCAGGGGTTCGAGACCAGCCTGGCTAAAGTGATAAAAGCCCATCTCTACTAAAAATACAAAAATGAGTCAGGCATGGTGGCACACACTTGTAATCCCAGCTACTTGGGAGGCCGAGTCAGGAGAATCACTTGAACCCGGAGTGGGGGTTGCAGTGAGCCGAGATCATGCTACTGCACTCCAGCCTCAGCAACGGAGCGGGACTCTGTCTCAAAAAAACAAAACAAACAAACAACAAAAAAAAACTTGAAAACTTTTAAGAAAAAAATAGGTTAACTTTCTAATTTCAGGGTAAGAAAAGGTTTTTCTTAAACAAGACACATAAAGCATCAACCGTAAATGTAAGGTTGGTAAATATGATTACATTAAAATTGAGCTTCTACAAAAGAACACCTCAAAGAAAATGAAAACGCGATTTACAAACTAAGAGGAGAAATTTGCAACACATGTATCTGACAGGATTAATATTAAGAATACATGAAGAACTCCTGTATATGGATGTTCGGTTTGTGTATCCAACTGTGTATTTGACATCTTCATTTGACATATTCAAATTATAAAACTAAGCTACGAGTACCAACCCACCCAAAACCTGTTCTCTCACCATCGTTCTCATTAGTTAACAGCAATCCCATCATTTTAGTTGGACAGGCAAAAAACCTTGGCATCATCCTTGAGTCTTTTCTTGCTCTTACACTTCACATTTAATTTATCAGCAAGTCCTGTTGGCTCTGTCTTCAAAATATATTCAAGTCCTTCTCACCACCTCCACAGATACCACCCTGACTCAACCAACTATCATTCTTCCCCCAGATTATTGCAATAGATTCCCTGATGGCCTTCTGTGTTTGCCTTGTCCCTTCATCATCTGTTCTCAACGTAGCAGCCAAAATGGTTCTTTTAAAATGTAAGTCATATCTTACCTCTCCTCTGAACAAAACTCTCTGCAGCTTCCGAAGTCGCTCTACAGGACACCCACTGGTCAACAAGGTCTCCACGATCAGGCCCTCTCACCTCACTGACCTCACTTCTAACTATTCATTCTGTTTACCCTACACCAACCACACTGATGACCTTCTTGCCATCTTGAACACTCCGGACACATTACCACCTTGGGGTCTTTGCACTTGCTGTTCCCAAATATCCGCCTGCCTCTTTCCCTTACCCCTTCAGGTCTTTGCTCCAAGTCCACTTCTCAGTGAGTCTTCCCTGACCACTCAGATATTAAATTGCAAGCCCTTCATACATGGCTGCACTTTTCTCCCCATTTTCAACTTTATCTTAATAGAACTTCACTGTCACTTAGAATGCACATATTATGCTTTTTAAAAAATGTTTATTGACTCTCTCCCCGAATAGAATGTAAGTTCTGTGTGGGCAGCAAATTTTGTCTTCTTATTGTTGTGTTCCCAGTGCCTCGCATTCTCCAATTTGTTGGATTGATAAATTAACTAATGAATACAATCTCCTACAACCTTCCTCTGTCTCTTCTCATTTCCAGATATTTTCTGTGTCATCCCCTATGTTCCATTCACTCTGACTGCTACCCTGGCCTTCACATATGCTTTTCTCTCTTTTGGCTTAATAAACTCCTGTGCAACTGCTCAGACCCAGATCAAATACCACCTCCTCTCATCAGCCTTCCCTCACTCCTCCAGGCGGTATCAGCCACTTTGTTCCCTGAATTTTCCGTGGTAGATCTCTCTACCATGCTGTGCCTCAGCCAGGTGCACAGTGATCTCTCACTTGATCATGAGCCTCAAAGACAGTGGCTGTGTCTAATTCATATCTATATTCTCGGCACAATCCCTGGTTCTTCTCCCACCTGTCTCCCTTTATGACCCACACTAGTCCCACTGGCTTCTTTCTACTTCTGAACTTGGCCAAACCATCCAACCTGAAGGCATTTGCATGAGATCTACACAGAATGCTTTTCACACACATGCACGTCCTTCGCCTGCTCAATGCCGTGCTTTTTTTTTTTTTTTTTTTTTGAGATGGAGTCTCGCTCTGTGGCCCAGGCTGGAGTGCAGTGGTGTGATCTTGGCTTACTACAACCTTCACCTCACAGGTTCAAGCAATTCTTGTGCCTCAGCCTCCTGAGTAGCTGAGATTACAGGCATGTGCCACCAGGCCCAAATGATTTTTGTATTTTTGGTAGAGATGAGGTTTCACCACGTTGGCCAGGCTGATCTCAAACTCATGACCTCAAAGTGATCTGCCTGCCTCGGCCTCCCAAAGTTCTGGGATTACAGGCATGAGCCACCGCACCCAGCCACCATGCCTGTTAGATTCAATCTTCAGGCCTCAGCTTAATGTCACTTCCTCAGGGAGTTCTTCTCCTAATCTCCCAGGCTAGGTTAGATACCATCCCTCCTCCCGTTTTATATTCTCAGGCTATCCTCCATTTCCTCCTTAACACTTATCACAATTAGAATTATATAATCATTTGTGGAATTACGTATTTGATGTCCGTCTCTCCCACCAGTCTATGATCCAAGAGACCTTCATTCTCCTGTACTTTACTATCCCCCAGCGCCTAGCACAGTGACTGACACACAGTAGGTGGTTGAAAGTCATGTGTTGAGGCCGGGCGCGGTGGCTCAAGCCTGTAATCCCAGCACTTTGGGAGGCCGAGACGGGCGGATCACGAGGTCAGGAGATCGAGACCATCCTGGCTAACACAGTGAAACCCCGTCTCTACTAAAAAATACAAAAAAAATAGCCGGGCGAGGTGGCGGGCGCCTGTAGTCCCAGCTATAGGGAGGCTGAGGCAGGAGAATGGCCTAAACCTGGGAGGCGGAGCTTGCAGTGAGCTGAGATCCGGCCACTGCACTCCAGCCTGGGCGACAGTGCGAGACTCCCTCTCAAAAAAAAAAAAAAAAAAAAAAAAAAAAAAAAAAAAAAAAG